>NC_134397.1:61841535-62441535 GCF_050003625.1 Haematobia irritans
GCAATATCCCAGCAAAAAACAAAAATGAGCATCCAAAAAAGTAGTTTAGATCCCCAACTTGGGATCCGGAAGTAGTGCAAATTTGTACGAGGTTTTCGGATCGTTCGCATTGATTTAGAAAAAAAACTTTATTTTGAAAAACTTTATTTTTATTTTGGCCGAATCTTATGTACCCTCCACCATGGATTGCGTAGAAACTTCTACGAAAGACTGTCATCCACTATCGAAATAATTGGGTTGTGGTATCTTAAAACTTCTTAACATCGTTTTCTAAATTGTGAGTTAGTCCATACGTGGTATATATTAGACAAAAAAGGCATGTATATGTAAGTCTACAAATAATTACGAATCGATATGGTTTTTGCCACGGTACGTAGAGAGCCAGAATTGAAATATGGGGCTCGCTTATATGTGGGCTATATACAATTATGAACTTGATATGATATGATATGGAACTTGATATGGATCGATTTATCTGAGGGCTATATATAACTATAGACCGATATGGATCTAGTTAGGCATGGTTGTTAACGGCCATATACTAGCACAATGTACCAAATTTCAACTGACTCGGATGAAATTTGCTCCTCCAAGTGGCTCCAAAACCAAATCTCGGGATCGGTTTATATGGGGGATATATATGATTATGGACTGATATGGAGCACTTTTGGCAAGGTTGTTAAATATCATACACTACCAACACGTACCAAACTTCAAGCAGATCGGATGAATTTCGCTTCTCCAAAAGGTACCGGAGGTCAAATCTGGGGATCGGAGGCTATATATAATTATGGACTGACATGAACCAATTCCTTCATGGTTGTTGGATAGCATATACTAACATCACGTACCAAATTTCAACCGAATCGGTTGAATTTTGCTCTTCCAAGGGGCTCCAGAGGTTAAAACTGGGGATCAGTTTATATGGGGGCTACATATAATTATGGACCGATTTCGACCAATTTTTGCATTGGTGTTTGAGGCCATATATTAACATCATGTAACAAATTTCAACTGAATCAGATGAATTTTTGTCTTCCAAGAGGCTACGGAGGGCAAATCTGGTGATCGGTTTATATGGGGATCGGGCCGGATCGGATGCAATTTGCTTCTCTTAAAGGATCGGCAAGCCAAATTTGGGGGTCCGTTTATATGGGGGCTATACGTAAAAGTGGACCGATATGGTCCATTTGCAATACCATCTGACCTACATCAATAATTGCTACTTGTGTCAAGTTTCAAGTCGATAACTTCTTCCGTTCGGAAGTTAGCGTGATTTCAACAGACGGACGGACATGCTCAGATCGACTCAGAATTTCACCACGACCCAAAATATATATACATTATGGGGTCTTAGAGCAATAACAGGTTGGCTGATAAGTCCCCGGTCTAACAAAAAAAAAACACATTTTTTTGTCACAATTCGTTTTTATTATTCAACATAGTTCAAGAGCGATACAACGAATTTAACGACTTTTCAATTTTTTGATACCATTTTGATAGTACTCCTTCGGTTTTGCCTCAAATAGGCCTCAGTTTCGGCGATCACCTCTTCATTGCAGCCAAATTTTTTCCCTGCGAGCATCCTTTTGAGGTCTGAAAACAAGAAAAAGTTTCTGGGGTCCAGATCTGGAGAATACGGTGGGTGGGGAAGCAATTCGAAACCCAATTCATGAATTTTTGCCATCGTTCTCAATGACTTGTGGCACGGTGCGTTGTCTTGGTGGAACAACACTTTTTGCTTCTTCATATGGGGCCGTTTTGCCGCGATTTCGACATTCAAACGCTCCAATAACGCCACTGTTGATGGTTTTTCCTTTCTCAAGATAATCGATAAAAATTGTTCCATGCGCATCCCAAAAAACAGAGCCCATTACTTTGCCAGCGGGTTTTTGAGTCTTTCCACGCTTCGGAAACGGTTCACCGGTAGCTGTCCACTCAGCCGACTGTCGGTTGGACTCTGGAGTGTAGTGATGGAGCCATGTCACATATCGACGGAAAATCTCGGGTGTATTACGATTTAACAGCTGTAAACACCGCTCAGAATCATCAACACGTTGTTGTTTTTGGTCAAATGTGAGGGGACCCATTTTGCACAGAGCTTCCGCATATCCAAATATTGATGAATGATACGATCAACACGTTCCTTTGATATCTTTAAGGCCTCTGCTATCTCAATCAACTTCATTTTACGGTCATTCAAAATCATTTTGTGGATTTTTTTTGATGTTTTCGTCGGTAACCACCTCTTTCGGGAATCCACTGCGTTCACCGTCCTCCGTGCTCATTTCACCACGCTTGAATTTTGCATACCATTCAATTATTGTTGATTTCCCTGGGGCAGAGTCCGGAAACTCATTATCAAGCCAAGTTTTTGCTTCCACCGTATTTTTCCCTTCAGAAAACAGTATTTTATCAAAACACGAAATTCCTCTTTTCCATTTTTTTTCACTATAACAAAAGTTGCTTCACAAAGGACGTTCTATCTCACAAACTAATTGACTTACAGACGTCAAATTTTGACACGAATCAGTTGAAGGTTGGTACTATATAAAAATAATATGCATTTAATACTAGCGACACCATCTATATGTCACACCGGGGACTTATCAGCCATCGTGTTATTTCGATGTGTTACAAACGGAATGACAAAGTTAATATATCCCCATCCTAACATATGGTGGAGGGTATAAAAAACATAAATTTACTCGGAAAGTCACTAAACGTTGTAAAAGGCTTGGATTACAAAAAAAAAAAAAAAAAAAAAACAAAAAAAACAAAAAAAAAAAAAAAAAATTTTGTTAAGCAGTAATCGTATGAACTTTGTGTGAACTAGAAAGTTGTTCATAAATAAAGGGTGATTTGTTAAGAGCTTGATAACTTTTTAAAAAAAAAAAACGCATAAAATTTGCAAAATCTCATCGGTTCTTTATTTGAAACGTTAGATTGGTCCATGACATTTACTTTTTGAAGATAATTTCATTTAAATGTTGACCGCGGCTGCGTCTTAGGTGGTCCATTCGGAAAGTCCAATTTTGGGCAACTTTTTCGAGCATTTCGGCCGGAATAGCCCGAATTTCTTCGGAAATGTTGTCTTCCAAAGCTGGAATAGTTGCTGGCTTATTTCTGTAGACTTTAGACTTGACGTAGCCCCACAAAAAATAGTCTAAAGGCGTCAAATCGCATGATCTTGGTGGCCAACTTACCGGTCCATTTCTTGAGATGAATTGTTCTCCGAAGTTTTCCCTCAAAATGGCCATAGAATCGCGAGCTGTGTGGCATGTAGCGCCATCTTGTTGAAACCACATGTCAACCAAGTTCAGTTCTTCCATTTTTGGCAACAAAAAGTTTGTTAGCATCGAACGATAGCGATCGCCATTCATCGTAACGTTGCGTCCAACAGCATCTTTGAAAAAATACGGTCCAATGATTCCACCAGCGTACAAACCACACCAAACAGTGCATTTTTCGGGATGCATGGGCAGTTCTTGAACGGCTTCTGGTTGCTCTTCACTCCAAATGCGGCAATTTTGCTTATTTACGTAGCCATTCAACCAGAAATGAGCCTCATCGCTGAACAAAATTTGTCGATAAAAAAGCGGATTTTCTGCCACTGATTTTGGTAATAAAATTCAATGATTTGCAAGCGTTGCTCGTTAGTAAGTCTATTAATGATGAAATGTCAAAGCATACTGAGCATCTTTCTCTTTGACACCATGTCTGAAATCCCACGTGATCTGTCAAATACTAATGCATGAAAATCCTAACCTCAAAAGAATCACCCTTTATATAGGCTACATTTCTTACCTTGATTTTTTGGTAAAATTTTCAATAGTTCATGAGCTATAGTAGGAAAACCGAAAAAATCGGTGAAACATTTTAATTTTTTCGACATTTTTCTGCATTTGATGAAATTTTTCCGACTTAATATATTCAGCATTTTTGTTTGCCTAGTCAAGAGCTATCACTTTGCTGGATAATGCAAAAACAAATAACACAATTTTTCGAGTTATTTATAGCTATTACTCTAAAAATATATTTTCTAAAATATATTTTTTTTATAACTACAGATCTACTCACCAAATTTTGTGAAGCTAACTCGGTAGGAAGTATTTTTTACCGCTAAAATCATGATTTCGCCCATAGTGGAATGTAATAAAAACTGGCTCCCGCAATATTTCTATATTGCCGTTCGGACTCTTCGGACACTTGTCCATAAACCAAACTCTTTAAGCTATAGTTCATTGTATCTCAGAGAAGATCGAATAAAATCAAATTATCAACAGTTTTGTGTACGGACAAATGTTTGAATCGAGCAGCACTCACTGATAAGAGAGAAGTTGACCATTGTGGTATCACAATGGCCTGAATAGTCTTAGTGAGCTTATTGTATTTATAATTCGCTGATTGTATTTATCCACTATGCTTGCAATAAATGACGTTTTAGAACTACAAAATATGACCGCTTTCTTCAACAAGGACATTTAATGAGGTTAACCAATTCAATTTGCAGCATTTCCTTTTTAAAAATGCCTACAACAAAAGCAATTCATTCATTTTGCGGATACTTTCGATGTACGAGTAGTTGTTGTCATCGTTTGCTTTGTTGCTGCCTTGAGTCTCTGAGAGAATAGCAATGCAGACATGTGTGTGTGTGTGTTAGCATTTTACGTTATTTATTCAAATATGTCGAATATTGAATCTAAAACAACAACAAACTCTTGGCAACGATTTATTTTCCATGTTTTGCATGTTATTGTTTCCCCTGGCTGCCCCTCTCCATCCTTTTTTCGTTAGCTGTTATAATATTCTCTTTTGGTTGTCTTGTTGTTTGTCTATTAAAAGTCTTTTTAATGCCGATAGACAATCCAATTCATGAAGACAGTAACAATTTAATGGATTTAATGCGTTTATAACTTGTTAAGCCAATTTTTCTAAGAAAATACTGTGTATTGTTGACTCCTTTCTACTCTGCTCTCAACGATTTTTTCTTGTTGTTGTTGTTTTTTGCAAATCTGTAAGCTTGTTGTCGAAATGGGAGAGTGAGTTTGTTGGAGAGTATGTAGTAAAATGTAAAGTGATGTCAAATACACATAGCTGTCATAGACAAAGTTGCCAAAGACAATCCATTATCTACAGCTTATCAGTAATTTAGTTACAAGGATTTTAGATTTCATATTTAAATGCTTTTGATTTTTGTATCTTCAAAACAAAGAATAAGTTTTGTTTTTTTTGGAAATCATTATACTGGGTGACATGATATGAGAATTTTAAGAGTCGATGTGTGTATCCATTATAAAGGGTGGCTTGATATTTGTTGCAGCCAACATCAGGTTACTATCACTTCTATAAGCGTTTTATTCCAGTGCTAGTTCAATTTATTGTTTACAAGCTTACAAAAGCATTTTGCATTCAGATATAGAGTTTTTCGTGATGGAATTCAAGCATGATAGTGCGATTTTGTCACAAGTAGCTATAAGGGATTTATAAATCGAATAATCGATTATTCGAATTATTGCATGAACATATCGAAAACGCGAAATAGAGTATTAATCTAGAACTAATCCCAAAATCTTTTTTCGATTTTACACAATTTCTTGATTTTAACTACCAACAAGTATATACGGCCGTAAGTTCGAATTTTATGTACCCTCCACCATGGATTGCGTAGAAACTTCTACTAAAGATGGTCATCCACAATTAAACTACTTGGGTTGCGGCCGATGGAAGGCATCTTAAAACTTCTTACATCATCTTCTAAAGTTCATCTTCTAAGTTAGTCCATGCGGGATAAATTAGACAAAGGAAAGGTCGATAAAATTCGTATATATTTAGTTCTTGACCGGTATACATATATAGGAAAGAAATAATTACGAACCGATATGAACTTTTGTGCAGTAATTATAGAGCCAGAATTGAAATTTGGGGTCGCTTTATTTGGGGGCTATATACAATTATGAACACGAGTCTACCAAAAATGGCAGATTTTTTTACTGTCCAAGAGGTGATTCATAAATTTCTATAGAAATAATATTTTGACAAAATTTTCTACAGAAATAAAGTTCTGACAAAATTTTCTATAGAAATAAATTTTTGACAAACTTTTCTACAGAAATATTTTGACGAAATTTCCTAAAGAAATAAAATGTTGACAAAATTTTCTATAGAAATTAAATTTTGACAAAATGTTCTATACAAATAAAATTTTGAAAAAATTTTCTATAGAAATATAAAATGTTAACAAAATTTTCTAAGGCAATAGAAGAGGCTCATTAAAGAGGTTCAGAAGAAGTTTATTAAATTTGATCTACGTTCAATATCTTTCACATATCCTGAACCGTCATATTCGCACCGATGTCGACTTATCGGTATGAAGACACTAGAAAATATAAGATTATTATACCCTCCACCATAGGATGGGGGTATATTAACTTTGTCATTCCGTTTGTAACACATCGAAATATTGCTCTAAGACCCCATAAAGTATATATATTCTGGGTCGTGGTGAAATTCTGAGTCGATCTGAGCATGTCCGTCCGTCCGTCTGTTGAAATCACGCTAACTTCCGAACGAAACAAGCTATCGACTTGAAACTTGGCACAAGTAGTTGTTATTGATGTAGGTCGGATGGTATTGCAAATGGGCCATATCAGTCCACTTTTACGTATAGCCCCCATATAAACGGACCCCCAAATTTGGCTTTCAGACCCTCTAAGAGAAGCACATTTCATCCGATCTGGCTGAAATTTGGTACATGGTGTTAGTATCTCTAACAACCATGCAAAAATTGGTCCACATCGGTCCATAATTATATATAGCCCCCATATAAACCGATCCCCAGATTTGGATTGCGGAGCCTCAAAGAGAAGCAAATTTCATCTGATCCGGCTGAAATTTTGTACATGATGTTAGTATATGGTCACTAATAAGCATGCAAAAATTGGTCCGCATCGGTCCATAATTATATATAGCCCCAATGTAAACCGATCACCCGATTTGGCTTGCGGAGCCTCTAAGAGAAGCAAATTTCATCCGATCCGTCTGAAATTTGGTACATGGTGTTGGTATATGGTCTCTAACAACCATGCAAAAATTGGTCCACATCGGTCAATACTTATATATAGCCCCCATATAAACCGATCCCCCGATTTGGCATGCGGACCCTCTAAGAGAAGCAAATTTCAACCGATTCGGTTGAAAAATCAGTTAATAATAGTGGCCTGAGTACTGCGAACAACAAATACATGGTCAGGCAGACGGACTCCAAGGTCTAAACCGACTCAGGAGGTGGTTCTGAGTCGATGGGTACATATTTTATGGAGCTTAAAATATATATATTTTTGGTAGACACATTTTTTCGCTATGTGATTTATTGTGCACACAAAAAATTATCACCAACATTTTTTCAATTAAACACTTAATTGAATTTGGAAACGGATTCAATTAATATGTTAATTGATTCAATTAATTATTTCATCAAATCCGAATAAAAACCAATTTAAAAAATGATTGATATTTGTAACGTTTCCAATTAAAATATTAATTGATTCAATCAATTTGTTAATCAATTCGGAAATAATTTTCAATTACAAACGTGATTGAAATTTTTTCCGTTTCCAATTACACATGTGATTGATCCAATCATCTTTGTGATTGAAACTGAATAATTTTATGCAATGTAAAGAGCGAAAAGAGAACAAGAGAATAGGTATTTATTCAACAATGTATGATGGAGAGATCAGTCTGTGGAAGTAACTCGTAACGAACGGTTGGGTTTTTGTTTGTCGCGTAAATTGAAAAACATGATTGGCGACATTCTATCTGCTGCATTCAAAATGTGTGCATAAATATTTTGAACGCAACAACAAATCATAGCAAATAAATAAAGTGTGCAATAACAAATGGCCACGTGGTAAAGGTTTGAAAAAAATATATGAGAGAACGCATTTGAAATTACCTGTGTTTGTGTTTTGTGGTATTGTAAAAATGGAAAACAATCTACGTTTATTAAAGGCAAGAAATTGTGAAATGTGAATACCGTTTTCCATTGAAGCATGTTTACATTAAACGGACTAAAATAATATATTTTTATTCATTTCTTTTAGTGACCAATTTTATTTCGTGAAATTGACCAATCAATCCCATCAACTCCATCATTTTATCAAATATATTTGAATATGTTTGCAATCAAAAAGTGGGTACCGTATTGATCTTCTAAAATTATAATTTTTTTTCACTCCTAGTTTTCTTAAAACCAAGAGCGGTATGGGTTTGTTGTAAGATTCACCTTGAAGTTGCGAAGTGGCGTTGGCATTAAAATGCATTTTTGTTTTACCTGCCTTTTTCAGTTTGAACCCAAGTAGAGAGCAGTATATCTGGTATATAAACTAATGAGCTGAATTATGTAATGGTAAAAAAGTTCTTTCTTTTGGATTGAAAAATATCAGAAAATAATAAAAATATGTATTTTCCATTTATATTTTTTTCTATTTCCAGAATTTGCAAAGTATCATCAATATAATATCAATTATAACATTGCTTTCCCATTATTTTTGTCTTTGATTGGTTCAAATTTTAATAGAAATTTTGTGTGGAAATTTTGGAAAGGAATTGTTACTAAAATTAAATTACCGAGCTCCTTAATACACCTTTTTATGCTAAAAGACTACAACTGCAAAAGAAGATAATAAATCTGCAACCTGGAACTAAGAATTGAATTTGATATTCTATGCAGGTGATGTTTAACAAAATTAACTTTTAATTGAACAAAATTAAACTCGAATTATTCTGTTTACTTTCAGAAAAACTAATTTAGCTTACAGGCTGCTGATTTATTGGAAATCTAGGCGCATCTACATATTAGAAGGAACATGCTGACATGGTTATTATTATAAGGAAGATAATGATTTATATAATTTATTTTTTCATCCTATAGTTGTTATTGATAATAATTGTATTTGTAAGTTATGTTAGAACAAAACACAAATGACAAGAACCAAATTTATTTGTCTATTGCATAATTCAAAAAATAATAATATATTAAATATTTTTTATAAGAAACACATATTTTCTTTTATTTCAAATAAAACTAAATACGATTTTGGGGTCGCAATATATAAATTTTTTTGATTGAAATTTATAGCCAATTTCAATTAATTATTTAATTGAATGAATCAAATAGTTGATTGATTTTTGTCGCGAAATTAATTAAAATTTTAATTGATTCAATTAAAACTGTGATTGAATTTTATGTTAAAAATCAATCACGTTTTTAATTGATTCAATCACACAATTAATTGATTCCGTGACAAAAGTCAATTATATTTTTAATTGAAAATCGTGTTGGTTTTCAATCAAAATGGGTGATTGATACTATCATTTTCGTGATTGAAGACATTTCAATTAAAAAAATGATTGAATCCGCGATTTTCGTGATTGAAATCAAAAAAAATTTTTTTTTTTTACAGCATGCTGTAAATTTGTATGGTGTTAAATTTTGCGTACTTTATTCTAGGAAACAAATTTTAATTTATCATGCTATGTTTGAAGCAAAACAACGTCTATAAAATAAAGTGTTGAAAAGCATATCCTTGTTTTGCTTTTGAAGGTGCAAAACGTCAAAAAATTTTAAAGATGATTTCATTAACTTTGAACATTTTTTCAGACGTATTAAAGCAAAGTTGACCTTAGTCTAACAAAATTTTGTTTCTTGTTAAGATACCCATTTTTATGTCAGATCACTTTACTTTAAGGGAAAAATGATTTCATTAAAAAGTTTATCGACTTTTCGACAAGGAAAGAAATTTTATATCAGAGAAATGGATCAATTAAAGGACATGAAATCTTTGGCATCACGACATAATTTTTTCACTATAAATTCACATTTATGCTATGGGGGAATTTTACCTTCACCGATCAAATATCGAAAAATAAATTATCGGTATTTTGTCTAGATATCACCCTCAACCTTCTCTGAAAATTTCGAAAAATTTGGAGAACTTAAGTGCAATTATTAACAAGTAAGTAAAGCAGAAAGTCGGGCAGGGCCGACTATATTATACTCTAAACCACCCCAACTGAATTTGTAATCATAAGCTCTTGTAGGGTATCATTGGTATAGGTATAGGAGGTTAGCTTGTGCTACATTTGAGTGAGATCGGTTACTAAATAAGGCTATGAAATTTGGCACACTTAACGTGTTGTCAATTAGATTACTTTGTGGCAAATTTGACCCCGATCTGTTAGTAAATGAACGCAATTTGGCCCCATTTATCGAAATCGGGAGTATGGGAATATGGGAGCTATATCTAAATTTAATCCGATCCTTATACCAAAAAACGCCTTGTACCAAATTTCATCAAAATCGGTTAATAATTGCGACCGAAATTCTGTGAACAATAAATACATGGACGGACGGACGGACAGACGGATACCAAGCACTAGATCGACTCAGGAGGTGATTCTTAGGTGATCGGTATATAATTTATTGGGTCTAAAATCTATATTTCTGGTAGGCACATTGTTTTGGCAGATCATAGTTATTATACCCTGACCACTATGTGGTTTAGGGTCTAAAAAGTCCGCCATAGAGAAGGATCCTTTTCCCGATCAAATATCAAAATACTCAGGTCGCCTATATAAGTCCGCCAAAGGGAAGGTCCCCCCGACCAAAAATCAAAAACTGTCTGAAACTTGCAAGCAAATCTTAAGTTTTCCGAGTTGCTTGAAAGTTTCAGCTCAACTTTTATAAAAGCAGACAAATGCCAGGTCCTATCTGCGTCCAAATATCTAAAAATAAAATATTACCTGAAATTATCAATCACAAGTTTACTTCATTTACTTTATACCTGGAAAGACAGAGAAAAAATAGTAATTAATTAATGTAATTATGAAGAAACTGTTATGAAAAAAAAACAAATTAAAATAATCTTTTTGTTAAAAAAAAAAAAAAAAAAAAAAAAACTTTCGAAAACTTTTGTAGGAAAACAAAGTAAGGACCACTTTGTAAATCCACATTTTCGATACCATATCAAACCCGTCAAATGTGTTGGGTGCTATATATAACGAATCTATCCGTGTATGCTGCAGGAGTCCTTCGATATCCTGGGGGACATTTATGTGGAACTTTTCAGGGCGTCACTGGAACACGGGTATATACCGAAGGCTTGGCAAAGGGTTAAAGTGATTTTTATCCCCAAAGCAGGTAGAACATTCAAAGACTTCAGACCTATCAGCCTAACATCCTTCTTATTGAAGACACTAGAGAAAATCTTTGATAACCATCTAAGGAATTCTCTGTTTGCGATATTTTAATAAAGGCATTCATGTACAAACAAATTCCAGTTTCAAAATCCAAATTATACCAAGTACTTCAAAGTAAAAACTGTTTTCTTAATGCTAAAAAAAAACGTTAAACCAAAGATGAAAATCTTTAAAATAAATCTTAGCCTATATTTGAAGCATTTTTATCTTAAATTTAAAAATTCAATATGTCAGTTGAGTTAAAGACGATTTCTTTAAATTAAAAATGTTTTTCTTTTTTTAAGGAACTGGTGAGGAATAAAACAAATGTTGAGTTTGAATTTTATTACACCATAAGGTAGATTTATTAAAAATTCTGTTGAAGACTTTATTCGCGAGCTGTTCACTTGTTTCAATCAATGGGCGAAGCTAAAGTGATTTTTGATTTCATTGTTCAATTCTAGTGTACCAAATTTAAAGCGGTACTTCATTCATTATTTTATCAATGATATTTCAAAGTCATTCATATTTTCTACATACGTATAAAGTATTGCTTAAGCTTACTCTTTTTCATTCATAGGTTTACATTCATTGATATTAACAGTTTTTGAAAGCAACAACAACATATTCATATTAGTAAAGTAATATAAAAAACAACAATAACAATACTCATTGAGAATCATTCTACGTGAGATTATTAAAGTGACAAGAGCAATGAGTATAATTATGAATGAGAACAAAGTGTTATATTTATGAATGAGAGCAATGTGTTATACACAACGAGAAATATATAATATAACAAATAGACAGCTAAACATGAATGAAGTAAATAATAATAAATTTGAAGCGAGCACAGTGTGGATTAAAATTACGTTCACCACCATCCCGGCCCCCCTGAAACGTAGTTTCAGATTATGGGAAGTTTTACCAAGGTAGAAATAGGACGTGTCATTTCTCCGCATTGCGTTTTAAGTTTCACAGCTCTTACATTGCCATCTATACCGGGATATGTTTCGATCACTTTTGCCAGTAGAAATTTGGAGGGAGGTAAATTCTTTTCTTTGACTACAACAACATCTCCAACTGCTAGATTTGGTTGAGGTCTATTCCATTTTGGTCGCTGTTGCAGAGAAGTTAAATATTCTTGATGCCAACGTCGCCAGAAACCTTGAAACATATTTTGTACATGCTGCCAATATCCAAGTCTGTTTGGTGTGAGGTTGACCAGATCTCCTTCGGGAACAGTTGTATAAGGCCTGCCAATAAGAAAATGAGCCGGCGAAAGGTATTCGCAATCTGTATCTGGAACAGTGCCTAGGGGTCTTGAATTAACTACGGCTTCCACCTGAGCCAATAGAGTGTGCATCTGCTCGAATGTTAATTCTGTATTTCCAATAACTCGCTTAAGATGCAACTTAACCGATCGAACCGCCGACTCCCACATTCCACCCCAGTGGGGTGCAAATGGAGGAATAAACGTCCATTGTATACCGTCTTCGGCTAAAGATGCGGAGACAATTTCGTTATGAGTTTGCGACAAAATTACTTTGTGCATCTCGCTTAATTCTCGAGATGCCCCAAGAAAATTTCTTCCATTGTCACTAAAGATTTTTTTACATTTTCCTCTTCGCGATATAAATCTTTTTAAAGCGGCAATAAAACAATCGGTGCTTAAATCAGTGGCGAGTTCCAAATGTATGGCGGAGGTGACTAGGCATACAAATAAACAGATATACCCTTTAGATTTCTTTGCATTTCGTCCTGAGTATTGTTTTAAAATTATTGGGCCTGCATAGTCGCAACCAGTATTTTCAAAGGGAAACGCTTGACGTACCCGGATGGATGGTAAATCTGCCATTAACTATTGTGTATTAATTTGTCGTTGTCGAAAACATTTGAGGCAATTATGAGTCAGATTTCGAATCAGATTTCTTGCACCAATAATCCAATAGGTTTGACGGGCAATAACAAATAAGGCCGATACTCCGGGATGCAGATTTTTCTCATGAAGGTTTTGTAAAATCAATTTGGTTATTCGGCTACATTTTGGCAAGATTATTGGATATTTTGAAGCATTGTCTAGTTCTGAGTTACGTAGGCGCCCACCTACCCGTAACAAGCCGCTGCTGTCTATGAAGGGGTGTAGTTTTGCTAATGAAGATGTTGTACTTACTAGGCGTTTACTTTGTAATAGCGTGCGCTCTTCGCTAAAGGCATCTTGGGCATACTTTGTCAGAATTAGTTCGGCGTGTTTAAAGTTGTTGAACGAAATATTCGGCGATTTTATTTGGTGTGGATATCTAGTGGCATTGATGAACTTGAAGATGTAGGCTACGACACGTATGAGTTTATTCCATTTCGAAATGCGGTGTACCAATTCATGTAGTGGATTATAGTCATTCACTGTTGAGACCAGAACTTTTGAAGAAAGTTTAAAGGCAGAAAGGGCGTCAGGATCTGTAATTACATCAAATGAATTAGAACAGTTATTCATATTACTGATTTGGAATGGGTCCCTCAGCCATTGTGGGCCCGTCCACCAAAGATCAAAGGAACGAAGTGTTGATACAGGCATCCCTCTTGAGGCACAGTCGGCCGGATTTTCTTTAGAGGCAACATGATTCCAAAACTTACGAGGCAATATTTCCAATATTTCTGATGTTCTGTTGGCTTCGAATGTCTTTAACTTAATGGGTGGTTGAGATAGCCAACACAAAACAATTGTTGAATCACACCAATCTCGTATATCAATTGATTTGTGTGGCAAGGCTTCTTTTATTCTTTTGAGTAGACGAGATAAAATAAGAGCTCCGCATAATTCAAGACACGGCAACGATTTTTGTTTGATGGGAGCTACCCTTGTTTTAGCAGCAATGAGTTTGACATGAGTATGACCAGTGTCGTCTACGAATCGACAATAAACTGCGGCAGAGTATGCGTGTATGGAAGCATCCGAGAAACCATGCAGCTCCAATTTTGTAACATCATTCAAAATGTATCGTGGAAGTGTAAAATCTTGAATAGAAATTAAATCTTGTCGAAATGTAGTCCATTGACGTGTAAGATTTTCAGGAAGTGGTTCATCCCACGATAGCTTGTGTGACCATAGTTCTCTTAGTAGAATTTTAAATTGTATTACCACAGGAGATAATAAACCCATGGGATCAAATATACGTGATACATCAGATAGTACCTGCCTTTTTGTTGCGACTGGATTTTTGTTGAGTTCTATATGATACCCCAGTTGATCTGACGATGGTCTCCAAAAAATACCGAGCACCTTTTTTACATCCTTTTCGGGAGCTGCAAAAAACAATTGATCTTGTGTACTATCTGATATACTCACGTAATTTGAAACCCATTTCCTTAGTTCCAGGCCTGCTTGGGCTAGTAGATTTACCAAATTGTCACGTATGAAAACGATTTCTTCTTCCGTTTGTGCCCCGGTAATAACATCATCTACATAAAAGTCCTCCATTACCACCTTCGATGCAATGGGGAACTTGGATTTATAATCATAGGCTAACTGCTCCAACACTCGTACTGAAAGATATGGCGCACAAGATGTGCCATATGTAACCGTGCATAAAATGTAATGTTGTACCTCGTGTAACGGCGACTCTCTCCATACAATACGTTGATAATTTTTGTGATGTTCAGATATCCATATTTGTCTGAACATTTTTACTATGTCGGCTGAGAAAACATACCTGTGGAAACGAAATCTCAAACAAACAGCAAATAAGTCCCGTTGTATACTTGGCCCAATGTGCAAGTTATTATTAAGCGATACACCGTTGGAATCTTGAAATGAGCCATCAAACACGACTCTAATTTTTTCTCCCAAAACTGGATGATGGGGTAGATAAAAAACTCTACCATCAGTAACATTAATCTCATGAGGTTTGAGTTTACGCATATGTCCCAATTTTTCATAATCTCGCATAAAACCAATATACTTATCTCGAATTGCTGGATTTCGTTGAAGCCTTCTTTCGACAGCATAGAATCGAGATAGCGCACCATTTAGTGTATTTCCAAATATTGGGTTTTCATTTTTAAAAGGCAACTGAACTACGTACTTACCATCACTTGCACGCGAGTGAGTGGTTTGAAAGTGCGTCTCTACAAAAATGTCATCTGGATCGGCTTTAGTATGGTGTTCAGTTTCTTCTAGTTCCCAAAAGCTTCGAAGGCAACGATCAATATCCACGGTGGTAACAAGTGTAGTAGTTTGGTTGTAAATTTGCTCTGTCTCAGCACAAGTTACAACCCATCCAAAAATTGTTGAAATTGCAATAGTATTGCCCTGTGAATCAATACGTTTGTTGAATGTGAAAATGTTCCAAATATGTTCTAGGCCAAATAAAATATCAATCTGTGACGAAATGTTGTATGTGGGGTCAGCAAGAGGCAAATCCATAAGTTGATTTTTGATCTTATTTTCAAAGCTGTAGCCAGGAAGAGATGTAGTTATTTTAGGCAGAACATGTACCTTGGCGTTAATCGATTGCTCAGAGATGCGTGAACGTACGAATATTTGACATAAACCCCGAGTTGTCTCGGCTTTAATTGATGAAATACCATTTACAATTATTTTTGAGGGATATCTTTGAAGGCCTAGACGTTGAGCACAACTCTCAGTGATAAAAGACAGCTTTGAAGCGGTATCTAATAAAGCTCGACATGTTATAAACTTTCCAAAGCGATCTCTGACATAAATAGAAGCAGTGGGCATGATAAATTCTTTGTCTGACGTACAATGTTTACTACTAGATGGAAGTGAAGGTAACGAAATGGGACATGCAATGTTAGCGGTAGTGGACCACTGAATATTGGCACTAGCTGTATTATTAGAAGAAGACGGTGATTCAGGGGGTGAAGACTCCGAAACTTGACCGGGTAAATATGTAGGTTCATGTTCATTACTCGGAAGATGTAGGAGTGAATGATGTCTTCGATGACATTGCTTGCATCTACCTTTTGATGCACAGTTGGAAACCGCATGACCCTGTCTGAGACAATTATAACATAGTGCAGATTCTTTTACGAAGTGACGGCGCTCATTAATATCTTTTTGCAGAAATGTGGGGCATGTAAAGATTGAATGGTCGGGACACTTGCACAATAAACAGCTGGGTTTTGCTTTAGTACTCACCAGACATTTTGTATGGTTACCTTGTGACTTGCCTGAATGACTGTGCTTGGATTGATGGGCCTGTTTCTTTGCACACAATTCAACCTCTTCGCAGCGATTGTCTAAGAATTCAAAAAAATCGTTAATGGTAGGAAGTGGATTATCTCGACTCTCACGAATCCACTTGCTCTTTGATTCAGGATCAAGTTTAGATAACAATAAATAGATTAACCACCAATCTCTTTCATCTTTACCTATAGCATCAAGACCACGAATTATTTCATTTGCCCCGTCAGATATTTTTCTCATGGTTGCAGCATTTTCCGTCGATATTGATGGTAGGGCCATAAATGCTTCTATGAAAGAAGTAACAATTTGCTTAGGGCGATCATACCTATCATTGAGCCTTGTCCAAGTTGTTTGAAAAGCAGTTTCGGTAACCGGAATATGTTGTATTAATCTTGCGGCATCTTCTTTGAGTAGCGACTTCAGGTAATGAAACTTTTGAATATTTGATATTCCTTTTGATCCTATAGCGCTCTCAAAAAGATCTTTAAAACTTGGCCAATCTTTGTATGTCCCTGTAAAAAATGGAATATTTATGCGAGGTAAATCATTTTCTTTAGGATGGCTAGTCGTTGAAAGTTTTTCCAAAAATGCAGCCTGTTGATCTGCCAACTTTGCTATTGCTCCCGAGTTGGCTGTACTTTCATTCAAAGCAGGAGCATATTGTGATTTTAAAGCATACAGTTTACCACGCGCTGAAAGGTATTTCTCTTCGTAGCTTGCAAAATCAGCCTCCGGGTCCGCAAAAGTTTCCACATCTTTGAATTTGTATAAATCGTCTGTTAATTTTACAAACGTTTGCCAAACCTCTTCCAAACGCTCCAAGCGGCTAACCACATCATCGAAAGTTGTTTCTGCGGATGGAACCTGAGCAAACGCCAAAGCACGAGTAATTGAGCCTTTCAAGCGACCTCTGGTCATCGTCAAGGAATTCATTTCTTCCGACATGATGTGTTATTTTTTACTTTAATTTGCACAAGAACTTCCTGAAGACAAGTATAGTGCAATCAAAATTTGCGTCCAAAACTTGATCAGAACGAGATCAATTTGTTTTTTTTTTTTAAATAAAATTGATACGTTCTTCGATTTTGATAGTTGTGGAATTCCAGATTTTATTAAATGACTGGAAGATCCGGTTCCAGAAGGACCAACACTTATGGTGAGGAATAAAACAAATGTTGAGTTTGAATTTTATTACACCATAAGGTAGATTTATTAAAAATTCTGTTGAAGACTTTATTCGCGAGCTGTTCACTTGTTTCAATCAATGGGCGAAGCTAAAGTGATTTTTGATTTCATTGTTCAATTCTAGTGTACCAAATTTAAAGCGGTACTTCATTCATTATTTTATCAATGATATTTCAAAGTCATTCATATTTTCTACATACGTATAAAGTATTGCTTAAGCTTACTCTTTTTCATTCATAGGTTTACATTCATTGATATTAACAGTTTTTGAAAGCAACAACAACATATTCATATTAGTAAAGTAATATAAAAAACAACAATAACAATACTCATTGAGAATCATTCTACGTGAGATTATTAAAGTGACAAGAGCAATGAGTATAATTATGAATGAGAACAAAGTGTTATATTTATGAATGAGAGCAATGTGTTATACACAACGAGAAATATATAATATAACAAATAGACAGCTAAACATGAATGAAGTAAATAATAATAAATTTGAAGCGAGCACAGTGTGGATTAAAATTACGTTCACCACCAGGAACATTTGTCTTACTTCAAAGATCTACAACTTCATCAGAGGGACGCAAAAATTCAAGATTTGTGTCCTAAATTTAATTAAAAAAATTTTTGAAACAAGGATTATAAACTTTCTTTTAATTAAAATGTCATTATTTAAAGAATTTTGTCCCCAACAGTGCGTAAATTTCGAATCCTAAAATTTAAGTTGCATAATCTTCCATATCTTCTATTCTATATAAATATAACGTGTAAAAATGATTCTTTTTTTATGGGACAGACAATCTTGAACACCCATTGTTATCCAAACATAGCATCCCACTCTCACAATGAAAAATATCCCACGCCATTCTTTATTTATCTTTCGATTGGAATGCGTCGAATAAATGTGTCAGTAAGAAATACATTTTTAATAAATTTTAAAATTGTTCTGAGGTTTTCATCTCATTGAATATGCCTGTTATTGGATAAAATCTTCATGGAATGGGAAATCAATTATGCATATGAAATGCAATAGCAGCATATCAGTGGGAATACTAAGACTTCAATGGGCATCGATAGCAAAATTTCATTTCATTAGTCTTTCTGTTTGCTAGTATTAAATGGCATGAGCTGGCAATAATATTTCTTAACATACTATGTGCAAGGATATACGACTTTAGAAATTATCTAATGTCGCACAGTAGTTCCAAATCGCTTTTATGTCCTAAGCCACATAGTTGTGAGGCTTTGATCCTAAAGAAAATGTGACAACCACAAAAATTGATTTTATACTTGTTGTTTCAAACCGAATGGCTTATAAAAATGTGTCCTCAGATGAACATTGCAAATTGATTTTATAGAAACTTTTTTTCCTACAGTATTGAAAAATTCTTAAACCATTTTATCGCTCTACCATCAATGGCTCTTTGCTCTCAAACTCAATGTGGCCACATAATTGATTTTTCTCTACTGTTGTTATACCTCTGTACACACAAAAAATTTTTTTCTGATTCAATTACGAAATTAATTGATCCAATTATTTTTTTAATTGAAATTTCTTCAATCACAGAAATGATAGTATCAATTAAAAAATTAATTGACAGTCAATTAAAAAATTAATTGATCCAAATAAATATTTAATTGATACTTTTAATTTGTGTGATTGATTTTTATTTCAATTAAAAAATTTGTTGAATCAATTAAATTTTTAATTGAATATTTTTTAAAACTCAATTAAGATTTTAATTGGAAATATTTTCGTGAATTTTTTTTTTCTGTGTACTAATCAGTGTTTCCAGGGCAAATTTTCGGTTTACCCTACAAGGACAAAAAAAAAGTTCTCTACTTTCCCCTACATTCCCAACAAAAAATTTGCCCACAATTTCCCCCAGAATATTTTTCGTTAAATTTAAACAAAATTTACAAAAACAAAAGTGGTTTATTATCTTAAAACATATGCAAAGTATATTACATAAGAATAAATTTGTATTACCACCACGGTTGGGTAGATTGGTAAAATCAAATCTCTATAGAAAACCAAATCTCTATAGAAATAAAATTTTGGAATAGTGTATATAAAAATAAAACTTTTGAGAAAAATTTCTATAGTAATAAAATTTTGAGAAAAAATTCTACAGAAATAAAATTTTAAGAAAAAATTCTATAAAAATAAAATTTTAAGAAAAAATTCTATAAAAATAAAATTTTAAGAAAAAATTCTATGGAAAAAAAAATTTTGAGAAAAATTGTATAAAAATAAAATTGAGAGAAAATTTTCTATAGATATAAAATTTTGAAAAAAAATTCTATAGAAATAAAATTTTGAATAAAAAAATGTATGAAAATAAAATTTTCTATAGAGATAAAATTTTGACAAAATATTCTATAAAAATAAAATTTTGAAACAAATTTCTATAAAAAAAAAAATTTTGAATAAAATTTCTATAGAGATTAAATTTTGACAAAATTTTCGATAGGAATAAAATTGTGACAAAATTTTCTATAGAAATAAAATTTTGACAAAAATATTTTAGGAATAAAATTTTAACAAAATTTTTTATATTTCTATAGATATAATTTTGACAAATTTTTATAGAGATTACATTTGACAAAATTTTTATGGAAATAAAATTTTGGAAAAAGTTTCTATAAAAAATTTTTTGACAAACTTTTATATAGAAAAAAACTCTTCAGAAAAAATTCTATAGAAATAAAATGTTGAGAAAAAATTCTATAAAAGTAAAATTAAAAAAAAAAAATTCTAAAGAAATAACATTTTGAAAAAAAAATGTTGTATAGAGATAAAATTTTGACAAAATTTTCTATAGAAATTAAATTGTTACCAAATTATAGATAGAAATATAATGTTGACAAACTTTTCTATAGAGATAAAATTTTGACGAAATTTTCTATAGAAATAAAATTTTGACAAAATTTTCTATAGGAACAAAATTTTTACCAAGTTGGCTATAGAAATAATATTTTGACATAATATTCTACAGAAATAAAATTTTGCAACAAATTTCTATAAAAATAAAACTTTGAAAATATTTCTATAGGGATCAA
The DNA here is from genome assembly GCF_050003625.1 of Haematobia irritans. NCBI lineage: Eukaryota > Metazoa > Arthropoda > Insecta > Diptera > Muscidae > Haematobia > Haematobia irritans. The sequence continues at coordinate 61,862,237 of NC_134397.1, forward strand.
ATTTTGACAAAATTCTCTATAGAAATAAAATTTTCACCAAATTTTCTATAAAAATAACATTTTGACAACATTTTCTATAAAAATAAAATTTTGACAAAATTTTCTACAGAGATAAAATTTTGACAAAATTTTCTATAGAGATAAAATTTTGACAAAATTTTCTATAGAGATAAAATTTTAACAAAATTTTCTATAGAGATAAAATTTTGACAAAATTTTCTATAGAGATAAAATTTTGACAAAATTTTCTATAGAGATAAAATTTTGACAAAATTTTCTATAGAGATAAAATTTTGACAAAATTTTCTATAGAGATAAAATTTTGACAAAATTTTCTATAGAGATAAAATTTTGACAAAATTTTCTATAGAGATAAAATTTTGACAAAATTTTCTATGGAAATAACATTTTGATACAATTTTCTGTAGAAATAAAATTTTGAAAAAATATTCTATAGAAATAAAATTTTGACAAAAATTTTTTTGGGAATAAAATTTTGACAAAATTTTTTATATTTCTATAGATACAATTTTGACAATTTTTTCTATAGAGATAACATTTTGACAAAATTTTTTATGGAATAACATTTTGAAAAAGTTTCTAAAAAAATTTTTTTGAGAAACTTTTATATAGGAATAAACTTTTCAGAAAAAAATCTACAGAAATAAAATTTTGAAAAAAAATGTTGTATAGAGATAAAATTTTGACAAAATTTTCGATAGAAATTTAATTGTCACCAAATTATATATAGAAATATAATGTTGACAAAATTTTCTATAGAGATAAAATTTTGACAAAATTTTCTAATGAAATAACATTTTGATACAATTTTCTATAGAAACAAAAATTTTGACAAAATATTTTCAATTTTCTATAGGAATAACATTTTGGCAAAATTTACTATAGAGATAAAATTTTGACAAAACTTTTTATAGAGATAAAATTTTGACAAAAGTTTCTATAGAGATAAAATTTTCACCAAATTGTCTATAGAAATAACATTTTGACAAAATTTTCTACAGAAATAAAATTTTGACAGAATTTTATACAGGAATAAAATTTTGACAAAATATTCTATAGAAATAAAATGTTGACAAAATTTTCTATAGAGATAAAATATTCGCAAAATTTTCTATAGAGATAAAATTTTGACAACATTTTCTATAGAGATAAAAATTTAACAAAATTTTCTATAGAAAACCCATTTTGACCAAATTTTCTATCGAAATAACATAATGAAAAAATATTCTATAGAAATAAAATTTTGAAAAAAAAACAAGTATATACGGCCGTAAGTTCGGCCAGGCCGAAGCTTATGTACCCTCCATCATGGATTGCGTAGAAACTTCTTCTAAACACTGCCACCCACAATCGAATTACTTAAGTTGCCGATGGCAAGGTATCTTAAAACCTCCTAAATTGTAAGTCCATACGTGGTATATATTAAATCAAAAAATATCGATCCAATACGTATATAATTCAGTTTGACAAAGTAGACATAAAATTTTGACAAAATTTTCTACAGAAATAAAATTTTAACAAAATTTTCTGTAGAAATAAACTTTTGAAAAAATTTTCTATAGAAATAAAATCTTGAACCGAATAAAATTTGAACAAAATTTTCTATAGAAATAAAATTTTGACAATGATGAACCGAATAAAATTTTAACAAAATTTGACAACATTTTCTATAGAAATAAAATATGTACAAAATTTTCTATAGAAATAAAATTTTGGTATATTATTTTTGGCGCTAGTGGCAACCATTATTATGAACCGATATGGACCAATTTTTGTGTGATTGGACCAATTTTGGTATGGTTGTTAACGACCATATACTAACACCACGTTCCTAATTTGAACCGGATCGGATGAATTTTGCTCCTCCAAGAGGCTCCGGAGGTCAAATCTGGAGAACGTTTTATATGGGGGCTATATATAATTATGGACCGATATGGACCAATTTTTGCACGGTTGCTAGAGACCATATACCAATACCATGTACCAAATTTCAACCGGATCGGATGAAATTTGCTTCTCTTAGAGACTCCGCAACCCAAATCTGGGGATCGGTTTATATGTGCGCTATATATAATTATGGACCGATGTGGACCAATTTTTGCACGGTTGCTAGAGACCATATACCAATACCATGTACCAAATTTCAGCCGGATCGGATGCAATTTGCTTCTCTTTGAGTCTTCGCAAGCCAAATCTGGAGATCGGTTTATATGGGGGCTATATCTAATTATGAACCGATGTGGACCAATTTTTGCATGATTGTTAGAGACCAAATACCAACACCATGTACCAAATTTCAGCCGGATCGGATGAAATATGCTCCTTTTAAAGGCTCCACAAGCCAAATCTGGGGATCGGTTTATATGGGGGCTATATATAATTAAGGACCGATATGGACCAATTTTTGCATGGTTGTTAGAGACCATATACCAACACCATGTACCAAATTTCAGCCGGATCGGATGAAATTTGCTTCTCTTTGAGGCTCCGCAAGCCAAATTTGGGGATCGGTTTATATGGGGGCTATATATAATTATGGACCGATGTGGACCAATTTTTGCGTGGTTGTAAGAGACCATAGACCAACATCATGTACCAAATTTCAGCCGGATCGGATGAAATATGCTTCTCTTAGAGGCTCCACAAGCCAACGCTGGGGATCGGTTTATATGGGGGCTATATATAATTATGGACCGATGTGGACCAATTTTTGCATGGTTGTAAGAGACCATATACCAACATCATGTACCAAATTTCAGCCGGATCGGATGAAATTTGCTTCTCTTTGAGGCTCCGCAAGCCAAATTTGGGGATCGGTTTATATGGGGGCTATATATAATTATGGACCGATGTCGACCAATTTTTGCATGATTGTTAGAGACCATATACCAACACCATGTACCAAATTTCAGCCGGATCGGATGAAATATGCTTCTCTTAGAGGCTCCACAAGCCAAATCTGGGGATCGGTTTATATGGGGGCTATATATAATTATGAACCGATGTGGACCAATTTTTGCATTGTTGTTAGAGACTATATACCAACACCATGTACCAAATTTCAGCCGGATCGGATGAAATATGCTTCTGTTAGAGGCTCCACATGCCAAATCTGAGGGTCCCTTTATATGGGGGCTATACGTAAAAGTGGACCGATATGGCCCATTTTCAATACCATCCGACCTACATCGATAACAACTACTTGTGCCAAGTTTCAAGTCGATAGCTTGTTTCGTTCGGAAGTTAGCGTGATTTCAACAGACGGACGGACGGACATGCTTAGATCGACTCAGAATTTCACCACGACCCAGAATATATATACTTTATGGGGTCTTAGAGCAATATTTCGATGTGTTACAAACGGAATGACAAAGTTAATATACCCCCATCCTATGATGGAGGGTATAAAAATTCCATAGGAATAAAATTTTGAGAAAAAATTCTATAAAAATACAATTTTGGCAAAATTTTCTATAGAAATAAAATTTTGACAACATATCCTATAGGAATAAAATTTTCACAACATTTTCTATAGAAATAAAATTTTGACCAAATTTTCTATGTATATAACATTTTTACAAAATATTCTATAGAAATTATATTTTTAAAATAATTCTATAGAGATAAAATTTTGACAAAATTTCTATAGAAATAATATTTTCACCAAATTGGCTATAGAAATAATATTATGACATAATATTCTATAGAAAAAAATTTTGACAAAATTTTCTGTAGAAATAAAATGTTGACAAAATTTTCTACAGAAATAAAATTTTGACAGAATTTTCTATAGGAATAAAATTTTGACAGAATTTTCTATAGGAATAAAATTTTGACAAAATATTCTATAGAAATAAAATTTTGACAAAATTTTCTATAGAGATAAAATTTTGAGAAAATTTTCTATAGAGATAAAATTTTGACAAAATTTTCTATAGAGATAAAATTTTGACAAAATTTTCTATAGAGATAAAATTTTGACAAAAATTTCTATAGAAGTAAAATTGGGACAAGATTTTCTGTAGGAATAAAATTTTGACAAAATATTCCATAGAAATAAAATTTTGACAAAATTTTCTATAGAAATAAAATTTTGACAAAATTTTCTACAGAAATAAAATTTTGACAGAATTTTCTATAGAATTAAAGTTCTGACAGAATTTTCGATAGGAATAAAATTTTGACAAAATATTCTATAGAAATAAAATTTTGAAAAAATTTTCTAAAGGGATAAAATTTGGACAAAATTTTCTATAGAGATAAAATTTTAATAAAATTTTCTGTGGGAATAAAATTTTGACAAAATATTCTATAGAAATAACATTTTGACAAAATTTTCTATAGAAATAAAATTTTGAAAAAAATTTTCTATAAGAATAAAATTTTGAGAAAAAGTTCTATAAAAATAAAATTTTGAAAAAATTTTCTATAGAAATAAAATTTTGACAAAATTTTCTATAGGAATAAAATTTTGACAATACATTCTATAGAAATAAAATTTTGACAACTGTGGTAATCGTGGTTACCATACAAAGTTTTTCAGCGGTGGATTATCCCACCTCAGTAATGCTGGTGACATTTTTGAGTGTTTCAAAGCTTCTCTAAGTAGTTTCACTGCAATGTGGAACGCCGTTCTGACATTGCTATAAAATTGAAGTGCCTTGTCATTGAGCTTAACATGGAATAGGGCAGCACTCAGTGATAAGAGAGAAGTTCACCATTGTGGTATCACAATGGACTGAATAGTCTAAGTGAACCTGATACATCGGGCTGCCACCTAACTTAACCTCACCTACATTGGCCCCTACATCCCTCTAAATATTGAAAAAAAAACCTACGTGTAGGGAATTACTACTTCTGCCAATACTAGTACTAATGATAATGGTAATAGCCTGTGTAATGTGTGATTTAAATGTGGACCAATCGACTCGATAGTTATTGACATAACATTATCATAAATATTTGCCAATTTATGGCATCCCATAATGGTAATAATTGCAAAATTTATTTAAATATTTAATATGCCAATGACAATTGATATGTTTGACCTGATTACACAATGCGCCACAATTCCAATTGGCTTTGTGGTCAAAATGATGTGGATATTGTTAATTGATTCCCACTGGAGTGAAATGAAGACAATTCAATTTTTAATCAGTGCTAATGTACCCAAATGACATTAATCATACAGCCTATATTATGATGGATGTGAAAGGTTTACTTTTATGAAAATGTATGTAAAAAAAACCTTGGACCATTTTCAAGAAATTCTCATAGAGCTTAAAATCGCAGTACTTGTGTTGTTGTTTAAGTCACAAATGGAAACGTAGTTTTAAACTTTTTTGATATCATTTTCATGATTTAAAGCAGTGCAGCATTGAGCATTGAAACAGAAGTGATATAGGATCGTAATCAATGCATTTTTCAAGGGATTTTCATAGGACGAAAGCCCTTTTTTTAACTTCGGCTGAAATGATTTTCATTTGAAAAAAAGGATATACGGCCAAAAGTTCCACCAGACCGAATCTGATGTACCATCCACCATGGATTGTGTACAAAGTTATACTAATGAATGTCATCCACAATCGTAATACTTGGGATGTGTAACCATTACCTATGGCAAGGACTATTAAACCATTCTAACATTGTTTTCTAATCTATGAACCAATTTTCGCACAGTAATTCGAGGAACAAATTTCTACCCGATCAGATGAAATTTATTCCTTCATGATGCTTCCGAAGTTAAATATTGCGGGGTTGGTTTATATGGGAGCTATATCTAATTATATATGGACAAATTTTTGCACGGTTGATAGAGGGTATATACTAATATCACGTACCTAATTTCAATCGGATATGATGAGCTTTGCTCTTCTAGGAGACTGAGCCGCTGTTCGCAAGTGACATATCGCCTTTCGACGTCTCTCGGCTTTAACTACACGCAGAGAAGGAACATGATCACCTCAAACATGTTTCAAGAGCAAAATGTTACTTTTGGACGATGGACAGGGAACATTTTTGATGCAATCATGTCCATTTCTCGGGAAACATATACGCCGAAATCAGCTACTTAATTTTCGAAAACAGCTCATGGATGCGACAAACATGTTACATGTTGCCCGTTCAAAAGTAACATTTTGCTCATAAAACATGCTTGAGGTGATCATATTCCTTCTCTGGTTGAATCCTATTTCATTGCTTTTGAGACATTCCCATTACACACAAAAAATTTTTTTTCTTAATCAATCACGAAATTAATTGATTAATTTTTTAATTGAAATGTCTAAAAAAAAATTAATTGATCCAATTAAAAAATTAATTGATACTATTAATTTGTGTGATTGACTTTTATTTCAATTAAAAAATTTGTTGATTCAATTAAATATTTTTTAAAACTCAATTAAGATTTTAATTAATTTTCGTGAAATTTTTTCTGTGTAGTTTCAATCGGTGGGAAATGGCTTGGCGTGTAACTTCGAACGAATTTGAAAAGTTTTTCTTATGTTTGACAGGATTCCTCACAGAGTGAGGCCTCCAATTCAGAATACTATTTTGTGTAAGGCAAATTTGTTCTGTGTATCTTCATGGCTCTGTCTTGTTGTACATCGCACAGTGGTACCAATAGTAGGTCCACGGGCTGACCTGTAGGCGTCGAAATTTGGTCACCTCATCCGACCCGGCTGAAATTTGGTACATGGTGTTAGTAGATGGTCTCTAGCAACCATGCAAAAATTGGTCCATATCGGTCGATAATTATATATAGCCACCATATAAACCGATCCCCAGATTTGGCTTGCGGAGCCTCTAGGTTAGGTGGCAGCCCGATGTTTCAGGCTCATTTATACTATTCAGTCCATTGTGATACCACATAGGTGAACTTCTCTCTTATTACTGAGTGCTGCCCGATTCTATGTTAAGCTCAATGACAAGGGACCTCCTTTTTATAGCCGAGTCCGAACGGCGTTCCACATTGCAGTGAAACCACTTAGAGAAGCTTTGAAACCCTCAGAAATGTCACCAGCATTACTTAGGTGGGATAATCCACCGCTGAAAAACTTTTTGGTGTTCGGTCGAAGCAGGAATCGAACCCACGACCTTGTGTATGCAAGGCAGGCATGCTAACCATTGCACCACGGTGGCTCCCGTGAGAAGCAAGCCTCTAAGAGAAGCAAATTTCATCAGACCCGGCTGAAATTTGGTACATGTTGTAAGTATATGGTCTCTAATAACTATGGGAAAATTGGTCCAAATTGGTCCATAATTATATATAGACCCCATATAAACCGATCCCCAGATTTGGCTTGCGGAGCCTCTAAGAGAAGCAAATTTCATCCGATTCGGCTGAAATTTGCTACATGGTGTAAGTATGTGGTCTCTAACAACCATGCAAAAATTGGTCCACATCGGTCCATAATTATATATAACCCCCATATAAACCGATCCCCAAATTTGACCTCCGGAGCCCCCTTGGAAGAGCAAAATTCATCCGATTCGGTTGAAATTAGGTACGTGGTGTTAATATATGGCATCAAACTCCCATGCAAAAATTGGTCGATATCAGTCCATAATTATATATAGGCCCCATATAAACCGATCCCCAGATTTGACCTCCGGAGCCCCTTGGAAAAACAAAATTCATCCGATTCGGTTGAAATTTGGTACGTGATGTTAATATATGGTATCCAACATCCATGCAGGAATTGGTTCCTATTAGTCCATAATTATATATAGCTCCCATATAAACCGATCCCCAGATTTGACCTCCGGTGCCTTTTGGAGAAGCAAAATTCATCCGATCTGGTTGAAATTTAGTACGTGGTGTTAGTATATGGTATCTAATAACCATGCATGTATTGATCCATATCAGTCCATAATTATATATAGCCTCCATATAAACCGATCCCAAGATTTGGTTTTGGAGCCTCTTGGAGGAGCAAATGTCATCCGAATCAGTTGAAATTTGGTACATTGTGCTAGTATATGGCCGTAAACAAACATGCCTAACTAGGTCCAAATCGGTCTATAGTTATATATAGCACTCAGATAAATCGATCCTCAATCACACAAAATATGGTCCATATCGGTTCATAATTGTATATAGCCCCCTAATATAATGCGACCACCACATTCCAATTCTGGCTATCTAGATTTACCTATATAGCTTTTTTGTCTAATATATACCATGTATGGACTTACTTACAATTTAGAAGATGGTTTTAGGATGTTTTAAGATACCTTGCCATCGGCAAGCGTTACCGCAACCCAAGTAATTCGATTGTGGATGACAGTCTTTAGAAGAAGTTTCTACGCAATCCATGGTGGAGGGTATATAAGCTTCGGTTTGGCCAAACTTACGGCCATATATACTTGTTTTAATTAAAAATTTTTGGCAATGAAAAGTATGAATTGAAACTTCTATAACTTTTGAACTAGGTTAGGTTAGGTTAGGTTATGTGGCAGCCCGATGTATCAGGCTCACTTAGACTATTCAGTCCATTGTGATACCACAGTGGTGAACTTCTCTCTTATCACTGAGTGCTGCCCGATTCCATGTCAAGCTCAATGACAAGGGACCTCCTTTCTATAGCCGAGTCCGAACGGCGTTCCACATTCCAGTGAAACCACTTAGAGAAGCCTTGAAACCCTCAGAAATGTCACCAGCATTACTGAGGTGGGATAATCCACCGCTGAAAAATTTTTTGGTTTTCGGTCGTAGCAGGAATCGAACCCACGACCTTGTGTATGCAAGGCGGGCATGCTAACCATTGCACTACGGTGGCTCCCCAACTTGTGAACTAAGTATGACATCATTATGATTTTTAGTAAGTTTACTGTTCCCGAAATTGGTGTAAAAAAATCCCCAAGAGATTGGCTTAGCAATCGGCGCTTTGCCAAATGAATTGAATGAATTTCTTAAAACAATTTTTTGGTATTAAAAATCTCACAAAATGGTCAATAAAAGCTTAAAACGTATGCTTATTTGGTTTTCTATAAGATGGTGCGAATAACCAAATAACCAAACACCAATGGATAAATCCATAGTCTTCATGTTAATCGATCTTCCTACTTTACTGTCCAATCATCTGGAATATGTCAATGTGATCGTATTTTCTTGAAGCTTTAGACGAATATATGACCAAATTTTCGATCATATAGTTTCCAATTATAAACTAGGTTACAATTATCTACCCAAATTAATTAAATATACCATTATTATTACCCCAGATCCACTTTCTCTCATCCTCTCGTACTCCGTCCTCCAAAGGGATGAGAGTTGGCATATAAACAATTTTAAGAAATCCTTTATTTACTTATTTACCTATGGACATTACTTCATCATAAAATATGGATAAGAAAGTGAAGTTATAATGAAAGCGTATTTCTCACCATTGGCCCCATCACATACATTGTCATTCGTACATATAAAGGAATGCAGACGATTTCTGAAGAGATATAATAAAGTAAAGAATTTAATTAAAAGTACACATTTACCAATTAATCGTAAACTCCAAACCACTCAGACGGAAAGAAACCAAACTGGAAAGTGTATCGAAATGGACACAATAAGTGTGGGCGTAAATCCACTTAAATCCTTTGAATGTACAGGAAAGTATAGACAATGCACAGGTAACCCTCGCCTACGCAAGCAATTTTGAGTGGAAGAATTAAGATAGAAAGATTTAATGGAATCAAAAGTGAATTATATTTAATTCCCTAACTTGTGCGGCTTATAAATCCGAGACCTGCTGAAGCCATTACCATCGGTGGGGATCTGTCTTATATACAAAAATGATTCGAACCCCGAAGATCGACACGAGGAGCTATAAAGGAAGTCCTAGACATATCATCCTACTGGCGACTCTGGACATCGAAAAGGCATTTAATAGCCTGAGATGGGAAGACGTTATGCACATTCCTGAGAGTATACTGCTTATACCGACATACGTAATGATGATCCTTAGAAATTAGCACAAATAATACGTACTGATATACAAGAAAACACGAGAAATGATTTTAGGTACCACTCAGGGATCAATCCCAGGGCCAGACATGTGGAATGCATCGTCCTACCAGATCTTAAAGGTAGACATACACGACGACACCTTACTAGTGGGATACGCAGACGATATATCTGATAACCTGACTTAATTTCCTTTCTTCTTAATCCTTGTGTTGTCTTGTATATAAGAACGCAGTATTTGTCCTAATTTCATTACGTATTTCGATATAAGGAGTATACTCTCAGGAATGTGTATAACGTGTTCCCATCTCAGGCTATTAAATGCCTTTTTGATGTCCAGAGCCGCAAGTAGGATGATATGTTTAAAGGCATGATTACCAAGTTCCGCAGATTGTACGGTATCTACTACATCCTTTAGAGCTGCTAGTGTCGATCTCCCAGGTCTAAATCCATATTATCTATAGGATAAGCCCCTACAAATCCTAATGACTTCTGGAATTGTAGGTTTTATTTATTAGCCGCTTATCTTACGATACAATACCGGCTAAAAGCCCATACTGCTTCGCCCGTGATGTACACTTCGGAACCGCTTTCGCATTTCGACCCCGTAGTGGATTATATCCATCTCTTCTCTTTGCGTCTAGACTCCCGCTTTCCTGTACCACATCGCCAAATGCCGATGTGGTATATGAAAGCGTATTTCGAGGCGAGATACGACCATTTTCCAGTCGTTCTGTCCATCGGCTATATTTGAAAATGGTATATTCAACATCATCAATGATCTCTTCTGCATGACCGTATGTCGATCAAATGTTTTCTGCCTCGCGATATTTCGTTTCTACAGCGTTCTTTCCATTTCTCCATTGGCAGCCCGATATTTCAGGCTCACTTAGACTATTCAGTCCATTGTGATACCACATTGGTGAACTTCTCTCTTATCACTGAGTGCTGTCCGATTCCATGTTAAGCTCAATGACAAGGGACCTCCTTTTTATAGCCGAGTCCGAACGGCGTTCCACATTGCAGTGAAACCACTTAGAGAAACTTTGAAACCCTCAGAAATGTCACCAGCATTACTGAGGTGGGCTAATCCACCGCTGAAAAACTTTTTGGTGTTCGGTCGAAGCAGGAATCGAACCCACGACCTTGTGTATGCAAGGCGGGCATGCTAACCATTGCACCACGGTGGCTCCCTTGCCTCTAGAAACAGCACAAGGGCCTAGAAGAAAGGAAATCACTACAGGTGCCGTGCAGGGTTCAATCCTTGGGTCAGAACTGTGGAATGCAACGATACTGGACGAGAGATCCCAATGATAGGCGTTCCAGACCACAGATTACAGGTGCAATATGCCGACGATATAGTTGCGCTTATAAAAGCTAAAAACACGGAAGATGATAAACGCAAACTGCGCTAAACGATGCTATGAACGAAACCCTGCTCGACTCACATGATCGAGTCACGGAATTGTTACTGTTGACAAGGCTAAATGTGCCTTTAGAAATAACACAAGATCCTAGAAGAAAGGAAATCAACACAGGTGCTGTGCAGGGATAAATCCTAGGACCAGACCTATGGAATGCAAAGAGACGAGAGATCCTAATGATAGACATGCCAGACCACACATTACTAGTGGGATACGAAGACGATAGCTGTGGTAATAAAAACTAGAAATACGGAAGAGGCTCAACGCAAACTGCGCTAAACGATGCTATGAACGAAACCCTGGCTCGAGTCGAATGGTCTACAATTAGTCATGCAAAAGACGGAATTGCTACTGTTGACAAGGCAACATTTGGCTCTAGAAATAACACAAGGTCCAATAAGTCACCTAAGGTTCTGCGCAAAGATCAATCCTAGGGCTAGATCTGAATGCAATGCACAGCGAGGTCTTAAATATAGACATGCAGGACAATACATTACTTGTGGGATACGACGATGTTATAGCTGAGGTAATAAAAGCTAGAAACACGGCAGAGACTCAACAAAACACCGCCAAACGATGATATGAACTAACGCCTGACTGGAACCCATGTTCTACAGACAACGCGACAATTGCCTCTGGAAATAGAGATGCATGTAGAAGTCGTAGTGATACGTACAAGAACATTATTTAAGTACTTAGGCAAAAACTAGACTAAAAACTCTCTTTTTCAAACAGCTGATATGATAAAAGCACGATATAAGAGAAGCGCTCCTTAATAGCAGGAGAGTACTCCAAAATCTGGGCACTGCAGTTGCATCTGAAGATCCGAGCGAATAATAAGTCTCCGTTCAGAGAAAAGCAGCCCAGAGGATCGCATCAGAAGTATTGGGGAAGCCGTACTAGTGATAGCGAGATTGGTCCCAATAGACCTTCAGGCAACTGAGCGGAGAAAGATTTTTCTTGCCAATTAACAGGGCGAGACAAATTCAACGGAGTACATCCAATGCAGGAATGAAAAGAACTCTGAAGAAACGATAGAACAGTCGGGAGGCTCCGTCAGCTTTAACAGATATACAAATATGGGAGCCACCGTGGTGCAATGGTTAGCATGCCTGCCTTGCATACACAAGGTCGTGGGTTCGATTCCTGCTTCGACCGAAAACCAAAAAGTTTTTCAGCGGTGGATTATCCCACCTTAGTAATGCTGGTGACATTTCTGAGGGTTTCAAAGCTTCTCTAAGTGGTTTCAGTGCAATTTTGGCTATAAAAAGGAGGTCCCTTGTCATTGAGCTTAACATGGAATCGGGCAGCACTCGGTGATAAGAGAGAAGTTTACCAATGTAGTATCACAATGGACTGAATAGTCTAAGTGAGCCTGATACATCGGGCTGCCGAGGAAGAAAAAATTCTTGATGATCCCAAGCATACCTTTTTCAAATGTACCCGATGGACAGAACGACATAGAGAACTGAAAAATGAGAGCAGTCCTAACTCCCCCGAAGTATAGTCAACAAGATGGTACTGAATGAGGGGAACAGGGAGGCTATAAGCAGATATGTAGAAACAAGAAGACCGACATGAATTTGTGGATGTGGTAGCAGAAGTCTGAACGCAGACTAAGAAGAGATGAAAATAAGCAACGACGGGGTCCACCTCAAAGTAACGCGAAAGTGGTTACGAGGGGAAAATTATATATAGCTACGTAGAAGAAGCTAGAAACTCGCTCGACTTTCATGTTCGAGCCACGGAATTGTTACCGTTAACAAGATGACATTTGCTTCTAGAAGAAAGGAAAATATTTCAGGTGCTGCGGAGGGATAAATCCTAGACCAGAAATGGCAACAACGCCGGAGAAACGAGAAAAGATACGGGAGGACACATCGACACAGATATTCAAATATATATTCAAATATGGCTAGACAGAAAGCACGGCGAAGTATTCAGAGAACTGAAAAATGAGAGCGGTCGTAACTCCCTCCGACGTATAGTCAACAAGATGGTACAGAATGAGGGGAACTGGGAGGCTATAAACGGATATGTGGAATACCTTCCTCGCAACAAGAAGACCGACATGATTTTGGAGATGTGGAAGCTGAAGTCCCAACGCAGACCAAGAAGAGATGGATAGAATCCACTATAGGGTCGAAATACGAATGTGGTTGTGGAATGTGGTGTAGCAGGATGGAATGTGGTTTAGCCGATATCGTCGACTGTAATGGAGTCCAGAACACGGTAGGTGGACGCAGATGTAATTGATTTAAGGTGAATTATATTGAATTACCGCAACTTGAGCGGCTAATAAAACCTACATTTCCTGAAGGTATTAGGATCGGTAGGGACCTGTCCTATTAAAAATATGAATTTAGACCTAGAAGCTCTAAAGGAAGTAGTAGATATCGTACAATCTGCAGAAATTGGTAATCAAACCTTAAAACATATCATCCTACTTGCGACTCTGGAGCAGAGAATGAAGTCGATCCATTTTTGTCGGTGACGGCTGACACGAAGTTTTTTTCCTGCGGCGGCGGCGGCTTGCGGATAAGCCGGTATAAATATGTCTCTTTGGCGGCGGACAATTATCCCCTATAAAATCAATTCGAAGTTATCGGAATGGTAATGATATTAGTTGTGCAACTAATCTTACAACCAAGTTCACATTTCATTCAGCAGATTGAAATTGATTGATTGTGGGTTAAAGGATCAAAATTTTGGCAAAAAATACGACATTTATTAATTTATTTTCCTGATTTAAACTGATGTTTTTGATTAATTGGCGGCTAAATTTGAGTCGAGATGAGTAGACATATTCGGCGGTGGCGTCGACTTGCAAAAAATGGTCGGCGGCGCGACTCGGCGGCTTCATGCTCTGCTCTGGACATCAAAAACATATTTAACAATCTGAATGGATCCTTAGAAATTGCGAGATGAATCTTCTAAGCTGCTGTAAGCAACACAAATACCGCTCGTATGTCAAAATGTTCTGCGTACGTACAACCTCAAAAATATCAAACTTTACGAGAGAGCTGTAAATTGGTAGATTGCAACACAAGGGTTGGCCAATCCCAAAATATAAAAGTCAACCGTAGAGCCTCGAAACTGCTGTCTCGACATTTGTATTTTAATTTTTCCATACTCCAAAAAATATATATAAAGGGTGGTTAAATTGTAAGGGCCGATGTTGAATGTGAACCACACCTAAACGCCAAGCTTTTTTCCGAATTTTATTTGACATTTCTCTATTTCAGACTTATTCAATTTGAACCATGGAGAGATACACAATCCAACAACGTGTTAAATGGTTCCAAGAAATGGCAACAGTGGATAATCAATTTTCGAAGAAAATCGTCTTCAGTGATGAGGCACATTTTCACCTCAGTGGATTCGTTAATAAACAGAATTGCCCCATTTGGGCGAATGAGAATCCAAGAATGATTGTCGAAAAACCAATGCACCCACAAAGAGTGACTGTTTGGTGCAGTTTATGGGCTGGCGGCATCATCGGGCCGTATTTTTTCCAAAATGAGGCCGGTCAGGCAGTTACTGTGAATGGTGTTCGCTATCGTGAGATGATAACGAACTTTTTATGGCCCGAATTGGAAGATATGGATGTGGACGATATGTGGTGTCAGCAGGACGGTGCCACTTGCCACACAGCTAACGAAACAATGGCTTCTTTTGCGCAACAAATTCAATGGCCGTGTTATCTTACGTAATGGCGATGTCAATTGGCCGCCAAGATCATGTGATTTGATACCGTTGGACTTTTATCTTTGGGGTTATTTGAAAGAAAAGGTGAACATCGATAAGCCAGCAACAATTCAAGAGCTAACAGATGAGATAATTCGGCACATTAACGGCATAGCACCTCCATTATGCCTCAGCGTCATCGAAAATCTGGACCATCGGATGAAGGTGTGCCACCGAGGTCGCGGCGCCCATTTGGGCGATATTTTGTTCCATACATAAATGAGTAATACCAATATCTATCTATATATATAAAATTCAAATTATGTTTGTTTATTTGTTTGTTTGTTTGTTTGTTTGTTTATTTGTATGTTCCGGGTTGGCGCGAAAACGGCTGAACCGATTTACTTGAAACTTTCAGAGATCGTGGGGGGCACTCATGTGCTGAAAATAGGGTACCTCATTTTTTGACATATGGTCGCGGAGAGGAACCTCCCCTTTGTCCGACTTTTTGAAAATTAGACCAAAGTTGACCGATTTGCTTGAAATTTTCATTGAAGATTGGTGTTGGCATCTAGACAAAGATCCGCTACTTTTTATTTCGATATTTGGCGGCGGAGGGGGGCCTCCCCTTTGTTCGACTTTTTTAAAGTACTGTGAAAAAACTAAAATTCTCTAAATTATCTGAGATTTACAGAAAACATGTGGTGAGGTTATGGAACTAATATGGGGTACCTGATGATTTCATATGTGGATGGGGAGGGGGACCTCCCCCTTGCCCTACTTTTTGAAACTTGGAACAAAATTATGCGATTTGCTTGAAATTTTCATTGAATGTTGGGGTTGGCATCTAGACAAAAATCCTCTACATTATTTTTCGGTATTTGGTCGGGGAGGGGGACCTCCCCTTTGCCGATTTTTTTTTTTTTTTTGGAAAGTACAAACAAAACTATACTCCCCCGACTGAAATTTTACGGAAAAAACGGGTTATGAAATTTATACCAGGTTCCTGATTTTTTAATAAAAATAAAAGGGCATAGGGAGACATCCGCTTCTCTTAAGTACATACAGAGAAACAATTAAACTTTACCGAGTTACTTGAGGACTGGGGAGAGGTTACGATATTAATAGTTGATACCTGATTTTGTGATATTTGGACGGAAGAGAGGCCGCCCCTTTAGGCTTATAATTTGTTTGACATTTTTTGGGACGTTTACAAAAGATACGCTACATCACTTTTCGATATTTGGTCGGGGAGGAGGTCCTCCTCTAGAACTGCAAAAAAAATTAAGTTTTCTTGAAATTTACAAAAGCAGTGGGGGAACGTTATGAACGAAGAGGCAACCTTCCTTGCCACACACTTGAAGGAAAGTTTTAAGAATTTTCTGGGAAGGTTAGGGGTGCTATTCACTACGGTGTTTGTCGATATTGTATCGGGGAAAGTGACGTCCCTTTAAAACAATAGAGCAAAATTTAAACATCGCCGATCTACTTGAAATTTACAGGGAACGTGGGAGGAGGTGATTAAATTTATACATGATTTTTAAATTGGTATATGATTTTTCGATATCTGGTTGGGGAAGGGAAAATTGAAATAAACTTTGTCGATTTACTTCGATAGAATTTATAGGGACCATTGAGTAGTTGCGAAATTAATATAGGGTACGTGATAGTCCGATATCAGGTCGGAGTGGTGCGAAGGTGGGGAGAGGGTGCCCTTTTGCCCGTTTTTTTTTCTTAAATTGAAAGTAGAGGGTTGTCCATAAATGGGAACTCCGTACATAATTTTATGATTTTTGCACAGGCTTCTGCCAGACTTCTTTTTAGTAAAGAACTTAAATTTACATGAAATTGGTAGCCAACGTAGAGGGTACATCATTTTCCAACATTTTAGCAAATGTTAATGTGGTAAAATTTTTTACTACGTTTGCTTTTTCCGATTTATTGGATAATATAGTGCTTAATTTTCAGATTTGTTGAGGAAACGGATACCTTTCCTTGACAAACCACACTTAAAATTCACAAGAAATATAGAAGATTGTCCAACTACTTGAATACAGAACATTATTAAAAAAATTTGGAGGAAAGGGTACACCCTCTCCCACCGTATTTGTACCTATAAACGAAAAATCAAGTAGTCCGATTTGTTTAAAAGAATTCAAATCTTTTCGAATTTGTTTTCAGCACGAAGGATATAGTTGACTAAGTTAA
This sequence comes from Haematobia irritans, assembly GCF_050003625.1. NCBI lineage: Eukaryota > Metazoa > Arthropoda > Insecta > Diptera > Muscidae > Haematobia > Haematobia irritans. The sequence continues at coordinate 61,879,538 of NC_134397.1, forward strand.
CGCATAATGTTCCTCCAAATACGCTTCGGAAGGCGCAGCGAAGCGGGCCGGGTTACGCTAGTATCATAATAAAATAAAATTACAATAATTTCCTAAATAGTTTGTGTTTTATTCAAAATCAACATCGGCCCTTGAAATTTTAACCACCCTTTATATAAATAAAAGAACAGTACAAATTTGCTAATAAATAAAACTATTCGTTACATTTTTAGTTCTTTAAGATCACCACACGCCTTCATACAAACAATCATAATCCAATTTGCTTTGGATTATTTGTAAGTTGGGGAAGAAACCAATAATGGTAATCCAATAATCTAAACAAATAACAACTGAAACTGTATACACAATACAAATTATTTAAATTAAACTCAATCAATCAATAATTCATAAAATTCATCGGCAATTGGTAATACAAACAGAATTGCTCGGAATGCATTATGAGTTTAAAGCCAATATTGACTTTTGGAAGATACAATATGCGTATGCATTTGAGTGCTCTTTTGTCCAGCTGTTTACATATTGTGAACTTAAAACCAGGCTATTTTCATTTAATACAGAAATCTTACGAAGGAATTTCCATGCGAGAACATTTTTAAATTACCCAGATGTTGACTGTTGATTTTCCATTTTTTGTTCTTAATAATAATTTAATTTCTCGTTATAAATCATATCTTTATGCCGAGTTGAAGGTTTCATTTTCTCAACCATTGTTCATACATCGTTACATCTATAACCCATATTAAGCTCGTAAGGATTACCATGGAAATACCAACAAAAATGTCACACACTTCGATGGGGCATTTTTAAAAAAGCCCTATTGATATCATAACATGTGAATTGAAAACATGGCAAGCAGAATTCATCAGTTTCGTGTAAATCGTGATTTTTTTTATTCAACAGCAATGTCTTTAAAACACTTCAATATTCAATATTCAGTAGAAATACATCGAGATCCTAGAGCCTATCTTATCCCAGGGGTATAAAAAGCGTCACTAAAGCAAAAGGTCCTTATACCAAATAACATGATTTTCTCGTCGCCTGATGTAAGCTCAATAGCCTCCAGGCTCTCCATAATGACCCACTAAACATTTCGGAATAAGAATACACCTCTTTTGAGTTAAATATAAATTAATTCGGTTTTATTGGTTAAAATTATTTTATAATCTACTTATGTGATATACGTCAATCTCTCCAATATGATCAGGATCAGCGGGCATTCGAAATGTCGCCGATTTTTAAATAATCGGCAGCTGGTATCTTCGCTGAGATGATTAAGGAATTCAGTTTGGCAATTTATAATTACTTCGAATTTTCTGCTGCTTGATGATCGGTATTTGATGAGAGATTCGGTTTGTTGGTGAGTGCGTTGGTTCCTTGATGATCGGTATTTGATGAGAGATTCGGTTCGTTGATCATCGTTGATGCATGAGAGCGTCGGCTCGCTAAGATTCGGTAATTGATGAGGAATTCTATTCGTTGATAATTCATAGTCGGTAAGAAATTCGGCTCGTTGATGATCAGTGGTGATGAGAACATCGGTTTAAAGATGTTCGGTACTTGATGAAAACGTTGATGTTCGGTATTCGATGAGAACGTTGGTTTGAATGATGTTTGGTTGTGGAGGAGAACTTCGGTTCATCGGTATATGCTAATTCGTTTATAATTGGAGGTGATTGTATTCGTGGATGATTGGTCATTGCTCAGTAGTTCGATTCGTTGGCTATTGGAAAGTTACGTATTCATCGATTTTTAGTCGATCGGAACTCGTTTATACGTCGATATGTAGCTGATCGGGAACTGATGATGAGATCTTCAGCTTTCAGTCCGTGGCTAGTGTTGTTACAGTTGATTGTTGTAGAATCGGTGTGGTGATTGGTCGTAGCTCAGTAGTTCGGTTCGTTGGCGATTGGGAAGTTGCATATTCATCGATTTGTAGTCGATCGGAACTCGTTTATTCGTCGATTTGTAGGTGATCGGGAACTAGTGATGAGATCTTCAGCTTTCAGACGGTGGTTAGTGTTGTTACAGATGATTGTTGTAGAATCGGTGTGGTGTCAGCTTTGATATAGCCGCCCGGAGTTAGTAATCGGTTATGGTCGGTTTTAGTATCAATGACGAATGTATGATGTATGAATGATGAACAGTAAACTCGAAGGTTTCTGTTGAGAATTAGTAGGCCCGAAGGCCTCTGTGGTGCAATAGTCGACCCGAAAGTCTCTGCGTGGAACGGTAGGCGCGAAGGTCTTTGTGGAAACACCAGACTTGAAAGTCTTTGCGGTAGAACCGAATATCTCTGTGGTGGAAGGGAGCCACCGTGGTGCAATGGTTAGCATGCCCGCCTTGCATACACAAGGTCGTGGGTTCGCTTCCTGCTTCGACCGAACACCAAAAATTTTTCAGTGGTGGATTATCCCACCTCAGTAATGCTGGTGACATTTCTGAGGGTTTCCAAGCTTCTCTAAGTGGTTTCACTGCAATGTGGAACGTCGTTCGGACTCGGCTATAAAAAGGAGGTCCCTTGTCATTGAGCTAAACATGGAATCGGGCAGCACTCAGTGATAAGAGAGAAGTTCACCAATGTGGTATCACAATTGACTGAATAGTCTAAGTGAGCCTGATAAATCGGGCTGCCACCTAACCTAACCTCTGTGGTGGAACAATAGACCGAAGGTCTCTGAGTAGTACAATAGGCCCCAAGGGCTCTATGCTGGAACAGTCGGCCCTATGGTGGAACAATTTTTCCGAAGGAATAGTAGGCCCGAAGGTCTCTGTGGTGGAATGGTACGCCAGAAGGCCTCTGTGGAAAACAGTAGACCTGAAGATCTTTGTAGTGTAACAGTAGACGCGAAGGTCTCTGTTATGGGACAGTAAGCCCGAAGGCTCTGTGGTGGAACAGTAGGCCCGAAGATCTCTGTGGGGAACTGTAGGCACGATGGTCTCTGTTGTGAAGAGTATCGAAGGCCTGTGTAGGAGCAATAGGCCCAAATATCATTGTGGTGGAACAGTAGGTCAGAAGGTCTCTGTGATGGAACACTAGGCATGAAGGTCTCTGTGGTGGAATAGTGGGTTCGAAAGGGTCTGTGGTGGAACAGTAGACCTAAAGATCTCTGTGGTGGAAGGGTAGGCCCGAAGGTCTGTGTGGGAAAGAGTTGACCCGAAAGTCTTTGTGGTGGAACAGTAGACTAGAAAATCTCTGTAGTGGAACGGTAGGTCCGAAGGTTTCTGTGGGGAACAGTTTACCCGAAGGTCTTTGTGGAACAGTAGGGCCGAAGGTCTATGTGGGGAACAATAGGCCCGAGGGTCTCCATGGTGGAACAGAAGGCCGGAAGGTATCCATGGTGGAACAGTAGGCTCGAAATGGTCTATGGGGCAACAGTAGACCCGAAGGTTTTCGTGGTGGAGGCCCGAAAGTCTCTGTGGGAAACAGTAGACTTGAAGGTATTTGTGCTGAAACATAGACCCGAAGATCTCTGTGGTGGAACAATTGGTCCGCAGGTCTCTGTAGTGGAACAGTCGGCCCGAAGGTCTCTGAGCGGAACAATAGGCCCGAAGGTCTTTGTGGCGGAACAGTAGGTCCGCAGGAATAGTAGACCCGAAAATCTATGTGGTGGGGAACAATAAGCCCGAAGTTCTCTGTGGGGAACAGTTGGCCCGAAGTTCTCTGTGGTGAAACAGTAGGCCCGAAGTCCTTTGTTGGGGACAGTAGACCTGAATATATCTGCTGGCCCGATGGTGTATGTGGGGAACGGTAGGTCCGAAGGGTGAACAGTAGTCTTTTTTATTTATTTATTTATTTATTTACACAGCATAATTAGCAGCTGGTTACAGTAAAATAAAAAGTATGACGCTTATAATACATTAAAAATAAAATAAAATAAAATATATCTATATAATCTATTTTAGAAATTGTAGGGACAATAGAAGATTTATAGGCAGGATTGGGACTAAGAATTGGATACAAACAACAAAAAAACAAGAGAAAAAAAGAAGAGAAAAAAAACGATAAGATAAGGAACAATTTTACAACAAGAATTGGGAATATAGTGTAAAGCTGGAGTAAATTCATTGCGGAAAAAATGGGATACCAGGGATAGAATGGGTTTTGTATTAGACGAATTATGGGTCAGGAACTAAGAGAATCAGGAACTAGGATGAATCAGGAACTAGGATGAATCAGGAATTAGGATGAATCAGGAACATGGTGATAGCAGGAATAAGAACAGCAGGAACGGATACAGGAAATGACGCCAAAGCATAGTAGGAGCATAGTAGGTATGTTGAAAGGAAGAAATTTAGGCAATTACAAGTCAGGAACCAGGAAGAATCAGGAACACAGCAGTATAAGGATGAATCAGGAACTAGGGTGAATCAGGAACATGGTGATAGCAGGAATAAGAACAGCAGGAACGGATACAGGAAATGACGCCAAAGCATAGTAGGAGCATAGTAGGTATGTTGAAAGGAAGAAATTTAGGCAATTACAAGTCAGGAACCAGGAAGAATCAGGAACACAGCAGTATAAGGAAATGGAAAATAAAATCGGAGAGAATAATATCGCTTGAACGGGAGTTATTGCAGGAACATGGTGATAGCAGGAATCAGGAACACAGTGATAGCATGAATAAGGATAGCAGGAACGAACACAGGAAATTACGTTAATGGACAGGAGCATAATAGGGAGTTATTGCAGGAACAGACAGGAACAATAAAATACGAAATACGATATAATTATAGTTGACAACCCATTAGAGCACAAATCTAATCCATAAGGATAGCGCGTTTTATACAAGATATGGAATCAGTGAGTGAAAATAAATTAAAAGAATGGTTAAAATCAATTATAAGACGATTCAATGGGCTATTGGCCTCGTAGTTGTACTTGAATAGTGGTAGTCTCAAGGGCAAAAAATGTCTCATTGGTCTTGAAAGGCTTTATGGTTGAACAGTAGGCCTGAAGGTCTCTGTGGGGAAACTGTCAGACCGCAGTTCTCTGTAATGGAACAGTAGGCCCGATGGTCTCTGTCTTACTTTATATTTCACGTCTGGGTATAAATAAATAAGACCGTACATCGAGCGGAACGATATGCAATGAGCTACTCGTAGCACGATACGCAACTCTCTGTATGCAGTAAGGTGCTACTATTTGTCAAATGTCCCAGTCAGTCGCCTATCCTAGTCTGCCTTTGTTTGGCAAAGGTCCATATAAGTAATTCATTCAATGAACTGACTGAGAATTACCTTCCCAAGCATGAAATGATTATTGTTACATAGGACATACATAGGTCGGCAAAAATACTAAGACAATTTTTGTAATGTTAAATCCAAACATTAAAAAGAACAAGAAAGGGAAATCCAAGGTCGGGAAGGTCGTCTGTAGTAACAGTTTTTCGTCGATATGTGACAATGGATGAAACATGGCTCCATCACTACACTCCTGAGTCCAATCGACAGTTGGCTGAGTGGACAGCGACCGGTGAACCGTCTCCGAAGCGTGGAAAGACTCAAAAGTCCGCTGGCAAAGTAATGGCCTCTGTTTTTTGGGATGCGTATGGAATAATTTTTATCGATTATCTTGAGAAGGGAAAAACCATCAACAGTGACTATGGCGTTATGGGAGCTTTTGAAGGTCGAAATTGCGGCAAAACGGCACCGTATGAAGAAGAAAAAAGTGTTGTTCCACCAAGACAACGCATCGTGCCACAAGTCATTGAGAACGATGGCAAAAATTTATGAATTGGGCTTCGAATTGCTTCCCCACCCACCGTATTCTCCAGATCTGGCCCCCAGCGACTTTTTCTTATTCTCAGACCTCAAAAGGATGCTCGCAGGGAAAAAATTTGGCTGCAATGAAGAGGTGATTGCCGAAACTGAGGTCTATTTTGGGGCAAAACCGAAGGAGTACTACCAAAATGGTATCAAAAAATTGGAAGGTCGTTATAATCGTTGTATCGCTCTTGAAGGGAACTATGTTGAATAATAAAAACTAATTTTGACAAAAAATGTGTTTTTCTTAGTTAGACCGGAGACTTATCAGCCAACCTGTTATTTCATTCAATGAACTGACTGAGAATTGCTTTCCCAAGCATGAATTGATTATTTTTACATAGGGCTTAGGTCGGCACAAATACTAAGACAATTTTTGTAATGTTAAATCCAAACATTAAAAATAACAAGAAAGGGAAATCCAAGGTCGGGAGGGTCGTCTGTAGTATACCCTGCAGTATTTTGTAGTTCTACATGGTCGATACCATCTAAAATACTTTAAATTTGCCGGGAGCTATATAAATAGGATTATATTCCCATATACATATATTTAAATTCGCACCTATGAGAAGTTTTTTACAAAATCTCTGACTTAAAATTTAAACGGGCTAATAGTAGATTTCTTCTCTCGATTTATTACTCAAACTTTAAGAAATATATGGTGGAAATTAGTGTAAACAATTTTCTATTTCTATGCCTTTCCCTAAAAATCAATAATAAATTTGTATTAAACAAAAATTATAATTTTTTGCCAAAAAATGTATTAAACGGTTTCCATAATTGGTGGTAGAACTCATAAAATCAGCAATTTGATACGCTTCAATAACCACAATCCCTATACTTAAAATTTAAATGGGCTAATAGCAGATTTCTTCTCTCGATTTATTACTCAAATTTTAAGAAATCTATGGTGGAAATTAGTGTAAAAAAAATTCTATTTGTATTCCTTTACCTAAAAATCAATAATAAATTAGTATTAAACAAAAATATAAAATTTTTGCAAAAATGTCTTAAACAGTCTCCATAATTTGTGGTAGAACTCATAAAATCAGCAATTTGATATGCTTCAATAATCAAAATCCCTAGACTTAAAATGTAAATGGGCTAATAGCAGTTTTCTTCTCTCGATTTATTACTCAAATTTTAAGAAATCTATGGTGGAAATTAGTGTAAAAAAATCTATTTCTATTCCTTTACCTAAAAATCAATAATAAATTAGTATTAAACAAAAATATAAAATTTTTGCAAAAATGTCTTAAACAGTCTCCATAATTTGTGGTAGAACTCATAAAATCAGCAATTTGATATGCTTCAATAAGCCCAACATATGGAAGTCCAAACGAACAGTCATCAGAAACTTCCAATACACATTAGAAAAAAAAACTTTTTTATGTAGGAAAATTAATTCCATTTAATGGTATGAATTTTATTATAAATAATACTCAAAACTCTTATTCCCTGGGGGTTTAGCCTTTGGTTCAATTCAGTGTTTTTTTTTTTTTTGCAGTATGTCTGGGGAAATTTGTCTAAGTAATAACATGAAATGTCACAAAAATGAAAACACAAAGTTTCACAAAAAAAATACAAAACAAACGAACTCTGGAGTTTTTTTTTTGTTTCTCAGGGCACGACATTGTCGATGTGATGGCAGTTGATATTAACGTATCGAATTTTTCATTACATTAGATGACTGACTGACTGACTTTACTCTTTACCATTGTGATGAAAAAAAAAAAACAAATATACAAAAAATGGTTTAGCCATATGTAACACATCCTTCATTCCTTTGGTCTTTTTTTCTATAACTTTGTTTTACCATATATGTATGTTTACTCCATGAGCTGGCAGCCTTTAGGGTGACTATGTTAAAATCTGAAACATTTTGTTTTAATGTATGTAAAATAAGTCAGTATGTGGGAGTACAAAAAAAAAAATATATATATATGTATATTGTGAGAAATATATAGAATAAAGTTTTATAACTCCGAGTTAACCTTCAAGTAAGGATTATCAGTGAAATCTGGATTTCAAATTTTACATTAATTCGAAATTGCATTGAATGGGCATACAGGATATTAACTACAAATTTTACTTTGATATTCCAAACTTTTGTTTTTGTCCTTAAATTTAAGATACTATTTTTGGAAAAAAATATTGTTTTTAAACTTAAGTGAGTCGACTTCAAAATCTCTGTATAAGAAGTTTTGTTGAACTAAATTTAATTTGTCCATAATAAACTGAAACTTTTTTTCACAGCCATGTACACTCAAAAAACTGTAAATCCACCAGGAAGTAAAATTTTGATTAGTTTTAGAAAATTTTAACTAAACTATTTTACAAACGGATTTGACAAGAAATAGTAAATATTATTCGACAAATTCAAGAAAATTTATTAGACATAATTTTTTTTTTCACTTGTTAAAGAAATTTCGAATTTTCGAGGAAATAATTGGATACTATACGAATCTCATGATGGGCTCATTATTGGTAAAATTTACAAATTTAAAAAAAATCTGAACTAATTAGTAGAAGACACGAATTAAGTAAATGGTTATGCTTCATTTGCGTATAATTTTTCCCACTGTTTTAGTTCACTTAAAACAAAAATGTTAGTCCATCTAGAATATTTATCAGTAAATTGTTTTTAGTCGTCATACTTTGAATTCGAACACTACTATTATGTATATAACTTTATATATGCGAAAGCATTTATTTACCTTAAAATAAGTAAGGAAAGCTAAAGTCGGTCGGGGCCGACTATATTATACCCTTCACCACTATGTATATCAACATTTTTGATACCATCTTAACACCTTCAAATTTGTTAGGAACTATATAAAGGTTTATATTCCCATATACTAATAGGTATTTAAATGTGAACCGATTTGGACAAAGTTTTTTAAACTTTCACAACATTTAAAAATGTAAATTGGTTGATGACCGGGATGTTAGTAAAAAAATATTGGAAATATTAAATTGCATAAAATTTCGCAAATCTGCATTTATGATTTATAGGTCGATATATACGAATTAGAGTATAGGTAAATTTGAATCATTTCGCGAGTTTTCGACTTAACAGTGATGATTTTACAAGGAACATGTGGGTATTTTTGCTATATTTGCTAAAATTGCAAGAACATATAAACAGGGGGCTTTGTCTAATTCTGAGCCGACTTTGATAAAATTTGGCACACGTTGCTAAAATTTTAATTGAATTCTCAGTGCAAAACTTCAAAATCTTCGAGATGAAACTTTGGCCTCCGTGCTCATATGAATCTATATCGGGCGAAAGATATATGGGAATTATATCTAAATCTGAACCGATTTTAACCAAATTTGGCATGTATTGTAAGAATGTTAGTCTTACTCTCTGTGCAAAACTTTAAGTAAATCGGCGTGAAATTTTGACCTCTGGGCCCATTTAAGTGCGTATCGGACGAAAGATATATATGGCATGCATAGTAAAAATGTTATTTCCATTAGCTGTGCACAATTTTAAGTAAATCGAAAAAAATTTTGATCTACGGTGGTCATATCTGTAAATCGGACGACTGATTTATATGGGAGCTATATCTAAATCTGAACCGATTTCAACCAAACTCGGTATGCATATTTATAATGTCAGTTCTACTCCTTATGCACAAATTTACGTAACTCGGGTAAAACTCTGGCCTCTGGGCGCATAGGAATTTAAATCGGGCGAAAGCTATATATGGGAGCTATAATTAAATCGGAACCGATTTCAACCAAATTCAGTCTGCATATTTATAATGTTAATTCTACTCTCTGTGCAAAATTTCAAGTAACTCGAAGTAAACCTTTGGCCTCTGGGGCCATAGAAGTGTAAATCGGGCGAAAGCTATATAACATATTGGAGCTATATCTAAATCAGAACCGATTTCAACCAAATTCGGTACGCATATTTATAATGTTAATTCCAGTCCCTGTGCAAAACTTCACGTCAATCGAAACAAAAGATTGGCCTTTGAGGCCATAGGAATGTAAATCGGGCGAAAGCTATATCTAAATCTGAACTGATTTGACTAATATTTTGCAAAATTTACGAGACTCACAAAATACTCGTTTGTATTAAATTGGAAGAAGATCGGTTGATAAATACATCATTTATGACCAAATCGGTTATAAATATATATGGCAGCTATATCTAAATCTGAACCGATTTTTTCGATAATCAAGAGGGATCTTTGAGCCGAAAAAGTACCACATGCCAATTTGAGGACGATCGGACCTAAACTGCCAGATGGACTTGAATTTTTAAAGGACGAGCGAAAAAAATTGGAATCTAAAATATGTAAGTTTGTGAATCAAAATAAGGTACAAATATGTAAACTAGAGGATAATTAAAAAAAAGTTTTCAAATCAAGATGATCAAAAAACAAGTGAGAAAAGTAGAAAGTCGGGCGGGGCCGACTATATCATACCCTAAACTACCCCTATTGAATTAGTAAACATAAGCATTTGTGGGGTATCATTGGTATAGGTTTTAGAGTATCATTGGTATAGGTTTTGGAGAACATAAAGGGGGGTACATGTGTACGGGAGTCTTGTCACAATCTGAGCAGAAATGGCTAATATTAGGAGATATAGTTTATTTTGCACCAAAAGAGTTAGTATGCCTCTAATATTGAGTCCATTATTAAAAAAGAGGAAATCGGTCAATTAGTTGTGGGTAATAAATCCAAAATTCGGAACCAAGAGAATAGACTAAGAGGAGTTGACGGACACCTTCAAGTAGAAAATCGGACATTAAGTTCGAGTTTTGCAGCTAAAATAATTGAAAAAGATTATTTTCTTTAAAATGAATTATTAAAGAAAAGTGAAAGGCAAAACATTTCCATTTTAAAGTGATAATGCCAACTTAATACCGGCCTTAAAGGTTAAAATGAAATTATGTACATATGTGTAAATTAAAAAAAAAAAAAAAACAAGTATATACGGCCGTAAGTTCGGCCAGGCCGAAGCTTATGTACCCTCCACCATGGATTGCGTAGAAACTTCTACTGAAGACTGTCATCCACAATCGGATTACTTGGGTTGCGGTAACACTTGCCCATGGCAAGGTATCTTAAAACTTCCTAACACCGTAATATATACCACATAGTCCATACGTGGTATATTAAACTAAACAAGTATATACGGCCGTAAGTTCGGCCAGGCCGAATCTTATGTACCCTCCACCATGGATTGCGTAGGAACTTCTACTAAAGGCTGTCATCCACAATCGAATTACTTGGGTTGCGATAACACTTGCCGATGGCAAGGTATCGTAAAACTTTTTAACACTGTCTTCTAAATTGTAAGTTAGTCAATAAGGGGTATATATTAAACAAAAAAAAAAGGCCGATTAAATACGTATATAATTCAGTTTGACAAAATTTTCTATAGAAATAAAATTTTGACAAAATTTTCTATAGAAATAAAAACTTGACAAAATTTTCTATAGAAATAAAATGTTGACAAAATTTTCTATGGAAGTAAAATGTTGACAAAATTTTCTATAGCAATAAAATTTTGACAAAATTTTCTATAGAAATAAAATGTTGACAAAATTGTCTATACAAATAAAATGTTTACAAAATTTTCTACAGAAATAATTTTTTTACAAAATTTTCTATAGAAATAAAATTTTGACAAAATTTTCTATGGAAATAAAATGTTGACAAACATTGCTATAGAAATAAACTTTTTACAAAACTTTCTATAGAAATGAAATTTTGACAAGACTTTCTATAGTAATAAAATTTGACAATTTTTACATGGCTGTTAGAGGCCATATACTAACGAAATGTACCAAATTTCAACCGCATCGGATGACTTTTGCATTTTCTATAGAAATAAAATTTTGACAAAATTTTCTATAGAAATAAAATTTTGACAAAATTTTTTATAGAAATAAAATTTTGACAAATTTTTCTATAGAAATAACATTTTGACAATCTTTTCTATAAAAATAAAATTTTGGTAGATTATTTTTGGCTCGAGTGGCAACCATGATTATGAACCGTTATGGACCAATTTTTGTAGGATTCGGGATCAGCTATATATAACTATAGACCGATATGGACCAATTATGGCATGGTTATAAGCGGCTTTATACTAACACCACGTTGCAATTTTCAACCGGTTCGAATGAATTTTGCTCCTCCAAGAGGCTCCGGAGATCAAATCTGGGGAACGGTTTATATGGGGGCTGTATATAATTATGGACCGATATGGACCAATTCTTGCGTGTTTGTTAGAGACCACATTCTAACACCATGTTCCAAATTTCAACCGGATCGGATGAATTTTGCTCCTCTAAGAGGCTCCGGAGGTCAAATCTGGGGATCGGTTTATATGGGGGCTATATATAATTATCGGCCGATGTGGACCAATTTTTGCATGGTCACTAGAGAACATATACCAACACCATGTATCAAATTTCAGCCGGATCGGATGAAATTTGGTTCTATTAGTGGATCCGCAAGCCAAATCGGGGGATCGGTTTATATGGGGGCTATATGTAATTATGGACCGATATGGACCAATTTTTGCATGGTTGTTAGAGACCATATAATAACACCATGTACCAAACTTCAGCCGGATCGGATGAAATTTGGTTCTCTTAGAGGCTTCGCAAGCCAAATCGGGGGATCGGTTTATATGGGGGCTATATGTAATTATAGACCGATGTAGACCAATTTTTGCATGGTTATTAGAGACCGTGTACTAACACCATGTACCAAATTTCAGCCGGATCGGATGAAATTTGGTTCTCTTAGAGGCTCCGCAAACAAAATCGGGGGATCGGTTTATATGGGGGCTATATGTAATTATGGATCGATATGGACCAATTTTTGCATGGTTGTTAGAAACCATATACAAACACCATGTACCAAATTTCAGCCGGATCGGATGAAATTTGCTTCTCTTAGAGCAATCGCAAGCCAAATTTGGGGGTCCGTTTATATGGGGGCTATACGTAAAAGTGGACCGATATGGACCAATTTTTGCATGATTGTTAGAGACCATATACTAACACCATGTAGCAAATTTCAGCCGGATCGGATGAAATTTGCTCCTCTAAGAGGCTCCAGAGGTCAAATCTGGGGATCGGCTTATATGGGGGCTACATATAATTAAGGACCGATATGGACCACTTTTGGCATGGTTGTTAGAGACAATCTACTAACACCACGTACCAAATTTCAATCGGATCGGATGACTTTTGCTCCTCTAAGAGGCTCCGGAGGTCAAATCTGGGGATCGGTTTATATGGGGGCTATATATAATTATAGGCCGATGTGTACCAATTTTTGCATGGTCATTAGAGAACATATACCAACACCATGTACCAAATTTCAGCCGTATCGGATGAAATTTGCTTCTCTTAGGGGCTCCGCAAGCCAAATCGGGGGATCGGTTTATATGGGGGCTATATGTAATTATGGACCGATATGGACCAATTTTTGCATGGTTGTTAGAGACCTCATACTAATACCATGTACCAAATTTCAGCCGAATCGGATGAAATTTGCTTCTCTTAGAGCAATCGCAAGCCAAATTTGGGGGTCCGTTTATATGAGGGCTATACGTAAAAGTGGACCGATATGGACCAATTCTGCATAGTTATTAGAGACCATATACTAACACCATGTACCAAATTTCAGCCGGATCGGATGAAATTTGATTCTCTAAGAGCAATCGCAAGCCAAATTTGGGGGTCCGTTTATATGGGGGCTATACGTAAAAGTGGACCGATATGGCCCATTTGCAATACCATCCGACCTACATCAATAGCAACTACTTGTCCCAAGTTTCAAGTCGATAGCTTGTTTCGTTCGGAAGATAGCGTGATTTCAACAGACGGACGGACGGACATGCTCAGATCGACTCAGAATTTCACCACGACCCAGAATATATATACTTTATGGGGTCTTAGAGCAATATTTCGATGTGTTACAAACGGAATGACAAAGTTAATATACCCCCATCTTATGGTGGAGGGTATAAAAATGGTGTTCGGTCGGAGCAGGGATTGAACCATGCAAGGCAGACATGCTAACCACTGCTCCACGTGGCCAACAAATGTATGTTTCTGTTAAATAATGTTATGTTTGCATGGGCTCGTGGGCGCTGCAAACTATGCAATATAAATGTAACTTATTACGATAATTGTCTACAGGTGACTATAACAGCTACGTAGCCCAGGGGAGAGTGTGTCGGCTTACAAACTGTATGGTCCTCGTTTCGATTCTCCGTCCAGGCGAAAGGTAAAATTTAAAAAATTTAAAAAAAATTGAATAATTTCTTCAACATTATTTGTATTACACAAAAACGTGCCAAGAACTAAAAAATTTCGTGGAAGTGAAAATTATGTGAGGGAATGAGCACAATCTTCTTTGGGGCAAATTCTTCCAAGCGTATAATATTTTTGGGCACAAAATGCTTCCAAATATATAATATGTTCACATAAAACAAACATATTAATGTTTCGGCAGTATCCAATAATATATGTGGTTCCTGCAAAATATGTTTGGAACATATGTTAGAGAAGCGATTTTTTTGAGGTTGAGGTTAATAAATAAGAGTATTATGGCCAAATATGACAAAATCGAGCGATGCTAACCATTGTACCATAGTGGTACAATGGTTAGCATGCCCGCCTTGCATACACAAGGTCGTGGGTTCGATTCCTGCTTCGACCGAACACCAAAAAGTTTTTCAGCGGTGGATTATCCCACCTCAGTAATGCTGGTGACATTTCTGAGGGTTTCAAAACTTCTCTAAGTGGTTTCACTGCAATGTGGAACGCCGTTCGGACTCGGCTATAAAAAGAAGGTATCTTGTCATTGAGCTTAACATGGAATCGGGCAGCACTCAGTGATAAGTGAGAAGTTCACCAATGTGGTATCACAATGGACTGAATAGTCTAAGTGAGCCTGATACATCGGGCTGCCACCTAACCTAACCTAAAGAAAATAAACTTCTTGAATTGGTACTTTGGATCATTCCCTTTTCAAGTTACAATGTGCCAAAAAACCATATCTTTTTTTCTAATTTATTTAATATTCGGCTTTATGTCCTTTTTCAATTGTTAATTGTCAATTACCTTTCTTTAGGAACGGACTCTCTTTTTTCTTCTTTTTGTTTAGGTATTAAAATTTTAATTCCCCATCGACAATTGACGATGTTAGTAGAAATATTGCAAAAATCAATTTTACAATTAATCAAAACTCGTAAAAGGATTTAAAAGTTCCTCATCAAGCCGAAATAAGAAATAAACTTGGCTTTAATAATTCTGAAAAAAATATAAATTAATAAAAAATTGACTTTTTTATCATGACTACAAAGCTAAAAAGCATTCAAAAATAGGAATTGTCGTTAACACGTTTTTAAAACTCTGAATGCACATGAAGAAAAAAATTAGAAAAAAAAATTATAAATTCAAATTTCTTTCTTGTGTGTAACAAGAAAAATTTTAATTCAATCACGAAATTAATTGATCAAATTAATTTTTTAATTTATATGTCTTCAATCACGAAAATGATAGTGTCAATCACAGTTTTTAGTTTGATTAAAAAATAGATTTTTGAAATAAACTTTTAGTTAAAAATTAAAAAAATCTCTATCACTTTTTTTAATTGCCATAGTCTTCCGAGTTTGATTAAAAAGTTAATTGTATCAATTAATATTTTAATTAAAAATTTTAAAATGTTCAATCATTGACTTCATTAACTTAATATTTCTATCCTGATTAAAAAGTTAATTGTATCAAGTAATTTATTAATTGAAAAAAAAAAATCTCAATCAATTGGAAATATTTTGGTGATATTTTTTTCTGTGTAGTAACATGTATTCCAAACAAATTTAAACGTGTCGTAATTGTATCCTTGCTTCAATTCTCTTCTTCTTTGACTCGGATGCCAAATGTAGACGAGCTTTTTTCCGTATATAATTTTAACTACTTCTCGAGATGTTCTTTTTAGTATGATAGACAAAATAAATAATGTAGGTTCAAATCATACTAGAGGCATTTTTTTTCAAAATATTGTTTCTTATGTTGTACAACATTTTTATTTTTTTAGAAATATATTTTTCCAATTTAAATTCATTAAAAAATTTAAAATTTTCATAATTTACTAAACCTTCTCAAAATAACTTCCTTGGAAGTGAAAAAGTCCACAGGCACATGTTCATATCCCAGTGAGGTTGAAATTGTTAATTTTATTTTTGTTTTTATTTGTTGATGATTTTGCGACATTTAATTGTCCAAAATTTAAATTTAGACTTTAAATCGCCAAATAGCATCTTCTCTAAGACTGGCCCAAAAGAATTTCATCGGAAGTGGAAAAAACTTGATGGAGGATCCCGGAATGCCTTAAAAAATGTTTGATGAACAACTTCCATTGCTTTGCTGGGATGCTAAGGCATAACTTCTAAAGCAATGTAAAGGATCCGAAAGCGGAGTATTTCTGTTCTATGATGAGGACATGTAAAAGTTGGATATCCAAACTGCGTTTTGGGAATCTTCTCTTTCTGGCTAATGAACTGTAAACAATGAACAAGGGCTTCAAGTTGGTTTGGCTCTATTAGTATACGTGTCCTTGGAGTGTCCTTGGAGTTAGTTTGGAACAAAGCTGAAATGATAACATTATTTCAGCATTTGTTCCAAACTAAACCTAATAAATTAAATTGTTATATTTAACGATGATCTTATATGCCTTAAATGTCTTAAGAATTTGAATTGTCACGCACATCTCACTTACAAACTGTAGTGAAATCGAATTACTAATTTAATAGAATTTGCCAGGCATAAGTACAAGACAACTTCAAAGCCCATCGTTCGCCACCTTGGCAAACAATGGAAAACAATTTTATATAGACTTTGAAATTATTGTTGTCGTAGTTAACGATTATTAACACTACATTTGCTAAACGACGTCTTTGCCAGAGTGTAGAAACAAAAAAAAATACACCCGAGCAAAATATTATGCAAGTCCATTAAATTTTATCATTATTCTTCTTCTACTTGGGGTCGACACATGCCCGCACTACCTCACTATCATAAATCGAACTAAAACTGTCATTAAAGCTTAAATTTAGTGGACTATCATCTACCACTAGAATCACCACCAGTACCCCCATCATCATTGTCGTTATCATTATTGCTAAAGCAAGGGATTTAAGAAGAGAATTTGGAAAAATTTGATTGGAAATTAATTTTGGATATTTTATGAAGAATTTCCAAAATATGTACCATAATTTCGTATATTTTTTGCCTTATTATAGAGGGCTTACAATATTTATTGTCATTCTTTGTCTAATATATCAACAGAAAAGTTTCCGTCCTTCAGTCTATGTTTTTTTTTTTTGTTTTGTTTAGATCGCAGATACCCGATTTGATAAAAAAGGTATAGATGCACGGTTTCCACTCATGCCAACAATAATCTACAAAAATTTTAAAGAAGTGTTTTTTCTATTTTTTTTTTTAATTTAATTTTGTCAAAATGTTATTTCTATATAAAATTTTCTCAAAATTTTATTTCTATAGAAAATTTTGTCAAATTTTTATTTTTATAGAAAATTTTGTCAAATTTTTATTTCAATAGAAAATTTTGCAAAAATTTATTTATATAGAAAATTTTGCCCAAATTTTATTTCCATAGAAAATTTTGTCAAAATTCTATTTCCATAGAAAATTTTGTCAAAATTTTATTTCTGTAGAAAATTTTGTCAAAATTGTATTTCTATATAAAATTTTGTCAAAATTTTATTTCTGTAGAAAATTTTGTCAAAAATTTATTTCCATAGAAAATTTTTATCAAAACTTTATTTCCATAGAACATTTTGTCAAAATTTTATTTCTATAGAAAAATTTAGAAAATTTCTTTAGAAAATGTTGTCATACTATCTTGACAACATTTTCTAAAGAAATAAAAATATATAAAATGTTATTTCTATAGATTTTTTTTCAAAATTTTATTTCTATAGAAAATTTTGTCAAAATGTTATTTCTACAGAAAATTTTGTCTAAATTTTCTTTCTTCAAAAATATTATCAAAATTTTATTTCTGCGGACAATTTTGTCAAAATTTTATTTCTATAGAAAATGTTGTCAAAAATTTATTTCTATGGAAAATCTTGTTTTATTTCTATAGAAAATTTTGTTTTATTTCTATAGCAAATTTTATCAAAATAGTATTTCTATAGAACTTTTTTTCATAATTTTATTTCTACAGAAAATTTTGTCAAAATGTTATTTCTACAGAACTTTTTTTCATAATTTTATTTCTACAGAAAATTTTGTCAAAAGTTTATTTATATAAAAATATTGTTAAAATGTTATTTTTGTGAATAAATTTGTCAAAATTTTATTTCTACAGAAAATGTTGTCAAATTTTTATTCCTATAGTAAATTATGGCAAAATTTTATTACGATAGAAAATTTTGTCAACAATTTATTTCCATAGAAAATTTTTGTTAAAATGTTATTTCCATAGAACATTTTGTCAAAATTTTATTTCTATTGAAAAATTTATCAAAATTTTATTTCTATTGAAAAATTTATCAAAATTTTATTTCTATTGAAAAATTTATCAAAATTTTAGTTCTTTAGAAAATGTTGTGATACTATCTTGACAACATTTTCTAAAGAAATAAAAATATATAAAATCTTATTTCTATAGATTTTTTTTTTAAATTTTATTTCTATAGAAAATTTTGTCAAAATGTTATTTCTACAGAAAATTTTATTAAAATTTTCTTTCTATAAAAATATTGGCAAAATGTTATTCTTGTGAATGATTTTGTCAAAATTTTATTTTTACAATAATATTATCAAAATTTTATTTCCGCGGAAAGTTTTGTCAAAATTTTATTTCTATAGAAAATGTTGTCACAATTTTATTCCTATAGTAAATTTTGTCAAATTTTTATTACGATAGAAAATTTTTGTAAAAATTTTATTTCCATAAAAATTTTTTTGTCAAAATTTTTTTTTCTATAGAATATTTTGTCAAAATTTTATTTCTGTGAACAATCTTGTCAAAATTTTATTTTCATAGAAAAATCTATCAAATTTCTATTTCTTTAGAAAATTTTGCCAAAATTTTATTTTTATAGAAAATTGTATATTATATAGAACATTTTATTTCTATAGAATATTGTGTCAAAATTGTATTTCTATAAAAAATATTGTCAAAATTGTATTTCTATAAAAAATATTGTCACAACTTTATTTCTATGGATTTTTTTTTTCAAAATGTAATTTCCATAGAAAATTTTGTCAAAATTTTATTTCTATAGAAAATTTTGTCAAAATTTTATTTCTGAAGAAAATTTGTCATATTTTTATTTCTATAGAAAATGGTGTCAACAATTTGTTTATATAGAAAATTTTGTCAAAATTTTATTTCTAAAGAAAATATTATTTCTGTATAAAATTTTGTCAAAATTTTATTTTTATAGAAAATTTTGGCAAACTTTTATTTCGATAGAAAATGTTGTCAAACTTTTATTTCCATAGAAAATTTTGTCAAAATGTTATTTCTTGAGAAAATATTGTCACAATTTTATTTCTATAAAAACTGTTGTCAAAATTTTACTTCTATTGAAAATGTCAAAATAAAGGGCAAAAGTAGGGCAATGACAAAGGTAGTTCGCCCTGCATGCATAAAATTTTGTCAAAATTTTATTTTTAAAGAAAATTGTATTTTTATAGAAAATTTTATTTCTATAGAAAATTTTGTCAAAATTGTATTTCTATAAAAATATTATCACAACATTTTTTCTATGGATTTTTTTTTTTCAAAATTTAATTTCCATAGAAAAATTTGTCAAATTTGTATTTCTATAAAAATATTATCACAACATTATTTCTATGGAATTTTTTTTTTCAAAATTTAATTTGCATAGAAAAAATTGTCAAAATTGTATTTCTATAAAAAATATTGTCACAACTTTATTTCTATGGATTTTTTTTTCAAAATTTAATTTCCATAGACAATTTTGTCAAAATTTTATTTCTATAGAAAATTTTGTCAAAATTTTATTTCTGAAGAAAATTTTGTCAAATTGTTATTTCTATAGAAAATGGTGTCAAACTTTTATTTATATAGAAAATTTTACCAAATTTCTATAGAAAATATTGTCAAAATTTTATTTCTAAAGAAAATTTTATTTCTGTAAAAAATTTTTCAACATTTCGGTGGACAATTTTGTCAAAATTTTATTTCTATAGAAAATTTTGGAAAACTTCTATTTCGATAGAAAATGTTGTCAAACTTTTATTTCGATAGAACATTTTGTCAAAATTTTATTTCTCTAGAAAATTTTGTCAAAATGCTATTTCTCGAGAAAATGTTGTCACAATTTTATTTCTATAAAAAATGTTGGCAAAATTTTATTTCTATAGAAAATGTCAAAATAAAGGGCAAAAGTAGGGCGATGACAAAGGTAGTTCTCCCTACATGCACCATCTTCTTCTGACCCCATCCGGCATAGATGTGCTCCCATTTCTAGGTGTCCACGGTCCTTTTGACTTTCGTCCTACTCCCACATTCTGAACATAATAGATCAAAATGAATTTATGAGCTTAAAAACAATAATCGATGAAGGAACATCTCTATAAATGTGTCAGATGTCAAACGAGCCTGGTTGCAATACATATCAGCCAGATCGAATACCATGTGAATTTAGAGAACTGAACATATATAATACTGCAATTTGTCCTACGGAGCACTGATTAACGCCTTTATCTTATTCCCATTCGGATTAACCGCTCCCAATTTCAACTCCCTTTCTCGTACTGCCAGTTTGTTTGCAAATTTCAGCTTGTTTAGACATGAAAATATCCTCAAATATCGTCATGAAATTATCCTCGAATATCGAAATTTGAGATTTTTCAATGCAATCCCTAAACGAAAAACATTCGATTTTACCTTTACACGAACATGGTATGGCTTTTGACCACAATACGAAGAACGTAGAAAGTCAGCAAACAAACTAGAGAGGAGTTGTAGCCGGTTTAGTGTCATTTCTTTTTGCCTCCTTGCCTCCGTTCGAGCATAATAAACTTTTAATAGTTTTCTTCTTCTACTCTACAATAATTTTTTTAATACCCTCTGTCCTTTTTTGCCTTACAATGCTTGTCGACGGTCTTTGTCGTCCACATCGACAAATGCCAACACAGCACGAAGCGTATATCCTTAAAAGCTTACCAATAAACCTAGAAAAACTATCGATAGAGTGTTGTCTCCCTGAACATCCTCTTACTGAAATTATGGGACATACATAAATAATTTAAAAAGAAATGAAGGCTAAAATGGCTGGCCAAAACAAGGAAAATTTTGCCAGTAATTTAATATCAATGGGGAGAAAAATAAAAAAAGTTCTTAAAAATAACCGAGAAAGAAGCTTCAAATTTTTGTTGGTTTTTTCCAATTGATTGCTTAAGCAAATGACTGGAATATAAAGACAAAAATAAATTTAAAATACATATTTACAAAATATTAAGTATGCTTCAATAAAAATTTGCTTAAAGAAACGATAAGGAAAATCAACTACTTTCCTCCTGAACGAATTTTTAGACAAACGAATTTTCCATTCGTTATAAAATATTTTCTTTAAGAACAATTAAGGCCGAATTCATAACAAGCGATGTAACGATTTTTTCTAAATTTTTTTAGTAGTTTTTAAAGAAAATTTTATTGTACACCCAGAGAAGGAATATGATCACCTTCCAGAGCATAATGTTATTTTTTAATGGGACATTTTGCCGAGATGTTAATTTCAGAGAAAATAACATGATTGAGACAAACATGTTACCCATCCCTTAATAATATTTTGCTCTTGAAACATGATATATACGCTTCAGACAATACTGAAATTATGTTCATGTCATGATCCCATTTCATAGCTTTCATTTTCAGTATCCCAGCAAAAAAAGAGCTTCAAAAAAAAGTAGTTGGGTTCCCAAATTTGTGATTCGGAAGTAGTGCAAACTTGGATCATGTCCAATGAATTTTACATGGGCTTGTCATAGGACGGAAGTACTCAATTTTTGGATGCTCTGCATTGCTTTAGAAGTTGTGCCTTGGGAATGGATGAAAGAATTTAAAAAACAAAATTTTTTCCTCTTTCAATTTTTATTTTTATCAGCATTTTTTGTTACAATTTTATTTTCTTATTATCTAATTTTTACAAATTGAAAAATTTTTCTGTTATGGTTATTTTTTCCGTTATGGTTGGTTATGGTGCCAACAGACCCAGGTTAAACCTGGGGGCAAAAGGTAAAATTTTATAAAATAATAAAAATAAAATTTAATAAATGATTCTAAAGGATTTGTAAGGATACAGAAGAGTAAGTGGTTCGTACTAAATATATGACATGTAGAAATCGGGATATAATAACTGAAATCCCCCTGACAAAAATTTTATAGAAATAAAATTTTGACAAAGTTTTCTATAGAAATAAAATTTTGACAAAATTTTCAGGAAATAAATAGAAATACAATTTTGACAAAATTTTCTATAGAAATAAAATTTTGACAAAATTTTCTATAGAAATAAAATTTTGACAAAATTTTCTATAGAAATCAAATTTTGACAAAATTTTCTATAGAAATAAAATTTTGACAAAATTTTTTATAGAAATAAAATTTTGACACAATTTTCTATAGAAATAAAATTTAGGTAGATTATTTTTGGCTCGAGTGGCAACCATGATTGTGAACCGATATGGACCAATTTTTGTCTGCTTGGGGATCGGCTATATATAACTACCCAGCAAAAAAATTTGGAAGTTCTTCCAAAGGCACAACTTTAAAAGCACTTCCAGAAGATGCACTCCCAATGATGCTCTTTATTTTAACTACCCTGGAAGTTCTTTTAATTCAATTTTTTTATAGCTTGGTTTTTTTTTCTTACTTTTTATGGGTAATTTTAACTTTTTTTGTTTCAAATAGGTTAAAAACAGAGTAAGAATTCATAAAATGGTACAAATCATTTAAATTTTGTTGAAAAAAAAAATGCTAAATTCAATCTGAAAAAATTGTGAACTTTTGAAAATATTTGAGGTCAAACGTTACTGACAAGCGTTAGAATCCATTAAAAATTATAAAAAAATTATAAAAATTATTTATTTGACAAAATATCACAAATTTTTTTAATTTACATCCAAGACATTGAATTCGGATCACACCTAAAGAAGTTATGCAAATTCAGTGCAACGGCTGTTGAAATGGAGGACTTCCGTCCTATGACAAGCCCATGTTAAATTCATCGCTTCTGCGTCAATTTTGCACCACTGCCGGATCCAAAGATAACATTTTCATTACTTTTTTGGCGACGCTTTTTTTGCTGGGTATAGACAGATTTGGACCAATTTTGGCATGGTTATTAGAGGCCATATACTAACACCACGCTCCAAATTTCATCCGGATCGGATGAATTTTGCTTCTCCAAGAGGCTCCGGAGATCAAATCTGGGGAACGGTTTATATGGGGACTATATATAATTATGGACCGATGTGGACCAATTTTTGCATGTCTGTTAAAGACCATATACCAGTACTATGTACCAAATTTCGGCCAGATCGGATAAAAATTGCTTCTCTTAGAGGCTCCGCAAGCAAAATCTAGGGATCGGTTTATATGGGGGTTATATAATTATGGACCGATGTGGACCAATTTTTGCGTGGTTGTGAGAGACCATATACAAACACCATGAACCAAATTTCAACAGGATCGGATGAATTTTGCTTCTCCAAGAGTCTCCGCAAGCCTAATCTGAGCGTCGGTTTATATGGGGCTATACGTAAAAGTGGTCCGATATGGCCCATTTTCAATACCATCTGACCTACATCAATAACAACACTTGTGACAAGTTTCAAGTCAATAGCTTGTTTCGTTCGGAAGTTAGCGTGATTTCAACAGACGGACGGACGGACATGCTTAGATCGACTCAGAATTTCACCACGACCCACAATATACACAGTCTCACATAAGTTTACATACCCTTGAGGTTTTTACCTTATAACTAAACATGTTTCTTGTTGTTGTTTATAATCCAGACTAAAAACATCTTCTTGAAAATGGACAAATACTTTGTTTTTTCAAATTAATTTACAAAATCTAAAGCATATATATGCATATTTTATTATATTTTAATAATTAAAGAAAATACAATTTCTTAAACCGTATGTAAACTTGTGTAAGACTGTGTATATACTTTATGGGGTCTTATAGCAATATTTCGATGGGTTACAAACGGAATGACAAAGTTAATATATCCCCCATCCTATGGTGGAGGGTATAAAAATAGCTTTATTAATAACATATATCGCAAAAAGAAAGAAAACAAGTATATACAGCAGTAAGTTCGGCCGGGCCGAATCTTAAATACCCACCACCATGAACCAAATATTAGGGTTTCCTTTGAAATTTCAGGAGGGCTTGAGGACTTGAGGACACTTCCCGAAGATAAATTTAAACATTTCACCTATGAGGATTATATCAGATTCTGGATTTATAAGAACAATTTTTGTTTGAGTTTTAAAGGAATCATTAACATCTCTTGTAAGTGTGCAAGAAAATTATAAAATAACGTCTTGATTTGAAATCTTTAATCTGTAGAAGTAAAATCTGGAAATTTTACATTGAGTTTCAAGCAATTTTCATGATCAGTGCGCCTTCTACACCCTCAAGAAGTGAAGTCGGTCTAAATGGAGGCATTACCAAATGGACCGATAAAAACTTTATCCGATATACGTTTTTGTGAGCCTAAAATACCAGAATATTTACAATTTCAGGCAAATCAGATAAAAACTACGGTTTCTACAAACCCAAGGAGTTAAATCGTTAAAGAGGTGTGCCGTTTTCGGCACACCTCTTTATGGTCATAAAATACCTCTAGATTTCCAATTTCAGAAAAATTGGATAAAAACTACGGTTTCTATAAACCCAAGACACCAAATCGGGAGGTCGTTTTATATGGGGACCATACCAAAACATGGACCGATACTCACAATTTTTGGCACATATATTTGTGGTCATACAATACCTCTAGATTTCCAATTTCAGGTAAATTGAATAAAAACTGCGGTTTCTATAAGCCCAAGAAGTAAAATCGGGAGATCGGTCTATATGGGGGCTATACCAAAACATGGACCGATACTCACCATTTTTGGCACACCACTTTATGGTCATAAAATACCTCTAGATTTCAAATTTGAGACAAATTGGATGAAAACTACGATTTCTATAAGCCCAAGACCCCAAATCGGGAGGTCGGTTTATATGGGGACTATATCAAAACCTGGACCGATATAGCCCATCTTCGAACTTGACCTGCATGCAGACAAAAGACGAGTTTGTGCAAAATTTCAGCACGATTGCTTCATTATTGAAGACTGTAGCGTGATTACAACAGACAGACAGACGGACATGCTTATATCGTCTTAGAATTTCTCCCTGATCAAGAATATATATACTTTATATAGTCGGAAATCAATATTTCGGAATGACAAACTTATTATACCCCCGTCACCATTCTATATACCCACCACGTATAAAAAATCCATAAATGAGATCTGTATTCTAATTTTAATTTATTGATCCTAGATTTAAGGCCCATAGGTCGCTAAAAAATGTCTTTATTTTAAAGAAGCCGCATCTTTGGCTCGGAATCAATACCAAACTCCTTAAATCTTTTCCCCGAATATTCAACATTATTATTGGAAAAAACAAAGTCTTTGGAGTAGGGCAGGTTTTTTTTGCAGTGTACATTAATCGACACTTTTAAACTAACTAAGCTAAATATCACATAATCTTATGAGTTTCGAATTTTTCTAAT
Organism: Haematobia irritans; assembly: GCF_050003625.1. NCBI lineage: Eukaryota > Metazoa > Arthropoda > Insecta > Diptera > Muscidae > Haematobia > Haematobia irritans. The sequence continues at coordinate 61,905,155 of NC_134397.1, forward strand.
TATGCGTTCTAGACTTACAACCCAAATAACTTTCATTAGTTTTCTATGGTAGTGTTAATGTCAATACTTGCTAGCGTGCTTAGATTGCTCTTCATAAAAGGATATTTTTCTTAAAAAGTTTTTGGTCCTTAGACTATATTTATATTGTATAAGTGTGTGAGTTTTTGTGTGTGTGTGTGTTTGTGTGTGAAAGCTTAACAAAATGTTTAACATTGGCAATAAAATGAAATTTAATTTTCAATTACTGCGGCTGTCGTTTGACGACCCAATTTACATGTTTTTATTTTGCCTACTTCTCTTTTCCCTGTTTGTATAGACCATGGCCAAAAATGTGGAGATATGGTGCATTGAGTTTGGTACCGCAAAAATATACAGGAAAACGGAAAAAGGACATAAGAAAAGTTTTTCTTTGCACTTCCCCTCTCACTCTCTCTCTCGCCCCCTGCTCATTAAAGTACATCGCCGCCGCCAACCCAAATCATGGCAAACTTCCAGAGCCCAAACAATTTCCAAGAACGCCAAGTCTATATTACCAAAAAAGGAAAAACATTTTTGCTAAGTAGAAGTACTTTGCATGGTGTTTACAGTTTTCCAAATATTTAAGCAATTGGATTATGCCAAGGTTTTCGTTTGGAGACCTCTTGCCTAACCGCCTTTAGGACGAAGACTTTTTTTCTCCCATCTACACCCACAACCTAACTCAGTTCATCCAAATGTAAAGAGCCTTTGGATTTCCATTGCACTCCATGAAAGACCTTAAGAAATAAAGAAATGTTACCAAGTGGAACTTCATTTTCAAGCAAAAAGGGTTAATGGAATGCGAATTCTAAATGAGCCTCCTGTATTTTTGGGATATTTAAAAGCCCAGTGTCGGAGAAAGAGTGAGGACACTTGAAATGGCTTAAACACCCATTCCATGGCACCGCACATAACAATTTGCCAAAGAAATTAAGATAAATATGCTGTTCGCAACAAAATTTGACGCTATGGTATTTTAAGTACCAGCAATATAAGCATATTTTAAATGGTGGTGGTGGTGGTTTTCGATGGTTTAAAATTCCCCCAGCCCAAAAAAAAAAAAGTTTCTTCGATTATGGCCTCTTGACAATACAAAGTTGTTGGGCAATTAATTTTTTTTGTATTGTTTTACTATTAATAATTTAGCCTAGTTTAGGATATTTTGGCCTACGCATTTCGATAACCAAAAGAAAATTCTATTATAATCCCACTGAAAAAGTCTAAGGATTTGAGAAAAATCATAAATATTTTAATTTCCCCACAAAATTTTCCATCCGTCCATCCATCAGTCTATCGGTTGAAATAATTGTTGGTTAATGTGCGTCGGATGGTTTGATTTATACGCCTTTATCAACTATGAGAACGAATCGCAGCAAAAAAGGGATTTCCCAAAAAGCAATTTTAGTTTTGGAACCGGAAGTGGTATAAAATCGGATCAAATGCAATGAATTTTATATTGGGCTTGTCATAGGGCGAAAATAATGTTTTTACAAATCCATGGCAATGATTTCGTTTTAATATTTAAGATCTTATGCCATTCCAGTATTTCGAATTGATAAAAGAAGATGCAAATTTTACGAATTACGAGAAAGTCGTCTATTTTGACTTTCACGGAATTCGTAATTTCTATAGAAATTTTCTATTGAAATGAAATTTTGAAAAAAATTTTCTACAGAAATAATATTTTGACAATATTTTCTATAGAAATAAAATTTTGGAAAAATTTCCTATGGAAATAAAATTTTGACAAAATTTTCTATAGGAATAAAATTTAGAGAAAATTTTCTATACAAATAAAATTTTGACAAAATTTTCTATAGAAATAAAGTTTTAAACAAAAATCTTCTGTAGAAATAAAATTTTGACAAAATTTTCTTTAGAAATAAAATTTTGACCAAATTTTCTATAGAAATAAAATTTTGAGAAAATAGACAGACAATTTTTAAATTTTTTCCATAGAAATAAAATTTTGACAAAATTTTCTATAGAAGTAAAATTTTGACAATATTTTCTATAAACATAAAATCTTGACAAAATTTTCTATGGGAATAAAATCTTGACAACATTTTCTATGGAAATACAATTTTGACAAAATTTTCTATAGAAATAAAAATTTAACATTTTTTATAGAATTAAAAATTTTACAACATTTTCTACAGAAATAACATTTTGACAAAATTTTGTATCGAAATAAAAATTTTACAACATTTTTTATAGAAATAAAAATTTTACAACATTTTCTACAGAAATAACATTTTGACAAAATTTTCTATAGAAATAAAATTTTGACAAAATTTCCTGTAGAAATACAATTTTCATAAAATTTCCAATAAAAGTAAAATTTTGACATAATTTTCCATGGAAATAAAATTTTCTAGAAAAAAGTGTACAAAATTTTCTATAGAAATAACATTTTGGCAAAAGTTGCTATTGAAATAATATTATGACAAAAATTTTGACAAACTTTTCTGTAGAAATAAATTTTGACAAAATTTTCTATAGAAATAAAAATTTGACAAAACTTTCTATAGAAATACAAATATGACAAAAATTTTTATAGAAATAAAAATTTTACAACATTTTCTACAAAAATAACATTTTGACAAAATTTTCTATAGAAATAAAATTTTGACAAAATTTTCTATAGAAATACAATCGTGATAAAAGTAAAATTTTGAAAAAAATTTTCCATGGAAATAAAATTTTGAAAAAAATTTTCCATGGAATAATGTTGACAAAATTTTCTATGGAAATAAAATTTTGACAAAATTGTCCATGGAAATAAAATTTTGACAAAATATTCTATACAAAAACAAGTATATACGGCCGTAAGTTCGGCCAGGCCGAATCTTATGTACTCTCCACCATGGATTGCGTAGAAACTTCTACGAAAGACTGTCATCCACAAATTTCAACTCACTCCGATGAAATTTGCTCCTCCAAGGGGCTCCAAAACCAAATCTCGGGATCGGTTTATATGGGGGCTATAAATGATTATGGACTGGTATGGACCACTTTTGGCATGGTTGTTGAATATCATATACTACCACCACGTAACAAATTTCAACCAGATCGGATGAATTTTGCTTCTCTAAAACGCAACGGAGGTCAAATCTGGCGATCGGTTTATATGGGAGCTATATATAATTATGGACTGATAGGAACCAATTCCTGCATGGTTGTTGGATACCATATACTAACATCACGTACCAAATTTCAACCGAATGGGAAGAATTTTGCTCTTACGGAGGTCAAATCTGGGGATCGGTTTATATGGGGCCTATATATAATTATGGACCGATATCAACCATTTTTTGCATGAGTGTTTGAGGCCATATATTAACATCACGTACCAAATTTCAACTGAATAAGATGAATTTTGGTCTTCCAAGAGGCTCCGGAGTTCAAATCTGGTGATCGGTTTATATGGGGGCTATATATAATTATGGACCGATAGGGACCAATTTTTGCATGATCATTAGAGACCATATACTAACACCATGTACCAAATTTCAGCCGGATCGGATGAAATTTGCTTCTCTTAGAGACTGCGAAAGCTAAATCGGGGGGTCCGTTTATATGGGGGCTATACGTAAAAGTGGACCGATATGGCCCATTTGCAATACCATCTGACCTACATCAATAACAACTACTTGTGCCAAGTTTCAAGTCGATAGCTCGTTTCGTTCGGAAGTTAGCGTGATTTCAACAAACGGACGGACGGACATGCTCAGATCGACTCCGAATTTCACCACGACCCAGAATATATATACTTTATGGGGTCTTTGAGCAATATTCAGATGGGTTACAAACGGAATGACAAAGTTAATATATCCCATCCTATGGTGGAGGGTATAAAAATAATGGGAACAAGTAAATTCGTGATTGAAGACAAAAATACTTTTTATACCCTCCATCATAGGATGGGGGTATATTAACTTTGTCATTCCGTTTGTAACACATCGAAATATTGCTCTAAGACCCCATAAAGTATATATATTCTGGGTCGTGGTGAAATTCTGAGTCGATCTAAGCATGTCCGTCCGTCCGTCCGTCCGTCTGTTGAAATCACGCTAACTTCCGAACGAAACAAGCTATCGACTTGAAACTGGGCACAAGTAGTTGTTATGGATGTAGGTCAGATGGTATTGAAAATGGGCCATATCGGTCCACTTTTACGTATAGCCCCCATATAAAGGGACCCTCAGATTTGGCTTGTGGAGCCTCTAACAGAAGCATATTTCATCCGATCCGGCTGAAATTTGGTATATAGTGTTGGTATATGGTCTCTAACAACCATGCCGAAATTGGTCCACATCGGTCCATAATTATATATAGCCCCCATATAAACCGATCCCCAGATTTGGCTTGCGGAGCCTAAAAGAGAAGCAAGTTTCATCCGATCCGGCTGAAATTTGGTACATGGTGTTGGTGAATGATCTCTAACAACCGTGCAAAAATTGGTTCCTATCGGTCCATAATTATATATAGCCCTCATATAAACCGATCCCCAGATTTGGCTTGCGGAGCCTCAAAGAGAAGCAAATTTCATCCGATCCGGCTGAAATTTGGTACATGATGTTGGTATATGGTCTCTAACAACCATGCAAAAATTGGTCCACATCGGTCCATAATTATATATAGACCCCATATAAACCGATCTGCAGATTTGGATTGCGAAGCCTCAAAGAGAAGCAAATTGCATCCGATCCGGCTGAAATTTGGTACATGGTATTGGTATATGGTCTCTAACAACCGTACCAAAATTGATCCACATCGGTCCATAATTATATATAGCGCACATATAAACCGATCCCCAGATTTGGGTTGCGGAGCCTCAAATAGAAGCAAATTTCACCCGATCCGCCTGAAATTTGGTACATGATATTGGTATATGGTCTCTAACAACCATGCGAAAATTGGTCCACATCGGTTCATAATTATATATAGCCCCCATATAAACCGATCCCCAGATTTGGCTTGCGAAGTCTCCAAGAGAAGCAAATTTCATCCAATCCGGTTGTAATTTGGAACATGGTGTTAGTATATGATCTTTAACAACCGTGGCAGAATTGGTCCATATCGGTCCATAATTATATATAGCCCCCATATAAAACGTTCTCCAGATTTGACCTCCGGAGCCTCTTGGAGGAGCAAAATTCATCCGATCCGGTTCAAATTAGGAACGTGGTGTTAGTATATGGTCGCTAACAACCATACCTAAATTGGTCCAATCACACAAAAATTGGTCCATATCGGTTCATAATCATGGTTGCCACTAGAGCCAAAAATAATCTACCAAAATTTTATTTCTATAGAAAATTTTGTCAAAATTTTATTTCTAGAGAAAATTTTGTTAAAATTTTATTCGGTTCATAATAAAATTTTCATCATTGTCAAAATTTTATTTCTATAGAAAATTTTGTCAAAATTGTATTTCTATAGAAGATTTTGTTCAAATTGTATTCGGTTCTTAATCATGGTTGCCACTCGAGCCAAAAATAATCTACCAAGATTTTATTTCTATAGAAAATTTTGTCAAAAGTTTATTTCTATAGAAAATTTTGTTAAAATTTTATTTCTGTAGAAATTTTTGTCAAAATTTTCTTTCTATAGAAAATTTTGTCAAAATTTTTATTTCTATAGAAAATTTTATTTCTATAGAAAATTTTGTCAAAATTTTATGTCTACTTTGTCAAACTGAATTATATACGTATTGGATAGATCTTTTTTGATTTGATATATACCACGTATGGACTTACATACAATTTAGAAGATGGTGTTAGGAGGTTTTGAGATACCTTGCCATCGGCAAGCGTTACCGCAACTTAAGTAATTCGATTCTGGATGGCAGTGTTTAGAAGAAGTTTCTACGCAATCCATGATGGAGGGTACATAAGCTTCGGCCTGGCCGAACTTACGGCCGTATATACTTGTTTTCTATTCTAATAAGGAACTGTCTCTATTAGCCCCATTTAGTATGTCTTAATATTTCTTGGTTGAAAAAAAAAATATTATTTATTTACACCAAAAGTTACACCACATTTTTCAATGATGACTTTAAGCGTTTCATCTTCTTATAACAAAGTCATGAGTCATTCGATAAACTTTTGGAAAATTGTTTACATTAAAATTTCAACTCATTTAAATTGTAAATTATATTTGTGAATCGTATTCTTCGGTTGAAATAAAAGTTTATATTGCTTTGCCTCCTGAAAGTTGGCTTTATTTCTTTTATGACTAATGACCCTCAAAAATAATGGTAGACGATGTAATGCCTACAGCTAGACAAAAAATAAAAGAACAATTTTTGATTCCCTTCCCTAGTACCAACCATGCTCAAAAACCCACCAAGAAATCTTAAACAAAGAAACCACATAAATATGTGTTAATATCCCATAAACTTGAAAAAATGAACAATACGTTTTCCAATTGGATAACGAGAAAGAGGAATAAACAAATTTGTTGTAACCGTAACATTAAATCCTTACAAATGTGGAAACAATAAAAAAATAAACAGCTGGACATTTTAGACAAACTTAGTAAATATTAAATATTCCATTTAAAATGGGGATATGGGGAAAGAGTTTATGCTTAACTATGGCATTAGATTATGGTTTGATATAGACAAATTGAAAATAAAATAATCCTCTTAAAATTTTGGTTAGATGGAGGTATACGAGTAAATAAAATAGTGATACACGAAATTTGTTTGCAGAAAGAGAAAATATAAGATGCGGGGCTCTTCCAGCGTTGCCACAATGAATTTTTATTTTGGCTCAAAATTTTTCCAAAATTGGACCAAAATTCGTACCAGCAGAGCATTTTTCCAAATTAAATTAATATCACTTAAAAATTAAAATTTTTCCAAAATTTTACTTCGATAGAAAATTTGGCCAAAATTTCTACTTCTATTGAAAAGTTTGTCAAAATGTTAACTCTATAGAAATTTTTGCAAAATTTTATTCCTAGAGAAAATTTTGTTAAAATTTTATTTCTGTAGAAAATTTTGTCAAAATTTTATTTCTATACAAAATTTTCTCATCTATAGAAAATTTTGACAAAATTTTATTTCTATAGAAAATGTTGTCACACTTTTGTTTCTGTAGAAAATTTTTCCAAAATTTTATTTCTATAGAAAATTCTTCAAACTTATTTCTATAGAAAGTTATCGCAAAATTTTATTTCTATATAAAATTTGTACAAATTTTTCTTCCTATACAAAATGTTTTCATAATTTTGTATCCATACAAATCTTTTTTAATGTTTATTTCTGTACAAAATTTTATTTTTATAGAAAATGTCGTTAAAATTTTATTTCTTTAGAAATTTTTGTCAAAATTTTATTTCTACAGAAAATTTTGCCAAAATTGTTTTTTTACCTATTTATTTATTTATTTATTTATTTAATCAACCAATGCCCTTCTGGACAACATGTTGATAGAAATTCAATCAATAGAGCTCTAGAATTCTAAATAAAAACTTAACCTTATAATTAAAACGAAACTAAAAAAGACTTAAAATTAAAATCCTAACGCACAACCCTTTATACATAACAAACAAGAAATTAAAATGCATTGAGTTTGAAATTGTCAGTGAGATGATAAATATAAAAATAAAATAAATAATAAATAAAAAATAAATAAAAATAAAATTTTGAAAAAATTACCGGTTTGACAAAAATGGACCAAAATCAACCAAATGTACCAAATTTCAACTGACTCGGATGAAATTTGCTCCCCCAAGTGGCTCCAAAACCAAATCTCGGGATCGGTTTATATGGGGGCTACATATGATTATGGACTGATATGGACCTCTTTTGGCATGGTTGTTAAATATCATATACTACCACCACGTGCCAAATTTCAACCAAATCGGATGAATTTTGCGTCTCCGAAGGGCACCGGAGGTCAAATCTGAGGATCGGTTTATATGGGGGCTATATATAATTATGGACTGATATGAACCAATTCCTGCATGGTTGTTGGATACCATATACTAACATCACGTACCAAATTTCAACCGAATCGCATGAATTTTGCTCTTCCAAGGGGCTCCGGAGGTCAAATCTGGGGATCGGTTTATATGGGGGCCATATATAATTATAGACCGATTTCAACCAATTTTTGCATTGATGTTTGAGGCCTATATTAACACCACGTACCAAATTTAAACTGAATCAGATGATTTTTGGCCTTCAAAGAGGCTCCGGAGGTCAAATTTGGTGATCGGTTTATATGGGGCCTATATATAATTATGGACCGATGTGGACTAATTTTTGCATGGTCATACTAACACCATGTACCAAATTTCAGCCCGATCGGATGAAATTTGCTTCCCTTAGAGGCTCAGCAAGCCAAATCGGGGGATCGGTTTATATGGAGGCTATATATAATTATTGACCGATGTGGACCAATTTTTGCATAGTTGTTAGAGACCATATACCAACACCATGTACCAAATTAAGGCCGAATCGAACGAAATTTGCTTCTCTTATAGGCTCCGTAAGCCAAATCGGGGGATCGGATTATATGGGGGCTATATATAATTATGGACCGATGTGGACCAATTTTTGCATGGTTGTTAAAGATCATATGCTGACACCATGTACCTAATTTCAACCGGATAGGAAGAAATTTGCTTCTCTTAGAGGCTTCGCAAGCCAAATCTGGGGATCGGATGAAATTTGCTTCTCTTAGAGGCGCGGCAAGCCAGATCGGGGGATCGGTTTATATGGGGGCTATATATAATTATGGACCGATGTGGACCAATTTTTGCACGGTTGTTACAGACCATATACTAACACCATGTACAAAATTTCAGCGGGATCGGATGAAATTCCGTTTATATGGGGGCTATACGTAAAAGTGGACCGATATGGCCCATTTGCAATACCATCCGACCTACATCAATAACAACTACTTGTGCCAAGTTTCAAGTCGATAGCTTGTTTCGTTCGGAAGTTAGCGTGATTTCAACAGACGGACGGACATGCTCAGATCGACTCAGAATTTCACCACGACCCAGAATGTATATACTTTATGGGGTCTTAGAGCAATATTTCGATGTGTTACAAACCCTCATATGGTGGAGGGTATAATAATTTTTTGGACCAATGTTGGTCCGATCGAACCAAAATGGCAACCCTGGGCTCTTCATATATGTTGGGGAATTTTAGACTTATTCAAGGTAGCCCGACAAAAACAGCGTCGCCAACAAAGTTGTGAAAATATTACTTTTGGATCCAAAAGTGGTGTAAAATTGGCGCTGAGGCAATTTATTATTTATTTTACCAAAAAAAAAAATATTTTTTAAATTATTTATGATTTTTAATACATTCTAACGCAACGTCTGCAACGTTTTGACACTTTTTGAACAACAAAAAGTTTACTTGGATCCAAAGATTTTCACCTTCCCTTAAGGATTTTGGTATTGATTCCGAGCTAAAGATGTGGCTTCTTTAAAATAAAGACATTTTTTGGGGGCCTATGTAGCATTAAATCTAGGATCTATTAAATTAAAACTAGGATACAGATCTTGTTCATGGAATTTTCATTCTTTTTTTGCGATATATTAATAAAGTTATTCACGTACAAACAAATGCCAGTTTAAAAATCCAAATTATAGCGGATACTTCAAAGTAAAAAGTTTTCTTAATTCCAAAAAAAAAAATTAAACCAACGATGCTAAATTCTCAAAATAAATCATAGCCTATATTTAAATCAAAAGATTTAATAGTTCAGTTAATTTATGATCAATTTCTTTAAATCAAAAATGTGTTCCTTTACTTTATGGAATAATTTGCCTTTGTTCAAAGACATTCGACTTCAACGGAGGGAAGCAAATTTCCAAAATTTGTGTCCTTAATTTAAGTAAAAAAATTGTGGAAGCAAATATTATTATAAACTTTCTTTTAATTAAAATTTCATTATTTTGAAGAAATTTAATTCTATAGAAAAGTAAGTAAAGTCTAAAGTCGGGTGGGTCCGACTATATTATACCCTTCACCACTTTGTACACCAAAATTTGTATTACCATCTCAACTCCTTCATGAAGGTCTATATTCCCATATACAAATATTTATATCTTAACGGATTTGGAGACAATTTTTTGTACTTCTACAAAATCTCTAGAACTAAAATTTAAATCGGCTGATGCCCTGGATGAAGCACAATGTTAGTAAAAAATATGGGAAACATTTAAATCTGAACCAATTTTGAGGCAACTTCGCTAAAGCGTATTTATGATTTATCGGTCGATAGATGTGTATTAGATTAATATGAAAATTTGAGTCATTTTTACAAGTTCTCGACTTAGCAGTGGCGATTTTATAAGGAAAATGTGGGTATTTTGGCCATTTTTGCCTAAATCGGAAAAACATATCTATGGAAGCTATATCGAAATCTAAACCGATTTCAATCAAATTTCACATGCATAGTTACTATGTTAATTCTACTCCCTGTGGAACATTTCACGTGAATCGGATTACAATTTTGACCTCTGTGGTTCTATGACGGAAAATCGGGCGAAAAAAATCTGTGGGTATATGAATCTAAATTGATCGAAGGATATATTCGGGAGCTATATCTAAATCTGAACCAAAATTTAGCAAGCGTAGTTAGAATGTTAATTCTACCCCCTCTGCAAAATTTCACGTAAATCAGAGTAAAACTTTTGCCTCTGTGGTCATATTAGTCCAAATCGGGCGAAAGATATATATGAGAGCTATATCTACATCTGAACCAATTTCAATAAAATTTACCACACTTGACTACACTATTAATTGTATTCCTAGTGCAATATTTCAAGCAAATTAGAGTAAAACTCTGGCTTCTGGGGCCATATGAGTCCATATCGGACGAAAGATATATATGGGAACTATATCTAAATCAGAACTGATTTCAACTAAATTTGGCACAATTAACGATACTACTAAGCATACTTCTTGTGCAAAATTTGAAGCAAATCAGGACAAAACTCTGGCTTTCGAGGCCATTTAAGTCCAAATCGGTCGAAAGATATATATCGGAGCTATATCTAAATCGGAACTGATTTTAACTAAATTTAGCACACTTAACGACACTATTAAATGCAATCCTTGTGCAAAATTTGAAGAAAATCAGAACAAACCTCTGGCTTTTGTGGCCACATAAGTGCAAATCGGACGAAAGATATATATGGGTGCTATATCTAAATCTGAACTGATTTGGCTGATATTTTGCATATTTTATGTGAGCCGCAAACCATTTGACTGTAGCAAATTTTAAGAAAATACGTTGATAAATACGTCAATTATGACCAGATCGGTGATAAATATATATGACAGCTATATCTTAATCTGATCCGATTTTTTTCGAAATCAATAGCGATTGTCTTTGAGCCAAAGTAAAACTCTGTGCCAAATTTGAGGATGAACGGACTTAAACTTCGAGCTGTAATTTGCACACAAAAGTACATATACAGACAGACAGACTCTGGGAGTCATTGGCGCCATGTCGTGGAGCGTGGTATAGTGTGTTGGATTACAAAACAACAGGGGTGAGTTCGCACTTTTTGGGTATCTGTATGGTAAAGATATTATTTTTGGAGAGCTGGTATGCTCGCGAAGAAGTACTTATTTTTCGACTGCTGGTATGCTTGCACTTTTACAATGTCATGCCCGTGTAAAAGTATAACTACTGTTATATGTACGAGGAAGTTGTTACCAATTTGGCGCAGGCATACTTGTAGTCATACCTGGTAATAGGAGTTTTTGCTGGGTTAATACTTCCACACCTAGATACATCATTATCACCAATGCAAGAATTTTAACCAAACGAGCGATACAATTAGAATATTAAATTTTATTAACCCTCTAATGGCCAATCCCTCTTTTAGGCGGGCTTCATTAAATAAGGAAGCTTTTAATAAAACACACCTTTAGACAACAAAAATGAATAAAATAAAATGAAAACTTAGTGGAAACTGTTCAAGAGCCTTTGCAGCATACACGAGTACTGAATTTTGCCGTATAAATTTTTCTTGATTAGTTTTCTTGCTTTTGTATCATTAACATTGCATATTTAATTAGCTGACAAAAAAATTGGGGCATTAGAGGGTTAATATATACAACGATATCGAACAAACAACCATTATACTCAGGCCTGATGGCAACGGTGGAGTTTTATTGGTAAGTCGTCTTTGTAAATCTAAACGTATTCATTTCGTATTTGCTCGTCAGAATTTAATTTTAAGACGATCGGTATACTAAACGATGGGTATGAGACTTTTCCTTCTTGACGTTACATACAAATGCACAAACTTATTATACCCTGAATCAAGGGCGTAGCCAGGATTTTAATTCGGGGGGGGGGGGGGGGGGGGGGGGTTCAACTTAAAAAAAATATTCATATAATCTCATGTGTAGAAAATTTTATTTATGCATAGGTATGTATACAATATTTTTATAATATTAAATTGAGCCGACGAGCTTTTTGGGCAGCAAATAAATCAATTACTTCTTCAGTCGGCACATTAATGCCAATCCATTGAGTCTACTCTCGCTAGTCGAATTTCTAAGATACGTCTTTAATCTCTTCATTGTTGAAAATGAAAGTTCGGATGAGTACGTAGTAACTGCAGGGATGGAAAATGCAGTACTATAGTACTTTTTTCAATACTTTTTCACCTCGGTCAGTACCGTAGTACCCCCGCGAATGATTTAGTACCTTTTGTGTAGACATTTTTGAGTCGATATCAGATATATGGTACAATAGCTTTGACAAAATATTTTAATATTTTGAGAAAGTCTTTATCAACCTTATTTGCTAATAGTCTTTTACAAATATGGCAAAACAGACATGTTCATGTGGGAAGAAAATCTCGATTTTGTAAAAGACATACTCAAAAACAGGATTTTATTGAACTTCAAGAATGTTTTAGTCGAAAAAAGAATGCGATTCTATATTATCGATTTTTTATTTCAGTAGAAAATGTTGTCAAAATTTTATTTCTATATAGAGTTTTTGCAAAATTTTATTTTTATAGAAAATTTTGTCAAAATTTTATTTCAATTGAAAATTTTGTACAAATTTTATTTCTATAGGAAATTTTTGTAAAATTTTATTTGCAAAATTTTATTTCTATGGGGTTTGATCCCTGAATACGGCCTTGGCCTGAATGGTATAAAAACTCACACACAAATTCCCAACTTAAAAATGTCGTCCCCATCCACGAAAAACTATCATTGATATTGGAGAAAATCCCCAATACTGGTAATACTGAGTGTGGGTAAAAGAACTTGGAACCAGACGGGATTTAGTGACATTCTTACTTTTTTTAATTAAGCTCATATTAAATTATACCTATTTTAAATTTATAACATTATTCGATTTCACATCATAGCTAGTGTTATTATTATTTGTGTACTTACCTTGATGTTGGCAAAGTTTCGTAGAAAATGTAAGAGAGGGCACATTAACATCAGAGGTTCTTCAATAGTTTTCTTATTTAGTAGAATTGTTTTTTTTTTTTGTTTTTTGTAAAACTAGTTTTTTTGGGATGTTTATATTTGCTTAGAAATATATTGTTTTTTTTTTTAAATTTATATTTTTCGTATTTTTATGTTATACACTAAGTTACACTTATTAATTGATATGTGTGAGTGACGACAGCAAGTTTTTTAATTATTATTTTTTTTTATAATATTCGTATATAAATAGATAAATATGCGCTTTGGTATTGCTCTTTTAGAGCTTGATATGTATGCGATATTTTGTTAAAATATTTCTTAAATTAACTCATTGATATGTTGTTTGAGTTTTGTATTTGTTTTTTTAATTTTAGCTAAAATTTAATTTCTAGAAAATCCTTAAAGCTTATGTCATGATATGTTTCGTTACATTTAGAGATTTAAATTTTGTTTTAAATCATTTAAGCATTTCTAGTTAATAAGATTAATGGTGGCTATTAGCTTAATAATGCTATTAGCTATTGTTTTATGTAATTTTTTATTTTATATTATTTTTGTTTGTTTTTTGTTATTTTTTTTTACATTAAATTATTGGCTGTCGCGGATTTCATATGTTTCCGTTGATTTTCATCATATACTTCCTGGTGATTTATATGTAGCTTTTATTGTGGTTATAAAACATATTTTTTGTTTGTATTTTTTTCTGTAGTTTATTGAATATGATAATCAGTATTTTGGAGTAAAATCCGTTTTTAATTATTTTATTTTTTTTTTGTTTGTGTTTTTTAGGTTTTTATTCCATATTTATTTGTTTTGTTTTTATTTTAAAATGTTTACTATATTTTTTTATATTTCCCGATTTTTCTGTTTTTTTAATATATTATTTTTATTATTTTTAATAACATTCTGCAGCTTCGTTTTCTTCCCAACAATGTTTCCTCACATTACCATGTTGTCTCCCTAATCTATGGGTCGTGTAATTTTTTATTTTCGCTACTTAATATATTACTATTTTTAACGATTTGTTTTATAATTGATATTTTCGGATTTTTTTTTGTTGCTTTGTTTTTTTATTTGGTTTCACACGGTTTTACGGTCCTTTTTTGGTGATTTTTGAAGTAGTTTCCGACCTTATGATTTAATTTATCTCGAAAGATTTTTATTTGATACTGAAAAGAGAAAAAATTAATTTTTATAAGAATTTTACATTTACACAGTAGTCCTTATTACCAAAGGCTGCTACTTTCGTAAGTGTTGGCGTTGTGCCACTCTAAAGCCTAATTTGCAACTTCCTTAACCCTTTCACTGCCGAATTAAATATAATGCGTAGAACTTTTGTTTATTTTACTTGAACTAACATCATGTAGAAAAAAATGGTAATTTGGTTAAAAATTTAGTAAAAAATTAATTAAACATTTCCAAGAGTTTGTTTTGAAATCTTGAATTGAGATCACATGGCTTTACGAACATAAGCGACATTTAACAGCCTATAATATTTGTCGAAGTGTAAGGAAAAAAATCCAAAAAAGATTCTGAAATAATACCGGCTATAATTTTTATATTCATATTCCATTTGCTGGAGATGTACACACAAGAAAAAAACAAATATTTTTCCGATTCAATCACGAAATTAATTGATCCAATTAATTTTTTAATTGAAATGACTTCAATCACAATTTTAGTTGTGAAATAAAAAATATTTGATTAAAAACTTAATCGATTTAATTTGAAAATTACAATTAATATTTTAATGGATTCAATTAAAAATTTAATTGATGTTGATTGCAAAACTCAATTAATTTTTATACCCACCACCATAGAATGGTTATGGGGGTATAATAAGTTTGTCATTCCGTGTGTAACACATCGAAATATCGATTTCCGACTATATAAAGTATATATATTCTTGATCAGTGATAAACTCTAAGACGATATAAGCATGTCCGTCTGTCCGTCTGTTGTAATCACGCTACAACCTTCAATAATGGCGCGATCATCCTGGAATTCGACACAGATTCGTTTTTTGTTTGCAGGCAGGTAAAGTTCGAAGATGGACTATATCGGTCCAAGTTTTGATGTAGTCCCCGTATAAACCGATTTCCCGATTTGGGGTCTTTGGCTTATAAAAACCGTAGTTTTTATCCAATTTGCCTGAAATTTAAAATCTAGAGGTACTTGAGGACCACAAAAGGGTGTGCCGAAAATGGTGCCCATTGGTCCATGTTTTGGTAAAGCCCCCATATAGACCGATCTCCCGATTTTGCTTCTTGGGCGTCTAGAAACTGAATTTTCTATCCGATTTGTCTGAAATTGGAAATCTAGAGCTATTTTGGGACCATAGAGATGTGTTTCGAAAATGGTCCGTATCGGCCCATGGTTTGGTATAGCCCCCATATAGACCGAAATTGAAAATCAAAAGGTATTTTAAGATCACAAATAGGTGTGTTCTTGGGCTTCTAGAATCCTTAGTTTCTATCCAATTTGCCGGAAATTAGAAATATAGACCATAAAGAGGTGTGTCGCAAATGGTCCGTATCGGTCCATGTTTTGGTATAGCCACTATATAGACTGATCTCCCGATTTGATTTCTTGGGCTTCTCGGATTCGTAGTTTTCACCCAATTCGTCTGAAAGTGGAATTCTAGAGGTATTTGAGGAACATTAAGAGGTGGTGAGTATTGGTCTATGTTTTGGTATAGCCTCTATATAGACGTAACTCCCGAATTTATTTCTAGGACTTCTGGAATCCGATTGACCACAAATAGGTCAGCCGAATATGATGTGTGTCGACCCATATTTTAGTATAGACCGATCTCCAGATTTAAATCCTTGGGCTTCTAGAAACCGTAGTTTTTAACCGATTTGCACAAAAATGTATATCACTCTTCAGTTGTCAAAATGCCATACAAGCAAGAAGAGCAGCGTGTCAAAATTTTGCTCGCGCATCGCGAAAATCCGAGCTCCTCGCACGCAAAGCTGGCAAAATCGCTAAAAGTTGCCAAATCAACCGTTACAAATGTAATTAAAGTGTTTGGGGAACGTTTGTCGACAGCCAGGAAGTCTGGATCGGGGGGAAATCGAAAACCGGAAGCCGCTGAGACGACAAAGAGAGTTGCCGGTAGTTTCAAACGAAACCCTAACCTCTCTCTCCGAGATGCCGCAAATAAGCTGGGTGTATCGTCTACAACCGTGCATCGAGCCAAAAAACGAGCCGGACTATCGACTTACAAGAAGGTAGTGACTCCAAATCGCGATGATAAACAAAATACGACGGCCAAAGCGCGATCCCGGAGGCTGTACAAGACGATGCTGACGAAGTTTGACTGCGTGGTAATGGGCGACGAAACCTACGTCAAAGCCGACTACAAGCAGCTTCCGGGACAGGAGTTTTATACGGCAAATGGAAGGGGAAAGGTAGCAGATATTTCTAAGCACATAAAACTGTCAAAGTTCGCAAAGAAATATCTGGTTTGGCAAGCCATCTGTACCTGTGGCTTGAAAAGCAGCATTTTCATAGCTTCCGGGACTGTCAACCAAGAAATTTACGTGGAAGAGTGTTTGAATAAACGTCTGCTGCCTTTCCTGAAGAAACACGGTTGTTCCGTACTGTTTTGGCCGGATTTGGCATCTTGCCATTACGGTAAATAGGCCATTGAGTGGTACGCCGCCAACAACGTGCAGGTGGTTCCCAAGGACAAGAACCCTCCCAACACGCCAGAGCTCCTCCCAATGGAGAAATACTGGGCTATTGTCAAGTGGAACCTAAAGAAGACCAAAAAAACTGCTAAGGACGAGCAGCAGTTCAAGGCAAACTGGCTTTCTGCGGCGAAGAAGGTGGACAAGGTGGCTGTACAAAATCTGATGGCAGGTGTCAAGCGTGAGGCCCGGCAATTCGGATTTGGAAAAGCGAAAGCCTAACTGAATATTTTTCCTGAATTTTATACTAATTGAACTTGAAAAAGAAATTTAATTTGATTTTTTAAATAAACGATTTCACCGATTTACACGCGTTTTCCCTTGACCAAATTTTGACCGTATCAAATTTTGACCGTATTAAGCAATTCAACGATTGTCTCCAAAATTTGTGTCAAAAGAAAACTTTGCCTGTCTAAAATTTCGTTCCTCAGAAAACACTTCTTTCAGGGTGTAGCAGGCGCACTGATCATGAAAATTGCTTGAAACTGAAAGTAAAATTTCCAGATTTTATTCATCGTATTCATTTAAATAATGGCGGAAAAAAAATTACAAAGTTAAGATATCAAAACAAGGCGTTATTTCATCATATATACAATATGTTTAGATTTCTCAAAAACAAACAAAATTGGTTCTCATAAATCCAGAATCTAATCTGGTCTTCATAGGTACAATCTTTAATTTTTTTTTTCGGGAAGCGTACTGGTTGAACTGATTTGCTTGGGAGAAGATTTGTCAAACCTCCTAAAATGCTATATATTATCAAGTAACCCGCTACGACGAAGAGTTTTTAAAGTAAACTTTTATATTTGATTCATGGTGGTGGGTATTTAAGATTCGGCCCGGCCGAACTTACTGCTGTATATACTTGTTTGATTTAAAACGTAATTATGTTATTTTCAATTACTTTCTTATCTGACTCTGTATTTTTAGTTTGATTAAAAAGTTAATTGTAGCTATTAATTTTTTAATTAATTTTTAATTTATAAATTTTCAATCATTACCTTAATTAACTTAAGGTTTCTATATTGATTAAAATGGTAATTGTATCAATTAATTTGTTAATTGAAAAAAGTTTTCAATTTTAATCAACTTTTTAATTGGAAATATTTTGGTGGCATTTTTTTTTTCTGTGTACAGTAGAAAAATGGTCTCAAATTTGTGTATTTTTCGTTGATTCTTAAAGAAATTTATAAAAATGCATTTTAGTGGCCACTAATATGGGAAATTTTTATAGCGTAGTTCAAGGCCGTATTCAGGGGGGGGGGGATGAGGGGGATCAAACCCCCCCCGAAATGAATGAATATTTTTATATAAATAAATATATATTTTTAGCTGCATAGAAAGATCTTATCGAAGATGTTGAAGAAAAGCTGGAGGTTTTATTTTGAAAAATGCTTACCTATAAAACTTGCACAAATCATAGAATACTAGTTGAAAAGCCCGTCAAACGACGGTAAAAAAAATTTGTTTTTGTTCTCGCACCACAAATTTCATTTTTGGAAAATGTCTTTCTGCTTTTTATGTGTGTTTGTGGTTCTTTTTGTGAACATGACTCGCTTTGTTTGGCCATAGCAACAACAACGAAACAGCCAAACACACATGTGTAAATGAAATGGCGTAAAACCTGCGAAAAGAAACTGCCTAATTCAGCGATGGAAGCACTTGGAGAGTGCAATAAAGTGATATTCCCAAACGTGCATATTCTTTTAAAAATTTTGGTCACTTTGCCAGTTACTCAGGGATGGAAAATACAATTTTTAAGAAAGTACAAAAACGGTATTTTTTGGGCGGAAAGGTACTTTTTACTAAATTTCAACAAAAATTTCACTGGAAGATTATTGTCAAGAAACTAAATTTTAAAGAAAATAAAATTTTTACAAAATTTTCTATATAAATAAAATTTTGCAAAAATTTTCTATAGAAATAAAATTTTGCAAAAAAAAATGTTGCAAAATTTTTTTAATAGAAATAAAATTTTTCAAAAATTTCCTATAGAAATAACATTTTTACAAAATTTTCAATTGAAATAAAATTTTAACAAAATTTTCTATAAAAATAAAATTTTGCAAAAATTCTATATAGAAATAAAAATCGATAATATTGAATCGCATTCTTTTTTCGACTAAAACATTCTTGAAGTTCAATAAAATCCTGTTTTTGACTATGTCTTTTACAAAATCAAGATTTTCTTCCCACAGAACATATCTGTTTTGCCATATTTGTAAAAGACTATTAGCAAATAAGGTTGATAAAGACTTTCTCAAAATATTAAAATATTTTGTCAAAGCTATTGTACCATAAATCTGATATCGACTCAAAAATGTCTACACAAGAGGTACTAAATCATTCAAAAATGTCTACACAAAAGGTACTAAATCCCACTAAGCATTGAAATTTTAGCTTTTGGATCGGATATCATTTGATAAAATACGAAAAAAAAGTTAATTCTTTTCATTACTTGTTCGTCGTTAAATTCAACGCTTCTTCGCAGATTTTGCACCACAGTGGAAACTCGTAAATAGGTTTTCAAATTTTGGGGGGTGGGGGTCTAAAATTTTTCTGCGGGGTCTAAGTCCCCACCCCACAGTCGTTCCCACGCCTATGGCCTAGATCTTAAGCTAGATACACTAAAAAAAATTTATTTGGATCCAAAAATTTGGAACTTCCCCTAAGGATTTTGTTATTGATTCCGCGCCAAAGATGCTGCTTCTTTAAAATAAAGACATTTTTAGTGACCTATCTGGCTTTAAATCTACGATCAATAACATTAAAATTAGGATAAATATTTTATTTATCAAATTTTCATTCTCTTCGAGGTATACATGTACAAACAGATGCCAATTTAATAATAAAAATTATACCGGATACTTCGAAGTAAAAAAATATTATTTTAATTAAAGGAAAAAAAACTTTCAACCAAAGATTCAAAAGATAAGGACGATTACTTTAAATCAAAAATGTTTTTCTTTACTTTAAAGAAGTTTTGCCTTGGCTCAAATTTCCAAAATTTGTGTCCTACATATAACACTTTTTGTTAAAGTCATGATAGTAAACTTTATTTTAATTAAAATTTCATTACATTAAAGAAATTAGTCCTTAATATTGTGGAAATTTCGTTAATATTTTAAAATTTAGGTTGCGTGGTCTTTAATATCACGTACATATATTTTTCAGTTTAGCTCCGTAAAAACATGCCTTATTTTAAAGAAGCCTTATCTTTGGCTCGGAATCAAAAACAAAATCATTGAAGGAATATCCATCTTCATATCCAAGTCAACTTTTCTTAATCCAAAGATTCAATATTAATTTAAATCTTATTTTTTATTTTTTCTAAATCTACGGTACTGACCGGGGTGAAAAAGTATTGAAAAAAGTACTATAGTACTGCATTTTCCATCCCTGCAGTTACTACGTGCTCATCCGAACGTTCATTTTCAACAATGATGAGATTAAAGACGTATCTTAGAAATTCGACTAGCTAGAGTATACTCAATGGATTGGCATTAATGTCGGTTCATCGCCGAATAAATGTGCCGACTGAAGAAGTCATTGATTTATTTGCTGCCCAAAAAGCTCGTCGGCTCAATTTAATATTATAAAAATATTGTATACATACCTATGCATAAATAAAATGTTCTACACATGAGATTATATGAATATTTTTTTTAAGTTGAACAACCCCCCCCCCCCCCCCCCAAATTAAAATCCTGGCTACGGCCTTGGCGCAGTTAGATTACAGCCTCTACTTTAAAATGGGAGCCACCATGGTGCAATGGTTCGCATGCCCGCCTTGCATACACAAGGTCGTGGGTTCGATTCCTGCTACGACCGAACACCAAAAAGTTTTTCAGCGGTGGATTATCCCACCTCAGTAATGCTGGTGACATTTCTGAGGGTTTCAAAGCTTCTCTAAGTGGTTTCACTAGAATGTGGAACGCCGTTCGGACTCGGCCATAAAAAGGAGGTCCCTTGTCATTGAGTTTAACATGGAATCGGGCAGCACTCAGTGATAAGAGAGAAGTTCACCACTGTGGTATCACAATGGACTGAATAGTCTAAGTGAGCCTGATACATCGGGCTGCCACATAACCTAACCTAACCTAACCTACTTTAAAATACGCAGAGAAATAAAAATCGAAACTAAAAATAAATAAAAAATCGAAGAAAAAAAGTCAGTTGTAATATTGATTCTAAAAAAAATATTTTGTTTTAGTATATTTTTACAATTTTTTAAGAAAATTTCCCCCAGCCCATTGATGTTTTTTATTCCAAGTATGTCTCTAAAATGTTATGAACTACATGGCAATTTCAATAACATACAAATAAGTTCAATTCTAACTAAAACTGAAGAAGTTTTTCGTACACTTTTCAAATAAAGTACACGAATGTTCTCTGTAGTGGACATCGGTAGTCAAAGGGTTAATGGGATGATACATTTGTGTGACGTTTTATTGTAAGCTTTTTAGTAATCCTTCCATAGTATAAAATGAAATAAAAAACAAGTAAATACGGCCGTAAGTTCGGCCAGGCCGAATCTTATGTACCCTCCACCATGGATTGCGTAGAAACTTCTACGAAAGATTGTCATCCACAATCGAATTACTTGGGTTGTGGTATCTTAAAACTTCTTAACATCGTTTTCTAAATTGTGAGTTAGTCCATACGTGGTATATATTAGACAAAAAAGTTATGTATAGGTAAGTCTACAAATAATTACGAATCGATATGGACTTTTTGCACGATACGTAGAGAGCGAGAATTGAAATATGGGGGTCGCTTATATGTGGGCTATATACAATTATGAACTTGATATGGATCAATTTTTGTGTGATTGTGGATCGATTTATCTGAGGGCTATATATAACTATAGACTGATATGGACTTAGTTAGGCATGGTTGTTAACGGCCATATACTAGCACAATGTACAAAATTTCAACTGACTCGGATGAAATTTGCTCCTCCAAGTGGCTCCAAAACCAAATATCGGGATCGGTTTATATGGGGCCTTTATACACCCTCATAAAAAATCGCTTCTGTAACATATACTCCCAAACACATTTTGCTTCAAGCATATACATTTTTGGGTATTGCCCAAACATTTATATGTTTGATCTCTTCCAATATATAATATGTTTGAGAGCATATTGGTCTAAACAATATATGTTTGGGTAGTCTACGTTCCAAACATTTTGGTATTTTTGCATCCAAATTCAATAATGTTGTCTTCCAAAAAACAATATGTTATTTTGTGAACATATAATATGTTTGGAAGCATTTTGCACCCAAAAATATTATATGCTTAAAAAAATTCTCCCAAACAATATTATGCTCAAAATTTTATTTATTTATTTATATATTTACAATCATAATGAATTATGAAAATAAACAGGTAATATAGGTGCTAGCAACATAGGTTTTCGACCTGAATGCTCAAAATTTTGTTTCTGCCTAATTCTATATTCCCCCACATCTTTCTCACTTCCACGACATTTTTTAGTTCTTAGCACCTTTTTCTGTAATACAAACATTGTAGAAGAAATTATTCAATTTTTTTTTTTATTTTATTTTAATTTTACCTTTTGCCGGACGGGGATTCGAACAGCGGACCACACAGTTTGTAAGGATCAAAGAAGTAGCTGATCAATTGCCCAAGGAAAAATAAAATGTTAATTTTGTAATAACAAGCAACAACCACCAACTTAATTCAATATCGCTCCCTGTTAAATAGCGCTCCAAGCTACTAAACACATATATGTTTATAAGCTATTTCTAAATTAATATATGTTTGCATCCAAGCATATTATATTTACAAACATTTTATGTCCCAAACATAATATGTTCTAACATATTAACATATATGTCCCAAACATGTTATGCTAGTTTATGAACATTATATGCTTGCACTCAAAAATATTGTGTTTAAAAATTTGTGTTCCAAGCATATAATGTTTATAGCCAAACATATGAAAAACAGTCTTTTTCATCCGTGTATGATTATGGACTGATATGGACCACTTTTGGCATGGTTGTTAAATATCATACACTACCACACGTACCAAATTTCAACCAGATCGGATCAATTTTGAATCTCCAAAAGGCACCGGAGGTCAAAACTGGGGAGCGGTTTATATGGGGGCAATATACAATTATGGACCGATATTAACCAATTCTTGCATGGTTATTGGATACCATATACTAACGTCACGTACAAAATTTCAACCGAATCGGATGAATTTAGCTCTTCCAAGGGGCTCCGGAGGTCAAATCTGGGGATCGGTTTATATGGGGGCTATATGTATTTATGGACCGAATTCGACCAATTTGTGCATGGATGTTTGATGCCATATATTAACACCACGTACCAAATTTCAACTGAATCAGATGAATTTTGGTCTTCCAAGAGGCTCCGGAGGACAAATCTGGTGATCGGTTTGTATGAGGGCTATATATAATTATGGGCCGATGTGGACCAATTTGTGCACAGTTGTTAGAGACCATATACTAACACCATGTACCAAATTTCAGCCGGATTGGATGAAATTTACTTCTCTTAGAGGCTCCGCAAGCCAAATCGGGGGATCGGCTTATATGGGGGCTATATATAATTATGGATCGATGTGAATCAATTTTTGCTTGGTTATTAGATACCATATACTAACACCATGTACCAAATTTCAGCCGGATCGGATGAAATTTGCTTCTCTTAGAGGCTCCGCAAGCCAAATCTGGGGGTCCGTTTATATGGGGGCTATACCTAAAAGTGAACCGATATGGTCCATTTGCAATACCATCTTTCCTACATTAATAGCAACTACTTGTGCCAAGTTTCAAGTCGATAGCTTGTTTCGTTCGGAAGTTAGCGTGATTTCAACAGACGGACGGACGGACATGCTTAGATCGACTCAGAATTTCACCACGACCCACAATATATACTTTATGGGGTCTTAGAGCAATATTTCGATGTGTTACATCCAATGGTGGGTGGTATAAAAATAAATAATTAAATTTGTCTTACTCTGTACGAATCTCTTGGGAATTGCAATTCAGAACAGCAGCAGTGTGTGTAGTTACCGTCATTGTCATATACCAGAATGCCATGATGAGTCTCAAGACGAAGCAGAATCCCAAAAAGAAAATTGGGGCTTATTTTCATAATGCAAAATGAAAATGAAAAAAAAAAACATAAAAATGTGGTGTTGTTGTTTTCCATATAATTTTGTGTGGCCCATTTTGGGATTATTTAGGTTTTGGAGCTAATTTTTAAGGGGCCCATATTCATAGCTCTGGCTCCCAATAAAAAATTAAATTACTCCCCAAAAGAGAAATGGAATGAACCATGAATAACGATACCAAAGTAAAATTAGGGCTAATTTTCAGTTTTTTTTTTTTAATTTAAACAAGCTTGTGAAAATTAATTCTAAAGGTGGGTATTAAGTTCGGGTTTAGCCGCTAAAATGGGCATTTTTTCACTAAAGTGAAAACTCAATCAGTAAACAAAGGCATATTTGTTGCAGATTTTTTTTATAACTTGATGGGGAAAAGCCCAATGCAAATTTTCACAAAGTTTGTGTTCCTTAAAATGGATTACTAAAGAAAAGTAATCGCGTAAAAATGACGATTTTAGCGGCTAAATTCGAACTTAATACCCACCTTTAGCCGCTAAAATCGTCATTTTTTCACTGCAGTGAAAACTAAATCATTAAAAAAGCCTAAAAATTATAGTATTTGTTGCAGATTTCATTATAACTTGATGGGGAATAGCCCAAAGCAAATTTTCACACAGTTTGTATTCCTTAAAATGAATTATTAAAAAAAAAACTAATCGTGAAAAAATGACGATTTTAGCGGCTAAACTCGAACTTAATATCCACCTTAATAGATGAAAAAAATAGGAAATTTTAAAATTAAAACATAAAGAATTGTGTCAAATAATTATGGTTAGACATTTACGCTTCTACATCCAGTTCGAGGAAGTCTCTACTGGATGAGTCCAGAGTGAAGTATAGGTGTCAGGTCTGTTGGCTTTGCAGCATACGCGAAGAGATGCCTCGTGATATGAGGCGACTGTCCACAATTCAGGCAAACATCTTGAATTTCCAGAAGGAAGAGGTAACTATTTAAGTATCTGGAGATGCCAGATCTTAGCTGAGATAGCACCGACCTGGTCTCCCTAGCAAGCCGTCTCCTATCAAGTGGTGGTCTTCCCCCCATCGCAACGCTGCACTGGTAGGAATCTACAGTGAAACCTCTCAAATGTAGACACTCTGAAAACCGGACTCCTCCCAAACATGGACAGTTGTCTGGGGACGTTTGATATATTAAAAAATTAAAATTAACCTCCCCAAGGTGGACAAAATTTAGGCAACCGTGGGTGCCCACTTTTCTTTGCAGGATACGCGAAGAGATGCCTCGTGATATGAGGCGACTGTCCACAATTCAGGCAAACATCTTGAATTTCCAGAAGGAAGAGGTAACTATTTAAGTATCTGGAGATGCCTGATCTTAGTTGAGATAGCACCGACCTGGTCTCCCTAGCAAGCCGTCTCCTATCAAGTGGTGGTCTTCCCCCCATCACAACGCTGCACTGGTAGGAAGCTACAGTGAAACCTCTCAAATGTAGACACTCTGAAAACCGGACTCCTCCCAAACATGGACAGTTGCCCGGGGACGTTTGATATATTAAAAAATTAAAATTAACCTCCCCAAGGTGGACAAAATTTAGGCGACCGTGGGTGCCCACTTTTCAGAGGTTTCACTGTATAGCCTTCTGAACCGCTGCCGTGTTTGCCGCCTTCAATGCCGTCCTTAATCCCTCATCACTGTCATTGCCATCGGGTCGACACAAGGCACCCAACCTTGTCCAAGGACTGCAACTCCCCCATCAGAATACAAGTATGACATGTTGTTGTTGTAGCAGCTTGGAGTAGCTGATGTGATAATCCGTAAGTTCATGTTGTAAATGTATCAGCAGACACAAATGATGAATTTAGTATTTACAAATGTAAATTATTTTTGCCAGTGCCACCCCCGCCGGTAATCGAGCCCGGCACCTTAGTCATGCAAGACTAACTCACTTCCACTGCGCTATCGAGGAACCGGCATGCTTTTTTTCTCAGTACATACTTTCATAGCTCTGGCGGGGGAGATGACAATTCAGTTTCGGAGCCTATTTGCATTATGAATATAAACCTCAAACGCGTAGCCAAAATGACAAGGGTTGACCGGGGTTTTAGGTCTTGTCCTATGGACAAAATTCACGACGGACTAACGCGGTTCTAAAGTGACATAAGTGACGAGCCTTAATACATAGTATAAGATTTTCTTCTATGGGCTGAGTCCATAGTGGGCTAACGCGATTGCCAATAGATAGAAGATTATTTCATTTCAGTTTGTTTTGGGAGCCACCGTGGTGCAGTGTTGCCAGGTGATTTTTGATTCTTCCCCTCCAAATCTTAAGAAAAAAACCCCTAAATTGGTCTATGCTTTTTTCAAAAACCCCCAAAAAAGTTCAGAATATAAAAGTACAAAAAGTGGTCCCAAAATTACGTGAAAAAATCCTGTAGTGATACACTTTAAAAATTAAGGAAAGAAGAGTTCTTTCCTGAGAAACGAAATCTTAGAAAAACTAAGTTTTCTTTTGATGCTAAAATTTTTTTTAAGAAAATACTTTAAAACAAAAGAGATTTTCGTTTGTTTAAAATTTCATCCCTGAGGAAATTATTTTTTCTATGGATGTAATAATACAATATGTATATCAATTTAAAAAGCGGGCTTACTCTTAAAAAGCTTTCAGCTGCTAAGTTAAAATACGATTGTTTTTAATTTTGTCAAATATTAAAAAAGCCCTTTCACCAGATGAGTTTAAAAAAGATAACGAAAATAATGCTATTGGATACTTGTTTGTATTTAGGATCTTCTTGTTGAATTTCCGCATCTTTTTTCTCATAACTCATGCTAGAATTGTTCCGAATTTGCTTGAGAATTGCTCCACTTTATAAGGTCTGAAATTATTTTTTACCCCCAAAAATCCCCCTAAATACATTTTACCCCTAACAATCCCCCTAACCTTGAAAAAACCCCCTAAATTTGGGGAGAAAACCCTAACCTGGCAACACTGCCGTGGTGCAATGGTTAGCATGCTGGCCTTGTATACAAAGGTTCGTGGGTTTGAACTAGAGGTGTGCACGTGGCACGAAATTGTCGTGACTCACGAAAATTTTCGTTACACGTAAGTCTCGCTGATGGCAACGGCTTGGATGTGCGTGCGTGAGCGTGATTAATAAACCAAATGTCGTGCGTGAGCGTGATTAACAAACCATAAGTCGTGAGTGAGCTTGAGTCACGAAAATAATATCTTTGTGAGTGTGAGTGTGTGAATTTCAGACGCTCACGAAAATAATCCCGCCCACTGACATAAAACGCTTACGAGTTGAATTCATTTACAGTTTTAGTGACACCTGTTATCGATTTGCATCATGCTCATGTTTTCAGATACGTCGCTAAGGTAAATTACTCATAAAATTATTCGTGAGTCTCGACATTTTTCGTGAGTCATGATCTTTTTCGTGAGTCATGATCTTTTTCGTTAGTCACCACATTTTCGTGCGTGAGTATAAATTTTCTTTTTGTGAGTGTGCGTGAGTAAGATTAACCGTCGTGAGTGTGCGCGAGCGTGAGTAAAATATTACTCACATGCACATCTCTACTTCGAACCCAGTTTCGAGCAAACACCACATATCTGGGAGTTTCAAAGCTTCTCTAAGTGGACTCGAATAAAAAGGCGGTCCCTTGTCATTGAGCTTAACATAGAATCGGGCAGCACTCAGTGATAAGAGAGAAGTTCACCACAGTGGTATCATAATGGACTGAATAGTCTAAGTGAGCCTGAAATATCGGGCTGCCACTATACCTATCCTGACTCCAGGTTAGGTACAATTTTTGTGGGGGCTCATATTCATTATGAATGTCGCCTCATATTTGGGGCCTTGATCCTTTGGGTTTTGGGGATCATTTTCTGGCGTCCGTTTTGATAGCATCTTGATAGATACGAAA
Organism: Haematobia irritans; assembly: GCF_050003625.1. NCBI lineage: Eukaryota > Metazoa > Arthropoda > Insecta > Diptera > Muscidae > Haematobia > Haematobia irritans. The sequence continues at coordinate 61,933,371 of NC_134397.1, forward strand.
TGTCTTCAAACAGACACATGCACACTTAATTGTAACACTTTTTTGAGCCACTTGTTTTCAAATAAGTGTGCTACCTTTCATTGCGTGAGATTCTTTTAAAAACATGTCATTTTATAGAGCTACAGTGGAATCGGAAAATATTTTTGTAAGATACATATATTTTAAGATTTTCCAAAACAAAATCAAAATTTGTCTTCATATATAGCACACTTTGTGAACAATATTTCAATATAAAACCTGAAAATTACGTTATTTTTTAGGCTCACTTAGACTATTCAGTTCATTCTGATATCGCAGTTGGCGGGGGGGAGGATCCATCGCTGAACCCATGAAACAAGGCGGTCACACAAAACCATTGCACCACGATGGCAACGATTATCACAATTATGGTTGCCTTTTAAGAGGTGTCCGTTTGTCAGAGTGTCCAAATGTCAAAGGTTTCACTGTATTAGAATCATCTGAATTCCTATAAAAACCTTAAGAAACCGTCTGCAAGTATATCTAAACTTTATAGCCTTCGGGTTTATGACTACGTACATAACAAATTGAGTTACACTACAAATTTAAAATGTATGTTATTATTACCTTTACGAATAAATTCAAATAAAGTTTCGTCATTAATTTCAATTACGTCTTATTTGATCTCTTATGTTCCACTTTTCTCTTTGGCAACAAAATGTTCTCTCTTTAATCACTTATTTGTTTTTTGCTTTCTTTTCACACATGCCTCGTGCCGCTTACGATGTTCTTGCTTATTTTTTGTTTCGTTTTGTTTTGTTGTTACAGAATATATTATTGCTCGTCCTCTTTGCATTGCTTTCTATGGGCTTTTCACTAATACCATTATAAATTTCTTCGGCTTTTTATAAAAATTATGTTAGACTCAACTTTTTTATTATTATTGTTGCATAGTATTAGGGATTTTTTGAACTAGTAAATTTTTGTTGCATACATTTAGGCTTTTTGTATAATTAATATTGTAATTGTATTAGGTATTTGACACTTATAAACATTGTTTTACTAATACTTTAACATTTAAACTTGTCAAGGCTATTTTTATTTTTGTTTCTATGATACGAATTGACATTTAGGGATGTTTATATATTTTTTTCCTTGTAATTTCTTCCTTCCGCCACGGTATTTTTCTCACTCAATTAAGGAAAAAGGATAGCCTGTGCTTAGGCGTTATTAAAAAAAAATTTAATATGCGTTTACTAGTTTTCTGTTTATTTCTTAAATATCATAGGTCTTGCATTTTACACTGTGTTTTTTTTTTTCTATAAAATTTCGGCAAGGATTTTTTTCTAAGCCTAATGATATGCTTTGGTTACGGGGATGTCTTATTACAACATCCAAAGTTATACTCCACAATATAATTTTTTTCACATCCACATACATTTGCTTTAGCTTTTTTGTAACGACCCGGCCGCACTTTTGCAAAAATATTCTTTGAAAACAACAAATTTTCTATAGTTTTTGTATGAAAATATATGTCATTCGGCCGCTTATATCCTTGTAAGAAACACTCGTCATTGATGGTCCATGCCTCCGCAGGCAAATCGTATACTCAGCAAACCTAAGTGAAAATCTTTTGGGTTCACCCACTCCAATTTTTCACTATTTCCTCCCACCACAATGCCAGACCCCTTGAGAATAACTTCTTTACGAATGATACTCAAAACCGATAGAAATATTAAATTTTTTGATACGATTCCATTTGCAAGTTATCCAACTCGATTTTTTCATCCAGTACCGATGACTTTCTGTACAATTTTGTTATTCCTTTAATTATTGGGATAATTTTTTTTGCACTATGTGTCGTTCGCGTTTTCTTGTGGGGTTGATTGTTAAAATGTCAACATTAATTTTTGATTAGAAGAGGGGTTAACTTTGATTTTTCTTCCTTTTTGCTCTCTCTATCTCTCTCATCCTCTGTCTTAGTTGAATAAAAAGTGCTTATTCTCTGTTTACTATCACCGCTTGATGTGCTAGCTGTCAAAAAGGTGACAATAGTCTTCGGTCTATGAAATGCGCAGAATCGCATATAATCTTTTACAATCACCAGTTTGTATAGTATGGTTCGAAACCAATGGAAATTTAATACAAAAATCTATTACAAACAACGAGCCGGTCTTGTTAGTACCACCGAAAATACAAGGGGACGAAAAAGTTCTACAAATTAAGTTCTAAATTATATTTTCCGTACGTTTCGTAAAGAACAAAAGAACTGGGTGACGCCGTCGCAAACTGTATAATAAAGGGTGATTTGTTAAGAGCTTGATAACTTTAAAAAAAAAAAACGCATAAAATTTGCAAAATCTCATCGGTTCTTTATTTGAAACGTTAGATTGGTCCATGACATTTACTTTTTGAAGATAATTTCATTTAAATGTTGACCGCGGCTGCGTCTTAGGTGGTCCATTCGGAAAGTCCAATTTTGGGCAACTTTTTCGAGCATTTCGGCCGGAATAGCCCGAATTTCTTCGGAAATGTTGTCTTCCAAAGCTGGAATAGTTGCTGGCTTATTTCTGTAGACTTTAGACTTGACGTAGCCCCACAAAAAATAGTCTAAAGGCGTCAAATCGCATGATCTTGGTGGCCAACTTACCGGTCCATTTCTTGAGATGAATTGTTCTCCGAAGTTTTCCCTCAAAATGGCCATAGAATCGCGAGCTGTGTGGCATGTAGCGCCATCTTGTTGAAACCACATGTCAACCAAGTTCAGTTCTTCCATTTTTGGCAACAAAAAGTTTGTTAGCATCGAACGATAGCGATCGCCATTCACCGTAACGTTGCGTCCAACAGCATCTTTGAAAAAATACGGTCCAATGATTCCACCAGCGTACAAACCACACCAAACAGTGCATTTTTCGGGATGCATGGGCAGTTCTTGAACGGCTTCTGGTTGCTCTTCACTCCAAATGCGGCAATTTTGCTTATTTACGTAGCCATTCAACCAGAAATGAGCCTCATCGCTGAACAAAATTTGTCGATAAAAAAGCGGATTTTCTGCCACTGATTTTGGTAATAAAATTCAATGATTTGCAAGCGTTGCTCGTTAGTAAGTCTATTCATGATGAAATGTCAAAGCATACTGAGCATCTTTCTCTTTGACACCATGTCTGAAATCCCACGTGATCTGTCAAATACTAATGCATGAAAATCCTAACCTCAAAAGAATCACCCTTTATTTGAGAGAAACGCCGCCGAAAACTTCATGATATTAAAGAAATTTTCCTCATGACTGCCACCTACTGACGCAATTTCGCTTCACAGTTTCGTTCTCTTATTTTTTCTACTCTATGTTAGTACACTGATATTGGTTGTGATATAGGCTAAAAAAACTCCTCGGCATATTTTGTACGTGTTACCCTGTGAATTATATTGCCTAGTCAATTAATACACCTAAATGAAAGGTATTTGAATTCAAGCCTATTTCTATGTCATAGCACTAACACCTACAAATATATAAACAAAATACATAAATTTAAGTCTGGGTGGAATTCTACGGCAATATGGCAACGTTCGCTTCTATCGCCCCAAAGATAATTGAGTATAACAAGATTAAGCATTGTGCTCTTATAAAGAGAAAACAAATGTCAAGGTGTAGAGGGCTATGAGAAAAAAATTGTTTTATTTGTCAATTTTTTCCAAAGCAGCTCTGCCCAGGAATAAATTTAAACGGCAATATTCACATAAAACCATAATGAATATTCGCTTTAATATACACATACGTTTTATTTTAATTTTCTACAATCGTTTTGGTATTACTTTTGTTGGATTTTTTTCAGAAATTTATGAAAAACACAAATGTTATGATATTTTTCGACGCAAACGGCAGTACATTTGAGAGACACGTCGACGTAAACTTCATGATATTTTGTTGGCAGAGTCCTCTGGTGCTTCAGTTTTGCTATGACAAGACTGCATCTTCTTCTCAATTATCTTTGATCGCCCCATAGACAAATTGGAAAAAGACGCAGTCTTGTCATTGCAAAACTGAAGCACCAGAGGACTCTGCCAACAAAATATCATGAAGTTTGCGTCGACGTGTCTCTTAAATGTACTGCCGTAAAAGTAATACCGAAACGATTATAGAAAATTAAAATAAAACGTATGTGTATGGTAAAGCAAATATTTATTATGGTTTTATGTGAATATTGCTGTTTTAATTTATTCCTGGGCAGAGCTGCCTTGGAAAAAATTGACAAATAAAACAATTTTTTTCTCATAGCCCTCTACACCTTGACATTGGTTTTCTCTTTATAAGAGCACAAGCCTTAATCTTGTTATTCTCAATTACCTTTGTCGCCCAGAGAGAATAAAAAGACAAGAGAACGAAACTGCGTCAGTAGGTGGCAGCAGGGATGGAAAATACAGTTTTTAAGAAAGTACAAAAAAGGTATTTTTTTGAGCGAAAAAGTACTTTTCTCTAAATTTCAACAAAAATTCCCTTGGAAGATAATCGTCAAGAGCTCCTTTAGACTGAATTTTAATGAAAATAAAATTTCATGTCAAAATTTTGACAAAAATTTCTATAGAAATAAAATTTCTACAAAATTTTCTATAGAAATAAAATTTTGACAAAATTTTCTATAGAAATAACGTATTGAAAATAAATAAAATAAAATTTTGACAAAATTTTCCAAAAGAAAAAAAAATTTACAAAATTTTTTGAAGAAATAAAAATTTGACAAAACTGTCTGAAGAAATAAATTTTTGTAAAATAATATTTTTTTTTTTTTAGTTTTTGGTAAGATTTTCTCCAAATATTATTAGATTATTTTTGTCTCAAGTTTCGACCGTGACCGTATTTTGGGACGCGATCGATATCTTGTTAGAAAGTGTTCGTGTGGAAGCGTAATATAGAATCGCTTGCTTTTTTCGACTAAAACAGTCCTGAAATTCATACAAAATCGAGATTTTCTTCCCGCATGAACTTGTATGTTTTGCCAAATTTGTGAAAGACTATTAGCAAATAAGTTTGTTAAAGACTTTCTCAAAATATTAAAATATTTTGTCAAAACTATTGTACCATAAATCTGATATCGACTCAAAAATGTCTACACAAAAGGTACTAAATCATTCGCGGTGGTACTGCGGTACTGACCAGGGTGAAAAAGTATTGAAAAAAGTACTATAGTATTGCATTTTCCATCCCTGGGTGGTAGTCATGAGGAAAATTTCTCTAATAGCATGCAGTTTTTGTCGGCACTTCTCTCAAATATCATACAGTTTTCGTCGGCGTCACCCACTTCAGTTCTCTGCCGACTTTACGATATGTAAAGAAAATAGGTTTTAAAACCTACTTTGTAGTTCTTTTTATACCCTAAAGCACATAGTGGTCAGGGTATAATAACTTTGATCGGCCAAAAAATGTGCCTACCAGAAATATATACCGATCGACTCAGAATAACCTCCTGAGTCGATCTAGCGCTTGGTGTCCGTCTGTCAATGTATTTGTTGTTCACAGGATTCCGGTCGCAATTATTAACCGATTTGGATGAAATTTGGTACATGGTGTTTTTTTTTTTTGGGCACAAGGACGAACGATATTGAATTTGGAAGAAATCGGATCAAATTTAGATATAGCTCCCATATATATGTGTCGCACGATTACGACAAATGGAGTCACCTTGTGCTTTTTTACAAACCGATCGTCTTCAAATTTTGCACATAGTCAACTTTTTCATCACCCTTTCAGTGTGCCAAATTTCATCGAAATCGGTTCAGATTTAGATATAGCTCCCATATATATGTATCGCCCGATTTTGCCAAATTTGGCCGTAAAAACCTTATTTATTAAGCGATCTTACTCCAACTTGGCTTACTCCAATCTTTTATGGTACTGACAATATGTGCCAAAAATAATCGAAATCGGTTCAGATTTAGAAATAGCTCCCATATATATCTTTCGCCCGATATGCACTAATATGGACCCAGCAGCCACAGTTTTATACCGATTTACTTGAAATTTTGTACAAACATAACACATAGTCGTATAGTCAAGTGTGCAAAATTTGATTGAAATCGGTTCAGATTTAGATATAGCTCCCATATATATTTTTCGCCCGATATGGCCGCAGAAGCCAGATTTTTGGCCGAATTTGGTTGAAATTTTGCACAGGGAGTAGATTTAGCATTGTAGCTATGCGTGCCAAATTTGATTGCAATCGGTTCAGATTTATATATAGCTTTCGCCCGATTTACACTCATATGACCACAGAGGCCAATTATTTACTACGATTTAGTTGTACAATTAGTAATAGAAGTACAATTAGTAATATAGTCATGTGTGCCAAATTTGATTGAAATCGGTTCAGATTTAGATATATATGTTTTTCTGATTTCGACAAAAATGGTCAAAATACCAACATCTTCCTTTTTAAAATCGACTCTGCTTAGTCGAAAACTTGTAAAAAGGACTGTAAAATTCCTTATCATCAAATACATATATATCGAGCGATAATCATTAAAAAACTTTTGCGAAGTTTCCTTAAAACTGCTTCAGATTTAAATGTTTCCCATATTTTTATACCCACCACCATAGAATGGTGACGGGGGTATAATACGTTTGTCATTCCGTTTGTAACACATCGAAATATCGATTTCCGACTATATAAAGTATATATATTCTTGATCAGGGAGAAATTCTAAGACGATATAACGAGGTCCGTCTGTCTGTCTGTTGTAATCACGCTACAGTCTTCAATAATGAAGCAATCGTGCTGAAATTTTGCACAAACTCGTCTTTCGTCTGCAGGCAGGTCAAGTTCGAAGATGGGCTATATCAGTCCAGGTTTTGATATAGTCCCCATATAAACCGACCTCCCGATTTGGGGTCTTGGGCTTATAGAAATCGTAGTTTTTATCCAATTTGCCTGAAACTTAAAACTTGAAAGAGGTGTGCCAAAGATGGTGAGTATCGGTCCATGTTTTGGTATAGCCGCCATATAGACCGATCTCCCGATTTTACTTCTTGGGCTTATAGAAACCGCAGTTTTTATTCAATTTACCTGAAATTGGAAATCTAGAGGTATTGTAGGACCACAAATACGTGTGCCAAAAATTGTGAGTATCGGTCAATGTTTTGGTATGGTCCCCGTATAAAACGACCTCCCGATTTGGGGTCTTGGGCTTATAGAAACCGTAGTTTTTATCCAATTTGTCTGAAATTGGAAATCTAGAGGTATTTCAGGATCATAAAGAGGTGTGCCGAAAATGGTGAGTATCAGTCCATATTTTGGTATAGCCCCCATATATACCGATTTCCCGATTTTACTTCTTGAGCTTGTAGAATCCGAAGTTTTTATCCTATTTGCCTGAAATTGGAAATCTAGAGGTATTTTCGGGTCATAAAGAGGTGTGCCGAAAACGGTGAGTATCGGTCAATATTTTAGTGTAGGCCCCATAGGAACGATCTCCCGATTTAACTCCTTGGGTTTCTAGAAACCGTAGTTCTTATCTGATTTGCCTGAAATTGTAAATATTCTGGTATTTTAGGCTCACAAAAACGTGTATCGGATTAAGTTTTTATCGGTCCATTTGGTAATGCCTCCATATAGACCGACTTCACTTCTTGAGGGTGTAGAAGGCGCACTGATTATTCTTGCTTTAAACTCAATGTAAAATCTCCAGATTTTACTTCTACAGATTTAAGATTTCCAATCAAGACGTTATTTTATAATTTTCTTGCACACTTACCAGAGATGTTAATGATTCCTCTAAAACTCAAACAAAAATGGTTCTTATAAATCCAGAATCTGATATAGTCCTCATAGGTGAAATCTCTAAATTTATTTTCGGGAAGTGTCCTCAAGTCCTCAAGCCCTCCTGAAATTTCAAAGGAAACCCTAATATTATGTTCATGGTGGTGGGTATTTAAGATTCGGCCCGGCCGAACTTAGTGCTGTATATACTTGTTTTTTACTAACATTGTGTTCCACCCTAGTGCATTAGCCGACATAAATTTTGAGTCTATAGATTTTGTAGAAGTCTATCAAATTCTGTCCAGATCGAGTGATATTTAAATGTATGTATTTGGGACAAACCCTTATATATATCACCCAACACATTTGACGGATGTGATATGGTATCGAAAATTTAGATCTACAAAGTGGTGCAGGGTATAATATAGTCGGCCCTGCCCGACTTTAGACTTTCCTTACTTGTTTCTTCTGTATATGGGGCCGTTTTGTCGCGATTTCGACATTCAAACGCTCCAATAACGCCATATAATAGTCACTGTTGATGGTTTTTCCCTTCTCAAGATAATCGATAAAAATTATTCCATGTGCATCCCAAAAAACAGAGGCCATTACTTTGCCAGCGGACTTTTGAGTCTTTTCACGCTTCGGAGACGGTTCACCGGCCGCAGTCCACTCAGCTGACTGTCGATTGGACTCAAGAGTATAGTGATGGAGCCATGTTTCATCCATTGTCACATATCGACGGAAAAAATCGGGTGTATTACGAGTTAACAGCTGCAACCGCCGCTCAGAATCATCAACACGTTGTTGTTTTTGATCAAATGTGAGCTCGCGCGGCACCCATTTTGCACATAGCTTCCGCATATCCAAATATTGATGAATGATATGACCAACACGTTCCTTTGATATATTTAAGGTCTCTGCTATCTCGATCAACTTCATTTTACGGTCATTCAAAATCATTCTGTGGATTTTTTTTGATGTTTTCGTCGGTAACCATCTCTTTCGGGCGTCTACTGCGTTCACCGTCCTCCGTGCTCATTTCACCACGCTTCAATTTTGCATACCAATCAATTATTGTTGATTTCCCTGGGGCAGAGTCCGGAAACTCATTATCAAGCCAAGTTTTTTGCTTCCACCGTATTTTTTCCCTTCAGAAAACAGTATTTTATCAAAACACGAAATTCCTTTTGCCATTTTTTTCACAATAACAAAAGTTGCTTCACAAAAGACGCTCTATCTCACAAACTAATTGACTTACAGACGTCAAATTTTGAAGGTTGGTACTATATAAAAATAATATGCATTTAATACTAGCGACACCAACCTGTTACATTTCGCCCGATTTTCACCCTTGTGACCACAGAGGCCTATGTATGCCTAATTGGGTCAAAATTGGTTTATATTTAGATATATTTTATATTTAGATATATTTCCCATACAGATCCTTCGCCCAATATGGATTTAATTGGCCCTATGGATTAAGAAGCCAGATTTTCAAAGTTTGCAAAAAGAGTACAATTGGTGGTATCGTCATCTGTGCAAAATTTGTTAGAAATCGGGTTAGATTTACATGCAATTCCCATATATATCTTTCGTCCGAATTAGATTCATATGGCCGCCTGAGGCCAAAGATTCATTCCGATTAACTTGAAATTTTGCGATGAGGGTATAATTAACAATTTAGCAATGTGTGCCAAATATAGTTCAAATCGGTTAAGACTTTGATATAGCCTCCGTTATATGTACTCCAGATTTAGGGAAATATGCTACAAAAGTACAAATTTTGCATCCATGGTCTAGCCAATATGCTTGTAAAATCGCCATCAACTACCTGAATTATTGTCCGATAAATAATAAATGCACTTTTGCGAAATTGCAAAAATGGCTTCAGGTAATAAATATTTCCCATTTTTGTGCTAAAATTGGGTTTTGGCCCAAACCGTTAGCTAATTTAAATTGTAAGTCTAGAGATTTTATAGAAGTATAAAAAATAAGGACCAAATCGGTTCAGATTTAAATATAGAAAATATGAACCTTTATAGGACCCCAAACAAATATAAAGAATTTAAGATGGTATCAAAAATTTTGTTCCACAAAGTGGTGAAAGGTATAATATAATCAACCCCGCCCAAGTTTAAACTTTTCTTACTTGTTTTACTCGTGAGAAAGTTCGAATTATCTCTTCTTCAATGATCAGCAGTTGGACCACAAAAATATCTCAATAACAACACTTATGGCAATGGTAATAAAAATAACAACTACAGCAACAACAAATTTATGGGAAGTGAGAACAACCACAACAAAGAGTTGAGTTTAACCAACTGCTACTGCAATCTGTAACCACAAAAACAACAACAGCAGTCACAAGAATAATAGAGAAATCACTAACACCAGTAAAAATGCAAAACAGCTTTGTTGTTGTTCACATAACGTCGAAATGAAGGATTGTTTGTCCCATCCGAATGGTAACAAAGAAAAACTCGGAAAGGATTTCAACCAACTTATGAAAAAGTTTGCGTTTAAAATAAAATAACAAAGCGAACGAATTAAATAAGCCAGTGGGGCCAATTGAGAAGGCCCATAAAAATAATGCCTTCAGAACACAAAGATAAACATTTGGAATTTCACATACCGAATATTGTCAATTGTTTTCTTATTTTATTTTAGAAGTTTATTTCAGTATTTGAAATATTATATATTACGATCTCTCCTATTAGCGACAATCCCTTGAAATGTAAATATGTTGACTTTGAAATGTTTTCACCAACAAGGGAATGTTATTATGTCGTTAAAAGGGAACTTACAATTTTATTTATATTTAAAATTTTGTTAAAATTTTATTTCTATACAAATTTTGTCAAAATTTTATTTCTATAGACAATTCTCTATAGATAATTTTGTTAAAATTTATTTTCTTTAGAAAATTTTCTCAAAATTTCATTTCTATAGAAAATTTAATACAAAACTAGTATATACGGCCGTAAGTTCGGCCAAGCCGAAGCTTATGTACCCCTCCACCATGGATTGCGTAGAAACTTCTATTAAAGACTGTCATCCACAATCGAATTACTTGGGTTGCGGTAACACTTGCCGATGGCAAGGTATCTTAAAAAATCCTTGATACCGTCTTCTAAATTGTAAGTTAGTCCATACGGGGGATATATTAAACAAAAAAAAGGCCGATTAAATACGTATATAATTCAGTTCGACAAAATTTTCTACAGAAATACAATGTTGACTAAATTTTCTATAGAAATAAAATGTTGACATAGCTTAACCTCTGTTGGTTAAGCTACACTTGTAGTTTAGTCAATGCATGGCTTTAAGCTGAGATAAAAAAAAACAACAATAACGATTGAAGAGAAGCCAACAATAACAAACAAACAAAACGAATGAAAAAAAATTTGGACAAAATTTTCTATAGAAATAAAATTTTTACAAAATTTTCTATAGAAATAAAATTTGGACAAAATTTTCTATAGAAATAAAATTTTGACAAAATTATCTATAGAAATAAAATTTTGATAAAATTTTCTATAGAAATAAAATTGTGACAAAATTTTCTATAGAAATAAAATTTGACAAAATTTTCTACAGAAATAAAATTTTGACAAAACTTTCTATAGTAACAAAATGTTGACAAAATTTTCTATAGAAATAAAAATTTGGGTAGATTAGTTTTGGCGATATGGACCAATTTTTGTGTGATTGGCCATTGGCTATATATAACTATAGACCGATATGGACTAATTTTTGCATGGCTGTTAGCGGTCATATACTAGCGCAATGTACCAAATTTCAACCGAATCGGATGAATTTTGCTCCTCCAAGAGGTTCCGGAAGTCAAATCTGGGGATCGATTTATATGGGGGCTATATATAATTATGGACCGATATGGACCAATTTTTGCATGGTTGTTAGATACCATATACTAGGTTAGGTTAGGTTAGGATGCAGCCCGATGTATCAGGCTCACTTAGACTATTCAGTCCATTGTGATACCACATTGGTGAACCATATACTAATAACACGTACCAAATTTTAACGGGATCGGATTAAACTTGCTCTTCCAAGAGGCTCCAGAGTTCAAATCTGGGGATCGGTTTATATGGGGTCTATATATAATTATGGATTGATATGAACGAATTTTTGCATGGTTGTTAGAGACCGTATACTAACACCACGTACCAAATTTCAACCGGATCGGATGAATTTTGCTCCACCAAGAGGCTCCGGAGTTCAAATCTGGGGATCGGTTTATATGGGGGCTATATATAATTATGGACCGATATGGACCACTTATTGCATGGTTGTTATAGACCAAATACTAAAACCCCATACCAAATTTCAACCGGATCGGATGAATTTTGCTTCCCCAAGAGGCTCCAGAGTTCAAATCTTGGGATCGGTTTATATGGGGACTATATATAATTATGGACCGATATGGACCAGGTTTGCATGGTTGATAGAGACCGTATACTAACACCACGTACCAAATTTCAACCGGATCGGATGAATTTTGCTCCACCAAGAGGCTCCGGAGTTCATATCTGGGGATCGGTTTATATGGGGGCTATATATAATTATGGACCTATATAAACCAATTTTTGCATGGTTGTTAGAAACCATATACTGACACCACGTACCAAATTTAAACTGGATGGGATGAATTTTGCTCCTCTAAGACGCTCCGGAAGTCAAATCTGGGGATCGGTTTATATGGGGGCTATATATAAAAATGGTCCGATATAGCCCATTTGCAATACCATCCGACCTACATCAATTATGTTTAATAAGCGGAACGGACCACAATGTTAGTAAAAAAAATATTGGAAATATTTAAATTGCATAAAATTTCGCAAATCTACATTAATTGACTTATAGGTCGATATATACGATTTAGAGCAGAGCTTCCCAACCCAATTAGCTTGTTATTTCCATTCCCAGTGCACAATTTTAAGTAAATCGGACGAAAATTTTGATCTACGGTGGTCATATCTGTAAATCGAACGACAGAGATATATGGGAGCTATATTCGGTATGCATATTTATAACATTAGTTCTACTCCTTGTGCAAAATTGTACGTAATTCGGGGTAAAACTTTGGCCTCTGGGGTAGAGGTGTGCGCGTGACACGAAATTTTCGTGACACGCGTGATTCACGCGTGAATCACGTGAGTCGTGAACAAAATTTGAAGGAACTCTCGTGAATGTGCGTGAATGGGACTAAAATGAATATGTCGTGCGTGATAAATAAAATCGGTTCGTGAGTGTGCGTGAATAAAATTTCTGCAAAATCACGCTCACGAAAAAAATCAATGTTTAATTCATACTCATATGTAAACTGAAATTAATTTGGCTCTCGAACTATATTCTATTTTTGAATTTTGTTACCTTTGCTGATTTCCATTTGGAAAATATCGTGAGTCCCGTGAATCACGTGAATTTGTCGTGAATCGTGCGTGAGTGTGAGCCTTAAAAAGTAGTTCGTGCGTGAGCGTGCGTGAGTACTGGTTTTCATTTCGTGAATGTGCGTGAGTGGGATTGGCTACCACACGTATCGTGCGTGAGCGTGCGTGAATAAATATTTTGGTTCGTGAATGTGAGTGAAATTTCAGTCACGCGCACACCTCTACTCTGGGGCCATAGGAGTTTAAATCGGGCGATAGCTATATATGGGAGCTATATCTAAATCTGAACCGATTTCAACAAAATTCGGTACTCATATTTATAATGTTAATTCTACTCCCTGTGCAAAATTTCACGAAACTCGGAGTATACCTTTGGCCTCTGGGGCCATAGGAATGGAAATCGGGTGAAAGCCATATATTGGAGCTATATCTAAATCTGAACCGATTTCAACCAAATTCGGTGTGCATATTTATAATGTTAATTCTACTGCCTGTGCAAAGTTTCATGCAAATCGGAACAAAAGATTGGCCTCCGGGGCCATAGGAATGTAAATCGGGCGAAAGCTATATACACGCAGAGAAGAAACATGATTGTCACAATCATATTCGAATAGCAAAATAATATGATAGGAGAAATTTTTGCGGCGACCATTTAACATTTACACCTGCAACCATGTTGGCTCTGTGAACATGGTTCTAAGAAAAATAAAATTGTCCTCATCTAAAATGCTATTATATTGATAAAAAGAAATTTGTTTCAATCAAAAGACAATTGTCACGATCTAAAATGTTATGGTGTTCGTTTGGTTTTCTTCCAGTTCAAAGAACAAGGTCACAACCTAAAATGCAGAACAAAAAACAGGTAAATTTTTTTTCAATTACAGTTTCGTTTTTTGTATTCGCATAAAACCATATGCCACTTCTAATAAATAAATTAACACAATACACACTAATTCCGTATTATCCGTCTATTCCAAGAAATAATCAACACACCTACTCAATGTTTTTATAACATTATTTTCGCTGCAAAAAAATTAAAAAAATAAATGGTCACGAAAATAATGTACATGGTCTTTATGGCCATGTAATGCTTCTAGACATGTCTATACGTAACCTATAAAAATACTTTTTTCCGTGCAGCTATATCTAAATCTGGACCGATTCTTTCTAAAATCAATAAGGATCATCTTTGAGCCGAAAAAGGACCCTATGTCATATTTGAGGACTATCGGACTTAAACTGCGACCTGGATTTTGCACACAAAAATACATCAACAGACAGACAGACAGACAGACGGATATCGCTAAATCCACTCAGAATTCTAAGCCGATCGGTATACTAAATGTTGGGTCTATGACTACTCGTTCTCAGCGTTACATAAAAATTCACAAACTTATTATGCCCTGAATCACAGTAGTGGTGGAAGGGTATAATAAATTTGACAAACATTCTTTTCCTACGCATGGTTTTAAGCTGAAATCAAAAACAACAATAATGATTGAAGAATAAACCAAAAATAACAAAACGAAACGAATGAAGTAAGAGGAAGCACGATCAAAATAAACCCAGATTTGACAAACATTCTTTTCCTCTGTTGGTTAAGCTACTCTTGTAGTTTAGTTAATGCATGGTTTTAAGTTGAAATCAAAAACAACAATTAAAATTTTATTTCTGTAGAAAATTTTGTCAAAATTTTATTTCAATAGAAAATTTTGTCAAAATTTTATTTTTATAGAAAATTTTGTCTATATTTTATTTCTGTAGAAAATTTTGTCAATATTTTATTTCTATAGAAAATTTTGTCAAAATTTTATTTCCAGTGAAAATTTTGTAAGATTTTTATTTATATAAAAATTTTTGTCAAAATTTCATTTTTTTTTTAATTTTGTCAAAATTTTATTTCTATAGAAAACAAGTAAGTAAAGTAGAAAGTCGGGCGGGTATGGGTGCTTTGTCTCAATCTGACTATAGGTCAATGTTGCCAGGGAAAATGTTTGGTTTACCCTACAAGGACAAAAAAGTTCCCTACTTTCCCATACAATTTTCCCTACAATATTTTTCGTTAAATTTAAAAAATTTTACAAAACAAAAATGGTTCTAAGTATGTTACTTTATTATCTTAAAACATGAATATGTAACTTAGAATATAAATTTGTATTACCGCCACGGTTGCCACAGTTGGTAGAATTCTACCCAAAATAGTAATCTTTTTTTGTTAAATCTCTATAAAAATAAAATTTTGACAATAAATTCTATAGAAATACAATTTTGAGAAAAAATTCCATAGAAATAAAATTTTGAGAAAATTTTTTATAGAAATAATATTTTGAAAAAAAACTTCTATAGACATACAATTTTGAGAAAAATTTCTATAGAAATAAAATGTTGACAAAATTTTCTACAGGAATAAAGTTTTGACAAAAATTTCTATAGAAATATTTGTTTGGTAGATTTGTGGTAATTTGTTGTAATCTTCAAATTTTTTAGATTTTTTTGGCACGAGTGGTAACTGTTGTTACCACACATTGTTAAAGATCAAGCCCTTGCCGGCTTCTAATTTCCTCCTCTAGAGCCACCAAAATGTAAAAATTATTACAAATTGTGTTGAGTGAAAATGTCCCTACATTGTGGCCCTACGTTCCTACAAGACGCTAAATATTAGAAAAGCCCTACATATAGGGAATTTTCCCTACTTCTAGCAACGCTGGCTGTGTTGATATTGCACCTACGGAGTTAGTATGCCACTAATATTGAGCCCATTATTAAACAAGTATATACGGCCTTAAGTTCGGCCAGGCCGAATCTTATGTACCCTCCACCATGGATTGCGTAGAAACTTCTACGAAAGACTGTCATCCACAATCGAACTACTTGGGTTGTGGTATCTCAAAACTTTTTAAATTTTCTAAATTGTAAGTTAGACAAAAAGTTATGTATAGGTAAGTCTACAAATAATTATAAATCGAAATGGACTTTTTGCACGATACGTAGAGAGCCAGAATTGAAATATGGGGATCGCTTATATGGGGGCTATATACAATTATGAACTTGATATGGACCAATTTTTGTGTGATTGGCGATCGATTTATCTGAAGGCTATATATGACTATAGACCGATATGGACCTATTTAGGCATGGTTGTTAGCGGCCATATACTAGCACAATGTACCAAATTTCAACTGACTCGCATGAAATTTGCTCCTCCAAGAGGCTCCAAAACCAAATCTCGGGATCGGTTTATATGGGGGCTATATATGATTATGGACTGATATGGACCACTTCTCCATAAGGCACCGGAGGTCAAATCTGGGGATCGGATTATATGGGAGCTATATATAATTATGGACCGATGTGGACCAATTTTTTCATGGGTGTTTGAGGCCGTATATTAACACCACGTACCAAATATCAACTGAATCAGATGAATTTTGGTATTCCAAGAGGCTCCTGAGGTCAAATCTGGTGACAGGTTTATATGGGGGCTATATATAATTATGCACCGATGTGGACCAATTTTTGCATAGTTGTTAGAGACCATATACTAACACCATGTGCCAAAATTTAAGCCGGATCGGATGCAAATTTCTTCTCTTAGAGGCTCCACAAGTCAAATCTGGGGATCGGTTTATATGGGGGCTCTATATAATTATGGACCGATGTGGACCAATTTTTGCATGGTTATTGGAGACCATATACTAACGCCATGTACAAAATTTCAGCCGCATCGGATGAAATTTGCTTCTCTCAGAGCGTCTGCAAGCCAAATCTGGGGATCGGTTTATATGGGGGCTATATATAATTATTGACCGATGTAGACCAATTTTTGCATGGTTGTTAAGGATCATATACTAACACCATGTACCAAGTTTCAGCCGGATCGGATGAAATTTGCTTCTCTTAGAGCGTCTGGAAGCCAAATTTGTGGGTCCGTTTATATGGGGGCTATACGTAAAAGTGGACCGATATGGCCCATTTGCAATACCATCCGACCTACATCAATAACAACTACTTGTGCCAAGTTTCAAGTCGATGGCTTGTTTCGTTCGGAAGTTAGCGTGATTTCAACAGACGGACGGACATGTTCAGATCGACTCAGAATTTCACCACGACCCAGAATATATATATATATATATATATATATATATATATATATATATATATATATATATATATATATATATATATATATATATATATATATATATATATATATATATATATATATATATATATATATATATATATATATATATATATATATATATATATATATATATATATATATATATATATATATATTATGGGGTCTTAGAGCAATATTTCGATGTGTTACAAACGGAATGACAAAATTAATATACCCCCCATCCTATGATTGAGGGTATACAAATAAAAATTTTATTTCTGTAGATTATTTTCTCAAAATTTTATTTCTATAGAAAATTTTGTCAATATTTTATTTCTATAGAAAATTTTGTCAAAATTTTATTTCCAGTGAAAAGTTTGTAAGAGTTTTATTTCTATAAAAATTTTTGTCAAAATTTCATTTTTTTTAATTTGGTCAAAATTTTATTTCTATAGAAAAAATGACTCACCACCAGATTACACTGGATACATCACATCCAATTCGCAGTGTTCCTTGATCTGGATACAAACTGATGCACCAAAGCGCAAAGCACAAATAAATGTGCTTTTCCTGTCAAATATAGAGTAATCATACATGCTTGAATTGTATCACGAAAAACTTTATCTCTAAATGCAATAGATGAAAATTCATAGGACTCGTAGCCATAATTTAGTTTTACCACACGCAAATATATTTGTAGGGAATAATGTTAATTTTGGAATGCGAACATATTGTTTTTTGTTTTCTAACCAAACATAAACATCAACAATTTTCATTTGTTTTGAAAAAGTATTCATATGAATTGCAAATAATTGAATTGTAAATATTTTCTTTTGAAATGAAAATACTATATAATTGAGGGATAATTTTATAAATATGGCCATATATAAATACAAAAGGGCCCCTCTCTCGCATTACCGAAGAAAATTACTCCACATGCCCATTCATACATATGTATGTAGGAGCGTAATGCAAAATGATGCACTACGTGTGACAAACAAGCACATGTATTCACAATATATCTCGTTGGGAAATTAACAACAACAAAAAGAAATCAACAGAAGTAGGCAACAAACAACAGCAGCCAACACTACTCAGTAGTAGCGAAAAACGCGCGGGCACACACACGCTTACACGTAATCATACACCAACAAAGAAAGCAAAGCAAAAATCAATAAAAAGCTCAATGACGTCAGTCTCAAGTATACACATACAAACAAACACACAATCTCACGAGATACTCGTAAACACTCTGAAATGCAGAAACGGAGACACACACTTCTATCTAAAAAGCAAATTCCCTCAAACAGTTGATGCGAAATGGCGAATAAGTGAATGCGTACAACAGTGTGCATGAGTGTTAAAAAAAAGAACACACTCATACATACATACGTACATAAGATAAACACTAATATCCTTAGAGTTGGGTGGAGAGAACACATATTGCCAGCAATAGAAAGACAGAACCAGTAGCCCTGCAGACAACGAACAAAAGAATGAATGGTCCAATGTACGAGAAGACAAACGAGACACACTTAGCGACACATTGTGCTCTTCTATGGTCTCATACTAATACACTCTTTAAGGTATTTTAGAATTTATCAGAACATCGTGGTAGAGGTTGTGGTGGTGGTGGTATCTTTACACTTTGGTATCATTAGGCTCCTTGGCAAAACAAATGAGGAGAACGAGAGCCAGTAGGCAACTTTTATATTCGTAAACATCACACTTTTACACATGCACACATACATAGACTCGTGAGCTAACACTACCTACTACAACTCTAAGCATTTTAAACGAGTTACCTATAGGACTGACTAGGAGATTTCTTAAAGTGAACGACAACACACCAACAACAACAACCGTTCCACTAACAACATAAACTTCGACTAACCAAATTACCTTTAACACTCTTCACTAATGGGATTCGAGTGTCGAGAATTTAAGCATCATTGCTATCTCTGATGATGATGATGATGATGAGGACGATGCTGGATTAAGAGAATAACAACTAAAACAACAATAATTTTACCAGCACGCCTCATCGTATGAAAAAGCATGATACCAAAAATTAAAGGAGTTGTAGAAGAAGTGCCGAAAATGAAATTCCAGAGTTTTGTTTTCAGTTTGTCCTGTTAAACCAAAAACAATACGCATGCTTGGAGCATGGCCGAAAAATCTCACCAAAATTTATATCGTAACAATTTTTTTTTAATAATTAAACAATTTTCAAAATAATAAATTCATGTTTTTCAAAACTTGCTTCAGCTCAAAAAAAAAAAAAAAATAAATTTACTATTCTAACAAAAAAGTCGACAAACAATTAAAGAAAAATATAATATTTTTCAGAATATATAAATTATATTTAATACCAGTCTACAAAAATATTGTCCAAATTATATTCCTATAGAAAATTAAAAAAAAATCTATAGAAACAAGTATATAGCGCCGCAAATACGGACGGGCCGAATCTTAAATACCCACTACCATGAATAAAATGTAGTAGTTTTCTCTGAAAACCCCACATCATACCGGGTTAATTGAAAATGAATTCAATTTCAGGTGGCTTTTAAAAAATATACTAACTAAAGATTGATTCAGATTGAAGCTTCCCGAAGTTAAATTTAAAGTATCCATATATATAGAGATTACATCAGATTCTGGATTTATAAGAAAAATGTTTGCTTGAGTTTTAGAGGAATACTAAAAATCTCGGGTAAGCGTGAAAAACAAAAAAAAAAACAAGTATATACGGCCGTAAGTTCGGCCAGGCCGAAGCTTATGTACCCTCCATCATGGATTGAGTAGAAACTTCTTCTATACACTGCCATCCACAATCGAATTACTTAAGTTGCGGTAACGCTTGCCGATGGCAAGGTATCTTAAAACCTCCTAACACCATCTTCTAAATTGTATGTAAGTTCATACGTGGTATATATTAAATCAAAAAAGATCGATCCAATACGTATATAATTCAGTTTGACAAAGTAGACATAAAATTTTGACAAAATTTTCTACAGAAATAAAATTTTAACAAAATTTTCTATAGAAATAAAAATTTTGACAAAATTTTCTATGGAAAGAAAATGTTGACAAACATTTCTACAGAACTAAAATTTTAACAAAATTTTCTATAGAAATAAACTTTTGACAAAATATTCTATAGAAATAAAATCTTGGTAGATTATTTTTGGCTCGAGTGGCAACCATGATTATGAACCGAATAAAATTTGAACAAAATTTTCTATAGAAATAAAATTTTGACAATGATGAAAATTTTATGATGAACCGAATAAAATGTTAACAAAATTTTCTCTAGAAATAAAATTTTGACAAAATTTTCTATAGAAATAAAATTTTTGACAAAATTTTCTATACAAATAAAATTTTGGTAGATTATTTTTGGCTCTAGTGGCAACCATTTTGGTATGGTTGTTAGCGACCATATACTAACACCACGTTCCTAATTTGAATCGGATCGGATGAATTTTGCTCCTCCAAGAGGCTCCGGAGGTCAAATCTGGAGAACGTTTTATATGGGGGCTATATATAATTATGGACCGATATGGACCAATTCTGGCACGGTTGTTAAAGATCATATACTAACACCATGTTCCAAATTACAACCGGATTGGATGAAATTTGCTTCTCTTGGAGACTTCGCAAGCCAAATCTGGGCATCGGTTTATATGGGGGCTATATATAATTATGAACCGATGTGGACCAATTTTTGCATGGTTGTTAGAGACCATATACCAATATCATGTACTAAATTTCAGGCGGATCGAATGAAATTTGCTTCTTTTTGAGGCTTCGCAAGCCAAATCTGGAGATCGGTTTATATGGGGTCTATATATAATTATGGACCGATGTGGACCAATTTTTGCATGGTTGTTAGAGACCATATACCAACATCATGTACCAAATTTCAGCCGGATCGGATGAAATTTACCTCCCTTTTAGGCTCCGCAAGCCAAATCTGGGGATCGGTTTATATGGGGGTTATATATAATTATGGACCGATGTGGACCAATTTTTGCATGATTGTTAGAGACCACATACCGACACCATGTACCAAATTTCAGCCGGATCGGATGAAATATGCTTCTCTTAGAGGCTCCACAAGCCAAATCTGGGGATCGGTTTATATGGGGGCTATATATAATTAAGGACCGATATGGACCAATTTTTGCATGGTTGTTAGAGACCATATACCAACATCATGTACCAAATTTCAGCCGGATCGGATGAAATTTTCTTCTCTTTCAGGCTCCGCAAGCCAAATCTGGGGATCGGTTTATATGGGGGCTATATATAATTATGGACCGATGTGGACCAATTTTTGCATGGTTGTTAGAGGCCATATACCAACACCATGTACCAAATTTCAGCCGGATCGGATGAAATTTACCTCCCTTTTAGGCTCCGCAAGCCAAATCTGGGGATCGGTTTATATGGGGGCTATATATAATTATGGACCGATATGGACCAATTTTTGCATGATTGTTAGAGACCATATACCAACACCATGTACCAAATTTCAGCCGGATCGGATGAAATATGCTTCTGTTAGAGGCTCCACAAGCCAAATCTGAGGGTCCCTTTATATGGGGGCTATACGTAAAAGTGAACCGATATGTCCCATTTTCAATACCATCCGACCTACATCGATAACAACTACTTGTGCCAAGTTTCAAGTCGATAGCTTGTTTCGTTCGGAAGTTAGCGTGATTTCAACAGACGGACGGACGGACGGACGGACATGCTTAGATCGACTCAGAATTTCACCACGACCCAGAATATATATACTTTATGGGGTCTTAGAGCAATATTTCGATGTGTTACAAACGGAATGACAAAGTTAATATACCCCCATCCTATGATGGAGGGTATAAAAAGATCGATCCAATACGTATATAATTCAGTTTGACAAAGTAGACATAAAATTTTGACAAAATTTTCTACAGAAATAAAATTTTAACAAAATTTTCTATAGAAATAAAAATTTTGACAAAATTTTCTATGGAAAGAAAATGTTGACAAACATTTCTACAAAACTAAAATTTTAACAAAATTTTCGATAGAAATAAACTTTTGACAAAATATTCTATAGAAATAAAATCTTGGTAGATTATTTTTGGCTCGAGTGGCAACCATGATTATGAACCGAATAAAATTTGAAAAAAATTTTCTATAGAAATAAAATTTTGACAATGATGAAAATTTTATGATGAACCGAATAAAATGTTAACAAAATTTTCTCTAGAAATAAAATTTTGACAAAATTTTCTATAGAAATAAAATTTTTGACAAAATTTTCTATACAAATAAAATTTTGGTAGATTATTTTTGGCTCTAGTGGCAACCATTTTGGTATGGTTGTTAGCGACCATATACTAACACCACGTTCCTAATTTGAATCGGATCGGATGAATTTTGCTCCTCCAAGAGGCTCCGGAGGTCAAATCTGGAGAACGTTTTATATGGGGGCTACATATAATTATGGACCGATATGGACCAATTCTGGCACGGTTGTTAAAGATCATATACTAACACCATGTTCCAAATTACAACCGGATTGGATGAAATTTGCTTCTCTTGGAGACTTCGCAAGCCAAATCTGGGGATCGGTTTATATGGGGGCTATATATAATTATGAACCGATGTGGACCAATTTTTGCATGGTTGTTAGAGACCATATACCAGTATCATGTACTAAATTTCAGGCGGATCGAATGAAATTTGCTTCTTTTTGAGGCTTCGCAAGCCAAATCTGGAGATCGGTTTATATGGGGTCTATATATATTTTTGGACCGATGTGGACCAATTTTTGCATGGTTGTTAGAGACCATATACCAACATCATGTACCAAATTTCAGCCGGATCGGATGAAATTTACCTCCCTTTTAGGCTCCGCAAGCCAAATCTGGGGATCGGTTTATATGGGGGCTATATATAATTATGGACCGATGTGGACCAATTTTTGCATGTTTGTTAGAGACCACATACCGACACCATGTACCAAATTTCAGCCGGATCGGATGAAATATGCTTCTCTTAGAGGCTCCACAAGCCAAATCTGGGGATCGGTTTATATGGGGGCTATATATAATTAAGGACCGATAGGGACCAATTTTTGCATGGTTGTTAGAGACCATATACCAACATCATGTACCAAATTTCAGCCGGATCGGATGAAATTTTCTTCTCTTTGAGGCTCCGCAAGCCAAATCTGGGGATCGGTTTATATGGGGGCTATATATAATTATGGACCGATGTGGACCAATTTTTGCATGGTTGTTAGAGGCCATATACCAACACCATGTACCAAATTTCAGCCGGATCGGATGAAATTTACCTCCCTTTTAGGCTCCGCAAGCCAAATCTGGGATCGGTTTATATGGGGGCTATATATAATTATGGACCGATATGGACCAATTTTTGCATGATTGTTAGAGACCATATACCAACACCATGTACCAAATTTCAGCCGGATCGGATGAAATATGCTTCTGTTAGAGGCTCCACAAGCCAAATCTGAGGGTCCCTTTATATGGGGGCTATACGTAAAAGTGAACCGATATGTCCCATTTTCAATACCATCTGACCTACATCGATAACAACTACTTGTGCCAAGTTTCAAGTCGATAGCTTGTTTCGTTCGGAAGTTAGCGTGATTTCAACAGACGGACGGACGGACGGACGGACGGACGGACATGCTTAGATCGACTCAGAATTTCACCACGACCCAGAATATATATACTTTATGGGGTCTTAGAGCAATATTTCGATGTGTTACAAACGGAATGACAAAGTTAATATACCCCCATCCTATGATGGAGGGTATAATAAAATAACGCCTTAACTTGAAATCTAAATTCTGCAGAATATAACACAAATTATTCGAATGAGCAAAAGTAGTAAATTTGGGAAATTGTAAATTCAGTGGGATTTACATTCCCTCAAGAAGTGAAATTGGGAGTTCGGTCTATCCCAGCAAAAGCGTCGTCAAAAAAGTAGTGAAAATGTTCTTTTTAGATCCGGAAGTGGTGCAAAATTGACGCAGAAGCGATGAATTTAACATGGGCTTGTCATAGGAGGGATGTCCACCATTTCAACAGCCGTTGCACTGAATTTGCATCATTTCTTAAGGTGTGATGCGAATCCAGTGTTTTGGATGTGAATTAAAAAATGTTTTGATATTTTGACAAATAAATAATTTTAAAATTTTTTTTTATAATTTTTAATACATTATAACGCTTGTCCGGAACGTTCGACATCAAATATTTTCAAATATTCACAATTTTTCTTAACATTTAACATTTTTTCGGCAAAATTTAAATAATTTGCACTATTTTATTAATTATTAATCTGTTTTTAACCTATTTGAAACAATAAAATTTAAAATTTTATAATAAATATGAAAATGCGAGTTATGTTATAAAAAAATTGACTCAAAGGAAATTCCTGTGCATTTAAAATAAAGAACATCTTTGGGAGGGCATTTTTGGAAGTGCTTTTAAAGTCTAGCCGTTAGAAGAACTTCCAATTTTTGTTTGCTGGGATATTGAGGCTTTACCAACATTGGCTACTGGTTTTTGTAGATGTAGAACACCTCTAGATTTCTAATTTCAGATTTCCTCTAGATTTCTAATTGAGGTATATAAAAGCCCAAGCAGCCATATATACCAAACATGGATCGATACACTCATGGATCGATACACATGGATCGGAATAACCACTTGTGGACCTAAAATACATCTGGTCTCCAATTTAATGTACATCGGTAAAAATTTCGTTTGATAGAAGTTCAAGAAGGCATATCGGGAAATGGGTCTATCCCACCATATTCGAAACATAACAGGTTGTCTGATAAGTCCCCGGTGTGACACATAGATGGCGTCGGTAGTATTAAATGTATATTATTTTTATATAGTACCAACCTTCATATGATTCGTGTCAAAATTTGACGTCTGTAAATCAATTAGTTTGTGAGATAGAGCGTCCATATCGGTCCATAATTATATATAGCCCCCATATAAACCGATCCCCAGATTTGACCTCCGGAGACTTTTGGAGGGGCAAAATTCATCCGATCCGGTTGAAATTTGGTACCTGATGTTAGTATACGGCCTCTAACAACCATGCAAAAATTGGTCCATATCGGTCCATAATTATATATAGCTCTCATATAAACCGATCTCCAGATTTGACCACCGGAGCCTCTTGGAGGAGCAAAATTCATCCGATCCGGTTGAAATTTAGTACGTGGTCTTAGTATATGGTATCTAACAACCGTGCAAAATTTGGTCCATATCGGTCCATAATTATATATAGCCCCCATACAAACCGATCCCCAGATTTGACCTCCGGAGCCTCTTGGAGGGGCAAAATTCATCCGATCCGGTTGAAATTTGGTACCTGATGTTAGTTTACGGCCTCTAATAACCATGCAAAAATTGGTCCATATCGGTCCATAATTATATATAGCCCCCATATAAACCGATCCCCAGATTTGACCTCCGGAGCCTCTTGGAAGAGTTGAAATTTGGTACATGGTGTTAGTATATGGTATCTAACAACCGTGCAAAAATTGGTCCATATCGGTCCATAATTATATATAGTTCCCATATAAACCGTCCCCAGATTTGACGTCCGGAACCTCTTGGAGGAACAAAAGTCATCCGATACGGTTGAAATTTGGTACATTTTGTCAATATATGGCCTCTAACAGCCATGTAAAAATTGGTCCATATCGGTCTTTAGTTATATATAGCCGATGACTTATTACACAAAAATTGGTCCATATCGCCAAAAATAATCTACCAAAACTTTATTTCTATAGAAAATTTTGTCAAATTTTATTACTATAGAAAGTTTTGTCAAAATTTCATTTCTATAGAAAGTTTTGTCAAAAGTTTATTTCTATACAAATGTTTGTCAAAATTTTATTTCCATAGAAAATTTTGTCAAAATTTTATTTCTATAGAAAATTTTGTAATCTACCAAAACTTTATTTCCATAGAAAATTTTGTCAAAAGTTTATTTCTATAGAAATGTTTGTCAACATTTTATTTCTATAGAAAATTTTGTAAAAAATTTATTTCTGTAGAAAATTTTGTTAACATTTTATTTCTATACAAAATTTTGTCAAAATTTTATTTCTATACAAAATTTTGTCAACATTTTATTTCTATAGAAAATTTTGTCAACATTTTTCTTCCATAGAAAATTTTGTCAACATTTTATTTCTATAGAAAATTTTGTCAAGTTTTTATTTCTATAGAAAATTTTGTCAAATTTTTATTTCTATAGAAAATTTTGTCAAAATTCTATTTCTATAGAAAATTTTGTCAAGGTTTCATTTCTATAGAAAATTTTGTCAAAATTTTATTTCTATAGAAAATTTTGTCAAACTAGATTATATACGTATTTAATCGGCCTTTTTTGTTTAATATATACCCCGTATGGGCTAACTTACAATTTAGAAGACAGTGTTAAAAAGTTTTACGATACCTTGCCATCGGCAAGTGTTATCGCAACCCAAGTAATTCGATTGTGGATGACAGCCTTTAGTAGAAGTTCCTACGCAATCCATGGTGGAGGGTACATAAGATTCGGCCTGGCCGAACTTACGGCCGTATATACTTGTTTCATTTAAGATTTTTTTAAGTTTCCAGCTAAATAGTTGTATGGAATATAAACACTTATTTCACTTATGTTTATGTTACGTAAATATACATTTGACATTTACGCGTAATTAATTGATTGGGATCTTTTTACTTTTACATAATTTCAACAAGCGGCAAACCTGAAATAGTATTCTGTGAGCGTACAAATGAGAGTAAACTTTATATTTTTTCTCACTTTAAATTCTCTATTTTTCGGAACTAAATACAAGATTATTTGCACTTCAGTGAGCACTAATTTCTCATTTTTAGCTTCCCTGAGCTTGTTTTCGTTAAATGATCTCTTCTCAACTTGATTAAAGTAAAAAATAGTACAGACGTACTTAAAATTTTAAGTACAAATCTGGGCTAAAATCAAGAATTTAAAACTCAATTTAGTTTAGTATTATTTTTTTGTGTGTACAAACATATTCCCTGTAGGAAATTGAACTGACTTTAAGCTAACAAATGGTTAACCAAAACCGAGACATATGTGACTCAAAAACGCACTCATTTCCCATGTAAAATCCTATTCAGTTTTAACACGTGTTGTCATTGGAACGATTCAGTTCTCACTCACCTTTACATAAGTTTCAGCTAACCAAAAGTTAGCTTAAAATGAGTTAGCTTTTGACTGATAATATACGAGGACACTATAATTTAGCTTCTTACTGATTAGTTTATGGTTAGCTATCTGGTAAATAAATTATATTTTATTTATTATTTTTTATTCATTTTATTCTGAAGTAATTATAAGCTTACTCAGTCATTGTAACTATATTAAAAGAAATAAAATGTAAAATATAATACAACGCTAATATAATAAGTTCTAATATTAGGATTGACTGTTGTCTTAATATCTTTCGCATTTCTTTCCTTTGAGATTGTGCTGTAGTTCGCTGACTGAAAATGGGCTTCATCAGAGAACTCCAAAAGCCTTGAAAGCATTTCTCTGGATATTTTCCTCTATTACAAATAATTGCATCTAAAAAATAACAATAATAATAATATATAAGAAGAGAAAACTTGATTTACTACTATACCCATTAAGATCAGTACTATGTTCGCTTTTCGCGTTGAAATTTTCGCGGTTCCTTTATTAAAACAGTTCAATATAAAGCAGATAAATTAACTCAATTGATGTCCAGTTTCTTGCTCCTCTAGATTTCGACAAGAATTTACAGGAATATGTTTGTTTTCATTTATAATTTTGATTATTTAAGGAAAAGTAATAACGAAGATAAAGTGGTTTTCAACTTGAAAAGCGAACGTAGTATCAACCTTAAGGTTTTCGGAGTTTTGTTGCGGAAACAGAACATAGTACTTACCTTTAAACAGCAAACAGCTTATTGAAAAATTCACAGATTACTTAGTAAAAAGTTAGTTTGATTTTGAGTGAGTTCAATATATTCCTACAGGGTTATGTCTCACCTTAGGGCATACACTGGTGAGACATAACCCTTTTTTTTTGTGTGGATATATTTTTAAGGCGCCACTAGGTTACTTTCATTGTTTTACTTGCAGCATACTCTCTAGGTCTCTCTTTCTAAGCACATATATGTTTATAGGTTATTTCCAAATTAATATATGTTTGCATCTAAGCATATTATATTTACAAACATTTTGCATTTTACAACCATTTTACAGTCTTTTTCGTCCGCTAGAGTCAACCTAGAGTCAAGTACACAAAACTCAAATTTAAAAGAGAATTGTGTCTTAAAAGTACCCTTACTTGAATTCTCCGCTTCTTTGGCTCGGTATCAATACCAATATTGTTAAAGTAAAGACAAAATCTTTGGAACCGGGCATGCTTTTTTTTCAGTGTACCTATAGTGTTTTCCCATTTTAAGTAAATGTCGTATAAATGCTTCAGTTAGTCTGAAGCACCATGCTGCCAATTTAGCCTATAAACAGTGAAGTGTAGGTCTAACCTTTTTGATCTAGATTATTATACTTTGGCCTGATAAAGTGGTGATACGGTCAAAATTTGGTCAATATTAACTTGACGTATTTCTTTCAATTTTGCATTTAAAAAACCTCTCCCTCAAAACACCCCTCATTTTGAAGGTGTTTGTGAGTAGAATGTTGCTCCTATTTTGGTTTTGGAATTCACTCTTCAGTTGTCAAAATGCCGTCCAAGCAAGAAGAGCAGCGTATCAAAATTTTGCTCGCGCATCGCGAAAATTCGAGCTACTCGCACGCAAAGCTGGCAAAATCGCTAAAAGTTGTCAAATCAAACGTTACAAATGTAATTAAAGTGTTTGGGGAACGTTTGTCGACAGCCAGGAAGTCTGGATCGGGGGGAAATCGAAAATCGGAAGCCGCTGAGAAGACAAAGAGAGTTGCCGGTAGTTTCAAGCGAAACCCTAACCTCTCTCTCCGAGATGCCGCAAATAAGCTGGGTGTATCGTCTACAACCATGCATCGAGCCGGACTATCGACTTACAAGAAGGTAGTGACTCCAAATCGCGATGATAAACAAAATACGACGGCCAAAGCGCGATCCCGGAGGCTGTACACGACGATGCTGACGAAGTTTGACTGCGTGGTAATGGACGACGAAACCTACGTCAAAGCCGACTACAAGCAGCTTCCGGGACAGGAGTTTTATACGGCAAAAGGAAGGGGAAAGGTATCAGATATTTTCAAGCACATAAAACTGTCAAAGTTCGCAAAGAAATATCTGGTTTGGCAACCCATCTATACCTGTGGCTTGAAAAGCAGCATTTTCATAGCTTCCGGGACTGTCAACCAAGAAATTTACGTGAAAGAGTGTTTGAATAAACGTCTGCTACCTTTCCTGAAGAAACATGGTTGTTCCGTACTGTTTTGGAAGGATTTGGCATCTTGCCATTACGGTAAAAAGGCCATGGAGTGGTACGCCGTCAACAACGTGCAGGTGCACGCAAAAAAATAATTCTTTCCTCCCAAACGAAATTTTAGACAAACAAAGTTCGTTTCTCATTTGGTTTTCGCTGTAAGGAAGTGTATTTGGAAGAAAAGTATATACTTTTTGTGATAAACGTTTATTCTTTTCCAGGATGTAAAAACAATTTCATAAAGACTAACTCAAAAAAAATTTTTTCTGGCTAATTGCATTTTCCCTCACATCTTTTTCACTTCCACGAAGATTTTTAGTTCTTAACACCTTTTTCTGTAATACAAACAATGTAGAAGAAATTATACGATTTTATAAATTTTTAAAATTTTTTTACCTTTCGCCTGGACGGAGAATCGAACCGCGGACCATACACTTTGTAAGCCAACACACTAACCACTGAGCTATGTACCTGTTATGGTCATCAATAGATAAATATCCATATAAGTTATATTTATATAGCATAGCTTGCGGCGCCCACGAACCGAATAAACAAAGTTTATTTAACAGAAACAAACATTTAGTTTGGCACCGTGGAGCAGTGGTTGCTACGTCTGACTCTCATGCCAAGGGTCGTGGGTTCGATCCCTGCTTCGACCAAAGTTTTTTTTTTTTTTACATACATTCTACATATGTTCGGAAGATTCCGAAAAAAATGTTCAACATTACATTGTACTATATTAAATTTTGAACTGTAAAATGTGTTTTATTAAAGACCAAAAGTCAGAAAAGAACAGTGTTTGATATAAACGAAATGGACTCTGTTGTTGTTTCAACAATAACTTTTTTTATTGAAAAAATAAAAACTTTGTAACAAACGATTTTTTTTGGTGATAAAAGTTTAAAATTTTCGAAGCAATTCAAAAAACTCTAACAAAAGAAAAACGTTTTCGGTACACGTTTTCCAAACGTTTTTTTTCTTTGCGTGTGGTTCCCAAGGACAAGAACCCTCCCAACACGCCAGAGCTCCCCCCAATTGAGAAATACTGGGCTATTGTCAAGCGGAACCTAAAGAAGACCAAAACAAGTACATACGGCCGTAAGTTCGGCCAGGCCGAAGCTTATGTACCCTCCATCATGGATTGCGTAGAAACTTCTTCTAAACACTGCCATCCGATGGCAAGGTATCGTAAAACCTCCTAACACCATCTTCTAAATTGTATGTAAGTCCATACGTGGTATATATTAAATCAAAAAGATCGATCCACTACGTATATAATTCAGTTTGACAAAGTAGACATAAAATGTTGACAAAATTTTCTACAGAAATAAAATTTTAACAAAATTTTCTATAGAAATAAAATTTTCACAAAATTTTCTATAGAAATAAAAATTTTGACAAAATTTGCTATAGAAAAAAAATTTGGCAAAAATTTCTACGGAAATAAAATTTTAACAAAATTTTCTATAGAAATAAACTTTTGACAAAATATTCTATAGATTATTTTTGGCTCGAGTGGCAACCATGATTATGAACCGAATAAAATTTGAACAAAATTTTCTATAGAAATAAAATTTTGACAAAATTTTCTATAGAAATAAAATTTTGACAACATTTTCTATAGAAATAAAATTTTGACAAAATTTTCTATAGAAATAAAATTTTGACAATGATAAAAATTTTATTATGAACCGAATAAAAATTTAACAAAACTTTATCTAGAAATAAAATTTTGACAACATTTTCTATAGAAATAAAATGTTGGTAGATCATTTTTGGCTCTGGTGGCAACCATGATTATGAACCGATATGGACCAATTTTTGTGTGATTGGACCCATTTTGGTATGGTTGCTAGAGACCATATACTAACACCACGTTCCTAATTTGAACCGGATCGGATGAATTTTGCTCCTCCAAGAGGCTCCGGAGGTCAAATCTGGAGAACGTTTTATATGGGGGCTATATATAATTATGGACCGATATGGACCAATTCTGGCACGGTTCTTAGAGACCATATACCAATACCATGTACCAAATTTCAGCCGGATCGGATGCAATTTGCTTCTCTTTCAGGCTTCGCAAACCAAATCTAAAGATCGGTTTATATGGGGTCTATATATAATTATGGACCGATGTGGACCAATTTTTGCATGGTTGTTAGAGACCATATACCAACATCATGTACCAAATTTCAGCCGGATCGGATGAAATTTGCTGCTCTTTGAGGCTCCGCAAGCCAAATCTGGGGATCGGTTTATATGGGGGCTATATAATTATGGACCGATGTGGACCAATTTTTGCATGATTGTTAGAGACCATATACCAACACCATGTACCAAATTTCAGCCGGATCGAATGAAATATGCTTCTCTTAGAGGCTCCACAAGCCAAATCTGGGGATCGGTTTATATGGGTGCTATATATAATTATGGACCGATATGGACCAATTTTTGCATGGTTGTTAGATGCCATATACTAACACCATGTACCAAATTTCAGCCGGATCGGATGAAATTTGCTTCTCTTTTAGGCTCCGCAAGCCAAATCTGGGGATCGGTTTATATGGGGGCTATATATAATTATGGACCGATGTGAACCAATTTTTGCATGGTTGTTAGAGACCATATACCAACACCATATACCAAATTTCAGCCGGATCGGATGAAATATGCTTCTGTTAGAAGCTCCACAAGCCAAATCTGAGGGTCCCTTTATATGGGGGCTATACGTAAAAGTGGACCGATATGGCCCATTTTCAATACCATCTGACCTACATCGATAACAACTACTTGTGCCAAGTTTCAAGTCGATAGCTTGTTTCGTTCGGAAGTTAGCGTGATTTCAACAGACGGACGGACGGACGGACGGACGGACATGCTTAGATCGACTCAGAATTTCACCACGACCCAGAATATATATACTTTATGGGGTCTTAGAGCAATATTTCGATGTGTTACAAACGGAATGACAAAGTTAATATACCCCCATCCTATGATGGAGGGTATAAAAACTGCTAAGGACGAGCAGCAGTTCAAGGCAAACTGGCTTTCTGCGGCGAAGAAGGTGGACAAGGTGGCTGTACAAAATCTGATGGCAGGTATCAAGCGTGAGGCCCGGAAATTCGGATTTGGAAAAGCGAAAGCCTAACTGAATATTTTTCCTGAATTTTATACTAATTGAACTTGAAAAGGAAATTTAATTTGATTTTGTAAATAAACGATTTCACCGATTTACACGCGTTTTCCCTTGACCAAATTTTGACCGTATCACCCTTTAGATAAAATCATACAAGTCATACACTTTCTTACAATTAAACCAACCAATTTAAACTTTTGAACCAACTTGGACCAATCTGATGCATCAGATTTATATTTAAAAAATATTGTAAAACTTTCTAAGAACTAAGTTTAGGCATCCAGAATATGCTTCCCAGTTTCCAGCCACAAAAGCGTATTGTGTCGAATTTACAGCAATTATTTTTATTCTCTGGAATTCTATTTAAAATGAATTTCATTTGAAATTTGCTTTGGCTATTTTAGCTTAAATGGGGAGCCTACGAAAAATTGTAGACTTTTCCCAAGTAAAGCTAATCGAAAAACATTAAAAATAAGTTGAAAATAACCATAACAGCTATTGGGGAGCAATAACCACCCCATGGAATAAGCAAGCAACGATTGGAGTTCGTAAACGTAAACGAACGGCAATGGTGAACGATGAAAAGGTCAAAAATCCCCATTGGCTATAAATAATCATTTTCTGGATTGTGTTTTTTGTTTTTGAAACACACACACAGAAGCTTACTAAAACACACATACACGAACATATTGCATTCAAGCTTTTGCAATACGACAATAACAGGAACAACAATTTTCCATTAGTATTGTTGTTATATATTTTGTTTTGGTGTTGCTATTATTTTTTAATAATTCTTTTGCCTAACATAGTTTAATATGGTTTTCTCCATGAATTACAAACGAAATAAAGAGATATCCGATAGCATCACAACAACTTCAGATCAAATGACCAACAAAATATGTTAATAGTTCAAGAAATGTCAACAGAAAATTCAAACAAAGAAAATGGAGGTGGTCATCGTCATCGTCATCGTCATCATCAACATTAATATCAAATTGCACCTCTACAGGACAGTTGACCTCTTACCGTTAGTCTTCTCCATATAAATTCGTTCTCTCACTCACTGGGTTTAGTGTTTACTCTCACTCGCAGAGCTTCAGCTAAAAGAAAATAGAGCGAAAGCGAAAGCTGAACAACAGAAAACACTAAACATGCATTAACCCATGCACAATGGGGGAGTGTAAGTTGGAAAAATAATTTTTGATAAAAAAAATAAAATTTTTGATAAAAACTTGATTACAGAAATAAAAAAAAAAAAATTTTTGGGAGACAGAAACAAATTTTTGAAGAAAAGTTAGATACAGAAGAAAATTAAAATACGGAAAAATTCAAGTTTTATTTATTTTTTTTATTTCATCTTAAAACCATGCGTTGACCAAACTACAAGCGTAGCTTAACCAATTGAGGAAAAGTGTATTTATCAAATTTATTTGGGCAAATCCCTTTAGGCTGAAAGCTGGTTGAATAGGTGGCCGTATCGAAATTACCACATCATTCTTCATCAATATCCTCTACTTGCATTTATTTTGCGAATTTTGAAGGATATATTAAATCACAATGGACTGAATAGTCTAAGTGAGCCTGAATCTTAATCGGGCTGCCACTTTAACCTAAATCACGATAAGAGTATTTTTCACGGATAGGCAGAAGGGTTGACTACAATCTACAACTGTCACCTTCACGTCGACACCCCAGCAAAAAAAGAGCTTTTAAAAACATTACCTTGGATTCCAAATTTGTAATCCGGAGGTAGGGCAAACGAATCAATTCCAATGAATTTTAGATAGGCTTGTTATAGGACGGACGTACTCCGCGATTTGCCAAATATAATCTACCAAAATTTGAAGAAAATTTTACTAAAAATCTACCAAACAATAAATGTTTTTTTTTTTGTTTTCAAAATATTATTTCTAAAGAAAATTTTGTCAAAATTTCATTTCTATAGAAAATTTTGTCAACATTTTATTTCTATAGCTAATTCTGTCAAAATTTCATTTCTATAGAAAATTTTGTCAAAGTTTTATTTCTAAAGAAAATTTTGTCAACATTTTATTTTTATGGAAAATTTTGTCAAAATTTGATTTCTATAGACAATTTGGTCAAAATGTTATTTCTATGGAAGATTTTGCGAAAATTATATTTCTATACAAAATTTTTTTCAAACTTTTATTCCTATAGAAAACTTAGTCAAAATTTTATTCCTACAGAAAATTTATTCAAAATTTTATTTCTATAGAAAATTTAGTCAAAATTGTATTTCTATAGAAAATGTTGTCAAAGTGTTTTTCTATCGAAAAGCGTAGCTTAACCAACAGAAGAAAAGTGTATTTATCAATTTTATTTGGGCAAATCCCTTTAGACTGAAAGCTGGTTGAATGGATGGCCGTATCGATATTACCACATCATTCCTCATCAATATCCTCTACTTACATTTATTTTGCGAATTTTGTAGGATATATTAAATCACGATAAGAGTATTTTTTTCCACGGATAGGCAGAAGGGTTAACTAGAATCAACTCCAATGAATTTTAGATAGGCTTGTTATAGGACGGACGTTCTCCGTGATTTGCCAAAAATAATCTACAAAAATTTGAAGAAAATTTTACTAAAAATCTACCAAACAAAAAATGTTTTTTCAAAATATTATTTCTATAGAAAATTTTGTCATAGTTTAATTTCTATAGAAAATTTTGTCAAAATTTCATTTCTATAGAAAATTTTGTCAAAATTTCATTTCTATAGAAATGTTTGTCAAAATTTTATTTCTATAAAAAATTTTGTCAAAATTTCATTTCTATAGAAAGTTTTGTCAAAGTTTTATTTCTAAAGAAAATTTAGTTAAAATTTTATTTTTATGGAAAATTTTGTCAAAAATTATCTACAAAAATTTAAAGAAAATTTTACTAAAAATCTACCAAACAAAAAATGTTTTTTTAAAATATTATTTCTATAGAAAATTTGGTCATAGTTTTATTTCTATAGAAAATTTTCTCAAAATTTTATTTCTATAGAAATGTTTGTCAAAATTTTATTTCTACAGAAAATTTTGTCAATATTTTATTTCTATAGAAAATTTTGTCAAAATTTCTTTTCTATAGAAAATTTTGTCAAAGTTTTATTTCTAAAGAAAATGTAGTTAAAATTTTATTTTTATGGAAAATTTTGTCAATATTTGATTTCTATAGAAAATTTTATCAAAATGTTATTTCTATGGAAGATTTTGTCAAAATTATATGTCTATACAAAATATTTATCAACATTTTATTCCTAAACTACAAGTGTAGCTTAACCAACTGAGGAAAAGAATGTTTGTCAAATTTATTTGGGCAAAGCCCTATAGACTGCAAGATGGTTGGATGGACGCACGTTTCGGAATTACCACATTCCTCATCAGCATCCTCTACTTGCAGCAAAACTATCAACCAATTATCAGAATAAATTCAGGCAGTTCACTAAACCCAAAAGAGACCCACACTTGAACCTTCCGAAAAAAGGTTGACACGATAGCCGGCTTATGCCGAAATAAATTCGTACAAAAAAATCTCTTTTCCTTTGCCACCGTCAAATCTATGGATAATTTTGTCAAAATGTTATTTCTATGGAAAATTTTGTCAAAATGTTATTTCTATGGAACATTTTGTCAAAATTTTATTTC
The DNA here is from genome assembly GCF_050003625.1 of Haematobia irritans. Lineage (NCBI taxonomy): Eukaryota > Metazoa > Arthropoda > Insecta > Diptera > Muscidae > Haematobia > Haematobia irritans. The sequence continues at coordinate 61,969,896 of NC_134397.1, forward strand.
TATAGAAAATTTTGTAAAAATTTTATTTCTATAGAAAATTTTGTCAAAATTTTATTTCTATAGAAAATTTTGTCAAAATTTTATTTTTATAGGAAATTTTCTCAAAATTTTATTTCTATGGACAATTTTGTCAAAATTTTATTTCTATGGAAAATTTTGTCAATATTTTATTTCTATAAAAAATATTATCAAAAGTTTATTTTTATATAAAAAATTTGTCAAAATTTTATTTATATAGAAAATTTTGCCAAAATTTTATTTCTATAGAAAATTTTGTAAAAATTTTAGTTCCTATAAAAATTTTTGGAAAAATTAAATTTCTATAGGAAATTTTGTCAAAATTTTATTTCTATAGGAAATTTTCTCAAAATTGTATTTCTGTAGAAAATTTTGTCAAAATTTTATTTCTACAAAAATTTTTGTCAAAATTTTATTTCTATGGAAAATTTTGTTAAAATTTTATTTCTACAGAAAATTTTGTAAAAATTTTAGTTCCTATAAAAAATTTTGTAAAAATTAAATTTCTATAGGAAATGTTGTCAAAATTTTATTGCTATAGAAAATTTTCTCAAAATTTTATTTCTGTAGAAAATTTTGTCAAAATTTTATTTCTACAAAAAATTTTGCCAAAATTTTATTTCTATGGAAAATTTTGTCAAAATTTCATTTCTTGTCAAAATTTTATTTCTATAGAAAATTTTATCAAAATTTCATTTCTATTGAAAATTTTGTCAAAATTTTATTTCTATGGAAAATTAAGTCAAAATGTTATGACGATGGAAAATTTTGGTAAAATTTTATTTCTATAGAAAATTTTGTCAAAATATTATTTCTATAGAAAATTTTATCAAAATTTTATTTCTATAGAAAATTTTGTAAAAATTTTATTTTTATAGGAATTTTTGTCAAAAATTTTTTTCTATGGAAAATTAAGTTAAAATTTTATGTCGATAGAAAGTTTTGATATAATTTTATTTCTATAGAAAATTTTGTCAACATTTGATTTCTATAGAGAATTTTCCAAAATTTTATTTCTCTAGAAAATTTTGTAAAAATTTTAGTTCCTATAAAAATTTTTGGAAAAATTAAATTTCTATAGGAAATTTTGTCAAAATTTTATTTCTATAGGAAATTTTCTCAAAATTGTATTTCTGTAGAAAATTTTGTCAAAATTTTATTTCTACAAAAATTTTTGTCAAAATTTTTTTTCTATGGAAAATTTTGTTAAAATTTTATTTCTACAGAAAATTTTGTAAAAATTTTAGTTCCTATAAAAAATTTTGTAAAAATTAAATTTCTATAGGAAATTTTGTCAAAATTTTATTTCTATAGAAAATTTTCTCAAAATTTCATTTCTGTAGAAAATTTTGTCAAAATTTTATTTCTACAACAAATTTTGTCAAAATTTTATTTCTATGGAAAATTTTGTCAAAATTTTATTTCTATAGAAAATTTTATCAAAATTTCATTTCTATTGAAAATTTTGTCAAAATTTTATTTCTATGGAAAATTAAGTCAAAATGTTATGACGATGGAAAATTTTGGTAAAATTTTATTTCTATAGAAAATTTTGTCAAAATATTATTTCTATAGAAAATTTTATCAAAATTTTATTTCTATAGAAAATTTTGTAAAAATTTTATTTTTATAGGAATTTTTGTCAAAAATTTTTTTCTATGGAAAATTAAATTAAAATTTTATGTCGATAGAAAGATTTGATATAATTTTATTTCTATAGAAAATTTTGTCAACATTTGATTTCTATAGAGAATTTTCCAAAATTTTATTTCTCTAGAAAATTTTGTAAAAATTTTAGTTCCTATACAAATTTTTGGAAAAATTAAATTTCTATAGGAAATTTTGTCAAAATTTTATTTCTATAGAAAATTTTGTCAAAATATTATTTCTATAGAAAATTTTATTTCTATAGAAAATTTTGTAAAAATTTTATTTTTATAGTAATTTTTGTCAAAAATTTTTTTCTATGGAAAATTAAGTTAAAATTTTATGTCGATAGAAAGTTTTGATATAATTTTATTTCTATAGAAAATTTTGTCAACATTTGATTTCTATAGAGAATTTTCCAAAATTTTATTTCTCTAGAAAATTTTGTCAACATTTTTTTCCTATAGAAAATTTTGTCAAAATTTTATTTCTATAGAAAATTTTGTCAAAATTTCATTTCTATAGAAAATTTTGTCAAAGTTTTATTTCTAAAGAAAATTTAGTTAAAATTTTATTTTTATGGAAAATTTTGTCAATATTTGATTTCTATAGAAAATTTTATCAAAATGTTATTTCTATGGAAGATTTTGTCAAAATTATATGTCTATACAAAATATTTATCAACATTTTATTCCTAAACTACAAGTGTAGCTTAACCAACTGAGGAAAAGAATGTTTGTCAAATTTATTTGGGCAAAGCCCTATAGACTGCAAGATGGTTGGATGGACGCACGTTTCGGAATTACCACATTCCTCATCAGCATCCTCTACTTGCAGCAAAACTATCAACCAATTATCAGAATAAATTCAGGCAGTTCACTAAACCCAAAAGAGACCCACACTTGAACCTTCCGAAAAAACGTTGACACGATAGCCGGCTTATGCCGAAATAAATTCGTACAAAAAATCTCTTTTCCTTTGCAACCGTCAAATCTATGGATAATTTTGTCAAAATGTTATTTCTATGGAAAATTTTGTCAAAATGTTATTTCTATGGAAAATTTTGTCAAAATTTTATTTCTATAGAAAATTTTGTAAAAATTTTATTTCTATAGAAAATTTTGTCAAAATTTTATTTCTATAGAAAATTTTGTCAAAACTTTATTTTTATAGGAAATTTTCTCAAAATTTTATTTCTATGGAAAATTTTGTCAAAATTTTATTTCTATAGAAAATTTTGTCAATATTTTATTTCTATAAATAATATTATCAAAGGTTTATTTTTATATAAAAAATTTGTCAAAATTTTATTTATATAGAAAATTTTGCCAAAATTTTATTTCTATAGAAAATTTTGTAAAAATTTTAGTTCCTATAAAAATTTTTGGAAAAATTAAATTTCTATAGGAAATTTTGTCAAAATTTTATTTCTATAGGAAATTTTCTCAAAATTGTATTTCTGTAGAAAATTTTGTCAAAATTTTATTTCTACAAAAATTTTTGTCAAAATTTTATTTCTATGGAAAATTTTGTTAAAATTTTATTTCTACAGAAAATTTTGTAAAAATTTTAGTTCCTATAAAAAATTTTGTAAAAATTTAATTTCTATAGGAAATGTTGTCAAAATTTTATTGCTATAGAAAATTTTCTCAAAATTTTATTTCTGTAGAAAATTTTGTCAAAATTTTATTTCTACAAAAAATTTTGCCAAAATTTTATTTCTATGGAAAATTTTGTCAAAATTTCATTTCTTGTCAAAATTTTATTTCTATAGAAAATTTTATCAAAATTTCATTTCTATTGAAAATTTTGTCAAAATTTTATTTCTATGGAAAATTAAGTCAAAATGTTATGACGATGGAAAATTTTGGTAAAATTTTATTTCTATAGAAAATTTTGTCAAAATATTATTTCTATAGAAAATTTTATTTCTATAGAAAATTTTGTAAAAATTTTATTTTTATAGGAATTTTTGTCAAAAATTTTTTTCTATGGAAAATTAAGTTAAAATTTTATGTCGATAGAAAGTTTTGATATAATTTTATTTCTATAGAAAATTTTGTCAACATTTGATTTCTATAGAGAATTTTCCAAAATTTTATTTCTCTAGAAAATTTTGTCAACATTTTTTTCCTATAGAAAATTTTGTCAAAATTTTATTTCTATAGAAAATTTTGTCAAAATTTCATTTCTATAGAAAATTTTGTCAAAGTTTTATTTCTAAAGAAAATTTAGTTAAAATTTTATTTTTATGGAAAATTTTGTCAATATTTGATTTCTATAGAAAATTTTATCAAAATGTTATTTCTATGGAAGATTTTGTCAAAATTATATGTCTATACAAAATATTTATCAACATTTTATTCCTAAACTACAAGTGTAGCTTAACCAACTGAGGAAAAGAATGTTTGTCAAATTTATTTGGGCAAAGCCCTATAGACTGCAAGATGGTTGGATGGACGCACGTTTCGGAATTACCACATTCCTCATCAGCATCCTCTACTTGCAGCAAAACTATCAACCAATTATCAGAATAAATTCAGGCAGTTCACTAAACCCAAAAGAGACCCACACTTGAACCTTCCGAAAAAACGTTGACACGATAGCCGGCTTATGCCGAAATAAATTCGTACAAAAAATCTCTTTTCCTTTGCCACCGTCAAATCTATGGATAATTTTGTCAAAATGTTATTTCTATGGAAAATTTTGTCAAAATGTTATTTCTATGGAAAATTTTGTCAAAATTTTATTTCTATAGAAAATTTTGTAAAAATTTTATTTCTATAGAAAATTTTGTCAAAATTTTATTTCTATAGAAAATTTTGTCAAAACTTTATTTTTATAGGAAATTTTCTCAAAATTTTATTTCTATGGAAAATTTTGTCAAAATTTTATTTCTATAGAAAATTTTGTCAATATTTTATTTCTATAAATAATATTATCAAAGGTTTATTTTTATATAAAAAATTTGTCAAAATTTTATTTATATAGAAAATTTTGCCAAAATTTTATTTCTATAGAAAATTTTGTAAAAATTTTAGTTCCTATAAAAATTTTTGGAAAAATTAAATTTCTATAGGAAATTTTGTCAAAATTTTATTTCTATAGGAAATTTTCTCAAAATTGTATTTCTGTAGAAAATTTTGTCAAAATTTTATTTCTACAAAAATTTTTGTCAAAATTTTATTTCTACAAAAATTTTTGTCAAAATTTTATTTCTACAGAAAATTTTGTAAAAATTTTAGTTCCTATAAAAAATTTTGTAAAAACTAAATTTCTATAGGAAATTTTGTCAAAATTTTATTTCTATAGAAAATTTTCTCAAAATTTTATTTCTGTAGAAAATTTTGTCAAAATTTTATTTCTACAAAAAATTTTGCCAAAATTTTATTTCTATGGAAAATTTTGTCAAAATTTCATTTCTTGTCAAAATTTTATTTCTATAGAAAATTTTATCAAAATTTCATTTCTATTGAAAATTTTGTCAAAATTTTATTTCTATGGAAAATTAAGTCAAAATGTTATGACGATGGAAAATTTTGGTAAAATTTTATTTCTATAGAAAATTTTGTCAAAATATTATTTCTATAGAAAATTTTATCAAAATTTTATTTCTATAGAAAATTTTGTAAAAATTTTATTTTTATAGGAATTTTTGTCAAAAATTTTTTTCTATGGAAAATTAAGTTAAAATTTTATGTCGATAGAAAGTTTTGATATAATTTTATTTCTATAGAAAATTTTGTCAACATTTGATTTCTATAGAGAATTTTCCAAAATTTTATTTCTCTAGAAAATTTTGTAAAAATTTTAGTTCCTATAAAAATTTTTGGAAAAATTAAATTTCTATAGGAAATTTTGTCAAAATTTTATTTCTATAGGAAATTTTCTCAAAATTGTATTTCTGTAGAAAATTTTGTCAAAATTTTATTTCTACAAAAATTTATGTCAAAATTTTTTTTCTATGGAAAATTTTGTTAAAATTTTATTTCTACAGAAAATTTTGTAAAAATTTTAGTTCCTATAAAAAATTTTGTAAAAATTAAATTTCTATAGGAAATTTTGTCAAAATTTTATTTCTATAGAAAATTTTCTCAAAATTTCATTTCTGTAGAAAATTTTGTCAAAATTTTATTTCTACAACAAATTTTGTCAAAATTTTATTTCTATGGAAAATTTTGTCAAAATTTTATTTCTATAGAAAATTTTATCAAAATTTCATTTCTATTGAAAATTTTGTCAAAATTTTATTTCTATGGAAAATTAAGTCAAAATGTTATGACGATGGAAAATTTTGGTAAAATTTTATTTCTATAGAAAATTTTGTCAAAATATTATTTCTATAGAAAATTTTATCAAAATTTTATTTCTATAGAAAATTTTGTAAAAATTTTATTTTTATAGGAATTTTTGTCAAAAATTTTTTTCTATGGAAAATTAAGTTAAAATTTTATGTCGATAGAAAGTTTTGATATAATTTTATTTCTATAGAAAATTTTGTCAACATTTGATTTCTATAGAGAATTTTCCAAAATTTTATTTCTCTAGAAAATTTTGTCAACATTTTTTTCCTATAGAAAATTTTGTCAAAATTTTATTTCTATAGAAAATTTTGTCAAAATATTATTTCTATAGAAAATTTTGCCAAATTTTATTTCTATAGAAAATTTTGTCAAAATTTTATTTTTATAGAAATTTTTGTCAATTTTTTTGTTCTATGAATTTTATGTCGATAGAAAGTTTTGATATAATTTTATTTCTATAGAAAATTTTGTCAAAATTTTATTTCTATAGAAAATTTTTTCAAAATTTTATTTCTATAGAAAATTTTGTCAAAATTTGATTTCAATTACCAAATTAATTGATCCAATTAAATTTTTAATTGAAATGTCTTCAATCACGAAAATGATAGTATCAATCACAGTTTTAATTGGGCATAGAAAAAATTCTTGATTAAAAAATTAATTGATTTTTTTCAGCAAATTTCAATTCATTTTTTAATTGATTCAATCAAAATTTTAATTGATGTTGTTTGCAAAACTCAATTAATTTATTAATTAAAAAAGGTAACTTTTTTTAATTACTTTCTGAATTGGCTTAGAGTTTTTATTTGGATTAACAAATGGTTGTTTGAAATACATTTTTAATTAAAAATTTAAAAAAGAAATCAGCACTTTTTTTAACTGAATTAGTCTTCCGAATTTGATTAAAAAGTTAATTGTATCAATTAATTTTTTAATTAAAAATTTTAAAATTTTCAATCATTGACTTAATTAACTTAATGTTTCTATCATGATTAAAAAGTTAATTGTATCAATTAATTTATTAATTGAAAAAAATTTCAACTTCAATTAACTTTTTACGGCCATTTTCATGTAGCTCCGTTAGGCTTTATCTGCCAGTTAACAGAAAGAAAAATGGAAATATCTTTTCTCCGCTTAACTTTAACTGAAAAATTTTCATCAGTTAAGTTTCTAACTGGCATTTGGCATATATACGCAAAATGACAGATATGTAGATATCACGGTTTAAAAGTTCGTTAGCTAACGTAGCACTAACGGAGCTTCATGGGGGTTAATTGGAAATATTTTGGTGATATTTTTTCTGTGTTGGAAGCTCATTTGAATATGTAAATAATAAAAAACAATTTGTCTCATAAATTTCAATTTTTTTTGTTATCAATATTTTTACTACAATTTTATTTCCTTTTTATCTAATGTTTACAAATTGAAAAACTTTTTCGTCCCCATCGGGTCTTGAACCTGGGTCTGTTGGCACCATTCCAAAACGCTGTAGCACACACTCAGTAAATAAATATTTTTCCATTTAAACTCAACAAAAAAAATTAAAATTCTAGTAATTTGCAAACCCTTCCTTGGATGTGAAAAAGCCGTATTGCACATGTTCAAAAACCCGCGTGAGTCAAATTTTTAATAATATTTCCATTGTGTTTTGGTTAATTTAATTGACCAAAATTTAAATTTTCACTTTAAACGGCCAGATAGCGTATACTGAAAAACCAAGCTTGTCCGGTTCCAAAAATGTTGTCTTTACACAACTGATTTTGATTCAGAAACTAAGAAGCGCAGAATTGAAGTAATGATACATACTTTTAAGATACAATTTTCTTTCAAATTTGAGTTTTGCATTACGTTCAAACGAATGCCAGTTTAAAAATGAAAATTATAATCAATACATCAAAGTAAAAATTTGATAAGATTGGCAATGCCTACACGAGAAAGATTCCAAGCAATGTGTTTGCATCTCCTACTGTGCGATAGGGATAATACGGGAAAGCTACCATGCACACGCACAGCTACTATCTATCAGTTATCATTGTTTGAATGGTTGTGAGCGAGCCTGTGGTGAATTAGGCCATTGTACTCTGTGTGTGCGTGTTGTTTTTCTGCCTTCCTTCAAAGGGGAGCTCAATGCTTAAAGTTAACAGAGCTCCACTATAACGTTCAGTAGTCGTTGTCGTGTAGTGGTGTCGCCGTCGTCGTCGTCGTAGAGCGCGTAAATACACAGAAAATTCTAAAAAAAAATATCTATGAACCAATAGAGAAGAAGGGAAATTGAAGATACATTTTAAGCACAAAAAAAACTATTTAAATAGAAGAAAGGAAATTTAGGAAAATGGAAAAATATCTACAAAAACTTTAAAGAAAATAGAATTTTAGTAAAGTATTTCGAAAATCAATACCTATGAATATGATTTAAGTTCTTATCATAAATCCGAAAAAATATATGTATTTTCTGAAAAAGTGAGAAAAAAAATCCTGTGATACCTGTCAAAAGCAAAGAAAAAAAGGCAAAACGTCGACAAGAAATGAAAAAAAAAATCACAAGGCAATGGAGTGAAAATGTGCGTTCAGTGAAGAAAAAAATCTGTATACAATAATGGTCCTAAGTAAGAGGAGGCCACCAAGTGTATTGTTTTTTCTCCTTTTAAAAAAGAGGTCTAAAATAATTTAAGCAACAAAAATTTTACTAATACAATATTCTTTAATAAATTTCCAGCGGCTGCTTAACCAAAAAAATACCTATAGTGAAAAAAATTATAGAAAATAAAAAATCATATGGCTGACAAAAAGATGATAATCCCATGACCAAGCTAAGATTTTTTTCGAAACGAATATGTTTTGCCTTTGTAAATAAATGTGTGTATAACCATGAACGAGAAGAAGAAGAATAAGCATAACGAGAAATCTATATGTAATGCAACAACAGTAAAAGGGCAATTAATCAGAGGAAAACGTAAAAAAACGTATTTCTAAAGCTCTCCCTAAAACACATAAACACACATACCTACAAACGAACGAACGACCAAACGAAAGCATAAACGAACCTCTAAACTCACCACCTTCTACCGCAGCAACGCTATATACCACCATTACAATTGTCGAAGAAAAAAACAATAAAACAGAAATACCTATACGCATTTTTTCATATGCATGCTCTAACTTTAATAAGTGGTATCTGGTATACTCTCGCTTGTATTCTCTCTTTCACCATAGTCCATAGTCGTTAAACACTGGATGGCCTAAGAACAGTCATCTTATGTTAATGCCAAAATGAGTACTTGTGACAACCAGATGATGAGTGTGCGATAATCTTAATAAAACCCTTAAGGCTGTCACTCATCAACACCCCCTTCTCTTTCTACCCATGGAACAGTTATAAATGTTTTTATAACAGGAATAAAACAACAAACAAAAAACTCACCACTACCGACCGCCATATAGCAAGTAATTGTCACTGTTAACTCACAGGAAAGGAGAACAGGTGCTGTGGTTAGCAAAACGTCAAAATCGAACATACACTCATACATTCTCTTCTTCTATGGTCTCTTCACCATATGGTTTGTGTTTTACTCTCTAGCAATAGCTCAACATGTGTGTGAGTAAATGAGTAAATCAAAGAGATTCTGCAAACACTAACATAACAAAGAAAACAATAACAGAAACGTGTTAAGTCAGCAAATTATAAATCTCTCAAAAAGAGAATTAGAATAGGAAAACCCCTTGGAAAAAGTGGCCAAAACTCTAAAGGATTAAACCAGCAAAAGTTGTAAAAAGTGTATATAAATAAAAAATTTTAATTTGTTTAATAATAATAAAAAAAAAAAAAAACAAATAATGTGCCTCTAAATAATACCATAAAAATGTAAAGTATTCTCCTCGAAAAGTTCTGAAAAAAATCAAGGTATTCTTATCGTCACTACGAAAAAAAGTCGCTAACAAATAATCTAACCTCTCTGAAATCATTTATACCAAGACCATATAAAATTTTGGAGAATTTTGTTTTAATAAATAATCAAAGTATACATAATGCGTTAAACATACCTAAAACAAAGATATCCTTTAAAAAAATTACCCGATAAAAAAAATTATAGTTACATTACTCCTACAATCAATACACAATAGTCATTCTCTCTCTCTCTCTCTCTCTCTCGCATATAACCAACAGCAGTACTCTATGTAAAGAAATTCCCTGTCAGACTCTCACATACAAAAAGAAAAGCTCAAAATCACCACTTTACGAATACACCTCCCAAATCAATTTAATCGAAACAGCAACAACAACAACAACAAAACCCCATATTTGTCTTTACCACCACTTACGAGGGCAAAAACAAAGAAAACCCATAAGCAAATATAATTCTTTGTTGTGTGCAACATGTTTCATTTCGAAACTTTATTAAGCTCTTAAAACGAATAAAATTTGTTATTATGATTAGTAGATAAAGGAAAATAGATTTCATTTGCTGAACATTAATAAAATTAAATAAATTACTAAAAATAATAATAATAGATATATAACAAGTGTTTAATTTTATAGAAGAAAATTTTTGAATAAATTAATAAAATTCAAGTTTTTCAACAGACTTGCTAATACAAATAAAACAAACAAAAATATAAAGCCGTCGTCAAATAACAAACCAACTAAACAAATCAAGAATTATAATTTCATCAAATTTATATTTTTTGAATTGACAACAACGAATATTTACACAACGCTCTGTTTTTAGAAAACATTTCCAGATACAAATGTAAGTATATATCAGATATTTTATTATGTCGTTTTAGTTATAAATTTACTGTGTAATCTACTAAACAATGCAAATAACTCCAATAAAGAAGGGATTTTTAAACTCTATTTGACCCTAAACAAATATTCCAATAAGTTACCGTTTTTGAGGCCCTTCTACAGCCAGGGTTGATAATGTGGACACTTTTGTACTATTAGAGTAAAAAAAGTACTGTAATACCCCCGCGGCAATTTTTCATTGTTTTCATAAATTAGAGTCCAAAATTAAAATATAAACGCTCACTCAGTTTATACTTAAAGTCAATTGGGACATTTCTCTCAAATAGAAAATTTTATTTGTGAACTCCTAAAGCCTGTGGTAAATTATGGTATATGCAGAGAATAAAAAATATAACGTTGATAAATAATTTTGCATCCGAATAAGGAAGATTCCAATTCAATATTAATATGCTAGACATGACTATCATCAGCTGGGTCGACCTAACTTTAAATGTCCATAGTTCCATAACCCAGCAAAAAAATTTGGAAGTTCTTCTTAAGGCAAAACTTTAAAAGCACTTCCAAAAATGTCCTCCCAAAGATGTTCTTTATTTTAACTGCACAGGAAGTTCATTTGAGTCAAATACCCTCCACCATAGGATGGGGGTATATTAACTTTGTCATTCCGTTTGTAACACATCGAAATATTGCTCTAAGACCCCATAAAGTATATATATTCTGGGTCGTGGTGAAATTCTGAGTCGATCTGAGCATGTCCGTCCGTCCGTCCGTCTGTTGAAATCACGCTAACTTCCGAACGAAACAAGCTATCGACTTGAAACTTAGCACAAGTAGTTGTCATTGATGTAGGTCGGACGGTATTGAAAATGGGCCATATCGGTCAACTTTTACGTATAGCCCCCATATAAACGGACCTCCAAATTTGCCTTGCGATTGCTCTAAGAGAAGAAAATTTCATCCGATCCGGCTGAAATTTGGTACATGGTGTTAGTATATGGATTCTAACAACCATGAAAAAATTGGTCCATATCGGTCTACTTTTACGTATAGCCCCCATATAAACGGACCCCCAAATTTGGCTTGCGATTGCTCTAAGAGAAGCAAATGTCATCCGATCCGGCTGAAATTTGGTACATGGTGTTAGTATATGGTCTCTAACAACCATGCATAAATTGGTCCATATCGGTCTACTTTTACGTATAGCCCCCATATAAACGGACCCCCAAATTTGGCTTGCGATTGCTCTAAGAGAAGCAAATGTCATCCGATCCGGCTGAAATTTGGTACATGGTGTTAGTATATGGTCTCTAACAACCATGCATAAATTGGTCCATATCGGTCCATAATTACATATAGCCCCCATATAAACCGATCCCCCGATTTGGCTTGCGGAGCCTCTAAGAGAACCAAATTTCATCCGATCCGGCTGAAATTTGGTACATGGTGTTAGTGTATGGTCTCTAACAACCACGCAAAAATTGGTCCACATCGGCCCATAATTATATCAAGCCCCCACATAAACCGATCCCCAGATGTGACCTTCGGAGCCGTGGTGTTAGTATATGGTCTCTAACAACCATGTAAGAATTGGTCCATATCGGTCCATAATTATATATAGCCCCCATATAAACCGTTCCCCAGATTTGATCTCCGGAGCATCTTAGAGGAGAAAAATTCATCCGATCCGGTTGAAATTTACAACGTGGTGTTAGTATAAGGCCGTTAATAGCCATGCCAAAATTGGTCCATATCAGTCTACAGTTATATATAGGCGATCCCCAATCACACAAAAATTGGTCCTTATCGGTTCATAATCATGGTTGCCACTCGAGCCAAAAATAATCTACTAAAATTTTATTTTTATAGAAAACATTGTCAAAATGTTATTTCTATAGAAAATTTTGCCAAAATTTTATTTCTATAGAAAATTTTGTCAAAATTTTATTTCTATAGAACATTTTGTCAAAATTTTATTTCTATTGAAAATTTTGTCAGAATTTTATTTCTATAGAATTTTTTTTTTCAAATTTTACTTCTATAGAAAATGTTGTCAAAATTTTATTTCTATAGAAACTTTAAACTTAATTATATACGTATTTAATCGGCCTTTTTTAGTTTAATATATACCACGTATGGACTATGTGGTATATATTACGGTGTTAGGAAGTTTTAAGGTACCTTGCCATCGGCAAGTGTTACCGCAACCCAAGTAATTCGATTGTGGATGACAGCCTTCAGTAGAAGTTTCTACGCAATCCATGGTGTAGGGTACATAAGCTTCGGCCTGGCCGAAATTACGGCCGTATATACTTGTTTATAACTCGCTTTTTCAAATGGGTTAATAACAGATTAAAAATTAATAAAATAGTGCAAATTATTTAAATTTTGCCGAAAAAAATGCTAAATCCTTTCTAGAAAAATTGCGAATTTTCGAAAATATTTGATGTCAAACGTTCCAGACGTTTGACATCAAATGCATTAAAAATAATAAAAAAAATTTAAATTATTTATTCGTCAAAATATGACAAAATTTCTTTATTCACATCCAAATCACTGGATTCGCATCGCACGTTAAGAAGTGATGCAAATTCAGTGCAACGGCTGTTGAAATGATGGACATCCGTCCTATGACAATCCCATGTTAAAATCATCGCTTCTGCTTTTTGTTGGGTATCGAAATGAAATTTAGTATTACTATGTTTTTGGTATATGGTAAAGAAACAAACAATAAATAGTTTAAGTATTTTTAATATGTTATACTTGAGGGGTTCATTGGCTTGGAAATGTGCATGATTCCCATTTGATAAAGGCGGATCTCTTTCATAAGCAAAAAGAAAAAAAAAATAGTAAATTTGCTTAAAAAGTACTTTTCGAAGGGGATACAGTATAATTTGAAGAAATCTTTTTATCATCCCTGATTATAGGGCATAAGATCTGGAGAGGCTTATACATATTTATCTTAGAACTATCATCGATTCTAGATTGCTCTCGAAACGAGAACATGCTTACTCTACGGACTACTGGCACCGCATTTGATGAACTAGTCAGTTCATCAATTGAATACACAATTGTTGGCACAAGGTTGTGGGTTCGATTCCTGCTTCGTCCTAATACCAAAAAGTTTTTCAGCGGTGGATTATCCTACCTCAGTAATGCTGGTGACATTTCTGAGTGATTCAAAGCTTCTCTAAGTGGTTTCACTGCAATGTGGAACGCCGTTCGGACTCGGCTATAAAAAGGAGGTCCCATGTCATTGAACTTAACATGGAGAGAGAAGTTCACCAATGTCAATATCACAACGGACTGAATAGTCTAAGTGAGCCTGATACATCGGGCTGCCACCTCACCTAAAATCCTTGGAATCTGTGTTCCTTAACTCGAAAAAAGCCAACAACTACCGAAAACCTTTCAACGAGATGATTGAGCTGTACACTATTCACTTAATATGGGTGCCTGGCCACAGGAACATACTGGGGAACTGCGAGGTGGATGAGTTAGCCAGGCTAGGAACTACCTCACATATTCCAGGCGAACTAGAATCTGTTGGTATGCCTCTGGCTGCCTGCTTATGGTTACCACCGTTGGTAGAATTCTACAAAAAATTTTAGATCTTTCGCTGTTTGGTAGAATTCTCGATGTTTTGGTAGGTTTTGCAAAATGTTCCTCTTCCCAAATCTTTTAATATATAAAAATAAGTCGGGTTTTCGCTCCTGACGCTTTAACTCCAGAACGCACGAACCGATTTCCACAGTTTTGCATTCGTTGGAAAGGTCTCGGGCTCCGCAAGGTTTATAGCAACGAAAATTCATGAAAAGTTTCAACGGAAAAGCGGAAACATCTTTTTTATATACAGCGTCATCTCTGATGCAAATCCAGAACGCACGAACCGACTTTCACGGTTGTGCATTCGTTGGAAAGATCTCGGGCTCTGTGAGGTTCATAGCAAAGAAAATTCAAGAAAAGTTTCAACGGAAAAGCGGGAAAATCTTTTTTTTTACATACAACGCACATTACAAAAATGTATAACTTGTAATCATATGGTGAAAATAGGTTACCTCATTTTTTGATATTTGATGGGGAAGAGGGACATCCCTCTGGCCCTACTTTTTCAAAATTTGGCCAAAGTTCTCCGATTTGGGTGAAATGTCCAAGGAAGGTTATGGGTAATGTCTAGACAAAGACCTGCTACTTTATTTTCGATATTTGGTCGAAGGGGGGTGTCCCCTTTGTCCGTATAATTTGCTAGAGATTCCCTGGGACGTCTACACAATATATGCTATACCATTTTTCGATATTGGGATGGGGAGGGAGACCTCCTCTAAAACTGAAAAAAAAAACTAGAATCAAATTAGCCTTTAGTTGTAAATTTACTCGTTTGCGAATAAGTTTATTGTTCTTTACTTCTCAACGTTATTATCAATATTTTTGAATTTGGATATATATATTTTTGTTTATTAATGTGTAAAATGTTTTCTGTTATTTGTTTAACGAAATTTCCCTGAAGACGAACAGCGGAGATGTTTCGAACTATTGGATAACTTTAAATAAAAATACAACTCAAAAAAAAAAAAAACAAGTAAGTAAAGTAGAAAGTCGGGCGGGGCCGACTATATCATACCCTAAACCACCATTACAGAATTAGTAATCATAAGCATTTGTGGGGTAACATATAGGTCTGGAGATAAACCGCAGTTTCATATTTAAGAAAATTAATGGGTACATGTCTATGGGTGCTTTGTGTCAATCTGACTATTGCTCATAGTCAATGTTGCCAGGGAAAATGTTCGGTTTACCCTACAAGGACAAAAAAAGTTCCCTACTGTCCCATACATTCACAAACAATTTTCCCTACAATATTTTTCTTTAAATTTAAAAAAATTTACAAAACAAAAATGGTTCTAAGTACTTTATTATCTTAAAACATGAATATGCAACGTATTTAACTTAGAATATAAATTTGTATTACCACCACGGTTGCCACAGTTGGTAGAATTCTACCCAAATTCGTAATCTTTTTTGTTAAATTTCTATAAAAATAAAATTTTGGAAAAAGTTTCTATAAACAAATTTTTGTGAGAAATTTTTCTATAGAAATAAAATTTTGACAATAAATTCTATAGAAATAAAATTTTGAGAAAAAATTCCACAGAAATAAAATTTTGCGAAAATTTTTTATAGAAATAATATTTTGAAAAAAATTTCTATAGAAATACAATTTTGACAAAATGTTCTATAGAAATAAAATGTTGACAAAATTTTCAACAGTAATAAAGTTTACCACACATTGTTAAAGATCAAGCCTTGCCGGCTTCTAATTTCCTCCTCTAGAGCCACCAAAATGTAAAAATTATTACAAATTGTGTTGAGTGAAAATGTCCTACATTGTGGCCCTACGTCCCTACAAGACGCTAAATATTAGAAAAACCCTACATATAGGGAATTTCCCCTACTTCTAGCAACACTGGCAGTGTTGATATTGCACCTACGGAGTTTAGTATGCCACTAATATTGAGCCCATTATTAAAAAAGAGAAAATCGTTAAATTAGTGTGGGTAATTTGAAATTTGAGTAACATTGGTTAATAAATAAGAGTACTATGGTCAAATTTGGGAAAATCGAGCGATACATATATATGGAAGCTATATCTAAATCTGAACAATTTGCATAATATTTTGCGGGTTTGATTAATACCACAAAAGGTTACCTTGTGCAAGATTTGAGTAAGATCAGTTAAGAAATGAGGCCTGTATGGTCAAACATAAAGTTATTAGGGGCGAATTTTTCAAAATCGGGCGATACATATATGGGAGCTATATCTACATCTGAACCGATTTCGATGAAATTTTGCACATATAGTTAGTACTATAGAAGACTGAATCTAGCCAACTTTTAGTAAGATCGGTTAATAAATAAGGGTTCTATGGCCAAATTTAAAAAAAAATCGGGTGGTACATTTATATGGGAGCTATAGCTAAATCTGAACCGATTTCGATGAAATTTTGCACATATAGTTAGTACTATAGAGGACTGAATCTAGCCAACTTTTAGTAAGATCGGTTAATAAATAAGGGTTCTATGGCCAAATTTAGAAAAATCGGGTGGTACATATATATGGGAGCTATAGCTAAATCTGAACCGATTTCGATGAAATTTTGCACATATAGTTAGTACTATAGAGGACTGAATCTAGCTAACTTTTAGTAAGATCGGTTAATAAATAAGGGTTATATGGCCAAATTTGGGAAAATCGGGCTATACATATATATGGGAGCTATATCTAAATCTGAACCGATTTCGATGATTTTTTGCACACATAGTTAGTGCTATAGAAGATTATATTTAGCCAACTTTGAGTAAGATCGGTTGATAAATAAAGGTTTTGTGGCCAAATTTGGGAAAATCGGGCGATACATATATATGAGAGCTATATCTAAATCTGAACCGATTTGAATGAAATTTTGCAGACTTGAAGGGCGATGGAAAAGATTACCTTTTGCCAAATTTGGTGACGATCCGTTTGAAAAAACGCGCAACGTGACCCTATTTGTCGAAATCGGGCGATACATATATATGGGAGCTATATCTAAATTTGATCCGATTTCTTCCAAATTCAATAGCGTTCGTCCTTGTGCCCAAAAAACTCCCTGTACCAAATTTCATCAAAATCGGTTAATAATTGCGACCGGAATCCTGTGAACAACAAATACATGGACAGACGGACGGACGGACGGACACCAAGTGCTAGATCGACTCAGGAGGTGATTCTGAGTCGATCGGTATATATTTTATGGGGTCTAAAATCAATATTTCTGGTAGGCACATTTTTTGGCCGATCAAACTTATTATACCCTGACCACTATGTGGTTTAGGGTATAAAAACAACAACATCTGTTTTTATTCACATGACCTCAAGCCGAACTAAACATACTCGTACACCCTCAAAAAAAAAATCGCTTCTTTAACATATGTTCCAAACATATGTTGCAGGAAGCACATATATTATTGTATACTGCCGAAACCATAAGCGTAGGAAGGCCTCTGGGGAGGGGGCTTAGACCCCCCCAGAATTTGAAAACCTATTTACGATTTTACATTTTTCTAAAAATTAAACAACTATATACAACCGCACAAAGTTCCGCTAAAGACTTTCATGCACAATCGAATTACTTTGGTTGTGGTAGCAGTTGCCGATGGCAATGTTTGAAATCTGATATTTATAAAATAAATCTGTGGTTGAACTTTTGATTTAGTTCAATAACTAAAGCTCCTTTATTATTTTGTTTAGTCTGGTTTAGTCAATTTAATTAAAAAAATAGTAATTGATACTATTATTTCATAAATTAATATCTTAATAATGCTGCAAAAAAGCATAGCCAAAAAGAAGTGAAAATCTTCTTTTTGGGTCCGGAAGTGGTGCAAAATTGGCGGAGAAGCGATGAATGTAATATGAAATTGTCATAGAACGAATGTCCACCGTTTCAACAGCCGTTGCAATGAATTTGCATCACTTCTTAAGTTGTGATCCAAATTCAGTGTTTTGAATGTGAATTAAAAAATTTTGTTATATTTTCCCAAATAATTAATTTTTATATTTTTTATGATTTTTAATGCATTCTAACGCTTGTTTGAAACGTTTTCCCTCGAATATTTTCAAAAATTCTATAAAAATTTCTATAATGAATTTAGCATTTTTGTGGCAATATTTGAATAATTTGTACCATTTTATTTATTCTTACCTTTTTTTAAAAGAAAACAAAAAATTACGCATTAAAATATGAAAAAATTAAGTTAAAAAACTTAGTTAAAATAATTAACTTCTTTGTGAGGACATTTTTGGAAGTGCTTTTAAAGTTGTGACATTAGAACAACTCCCAATTTTTTTTGCTGGGAAAAGTGTGGAACTACTTTTAGTTGCTTTATTATAAATTAATTGTCGAGTTATTTTGATGCCTATATTGTTATTCATTTTTATGAAATAAAACATTAATTGAACCTATAAATTCAGTCTATAAACTTTCAGCTAGGGGGGCTATAGCCCCCCCTAGGAAAATTGTCTAGCTACGCTAATGGCCGAAACATTAATATGTTTGTTTTATCTGAACATATTATATGTTTGGAAGCATTTTGAGCCCAAAAATATTATATGCTTGGAAGAATTTTTCCCAAAGACGATTGTGCTTATTCCCTAACATACTCGTAATTTTCACTTCCACGAAATATTTTAGTTCTTGGCACCTTTTTCCTCACCTTAATGTTGAAGAAATTATTCACTTTTATAAATTTTTTTCAAATTTTACCTTTCGCCTGCACGGAGAATCGAACCGAGGACCATACAGTTTGTAAGCCAACACACTATGCACTGGGCTACGTAGCAGTTATAGTCACCAGCAGATAATTATCGTTATACGTTACATTTATATAGCATAGTTTGCAGCGCCCACGAGCCCATGCAAACATAACATTATTTAACAGAAACATACATTTGTTTGCCACGTGGAGCAGTGGTGAGCATGTCTGCCTTGCATGCAAGGGTCGTGGGTTCAATCCCTGCTCCGACCGCGAACGAACACATTTTTTTTTATTTACACATTTATATTTATACTATATTAAATTTTTATAATGAAACTTCGAAATGTGGGTTATTAAAGATTTATAGTCAGTAACAGTGCTTGATATAAACGAAATTTACTGATTTTTGGATAAAATAATATTTTTTTATTGCAAAAATAAAAATTTTGTAACAAAAAACTGTTTTTGGTACACAACTTTAAAATTTGAAAGGAATTCAAAAACTCTAACAAAAGAAGAACGTGGAGTCGAGTAAAAACATACATAAGTAATTTTATAATATAAAGATAAATTTATTTAGGCGTGAACAGTTTTTTACTAGCATTTAACACCATCGCTCTAAAATGCTTTTTATTTTTCTTTAATAATTCATTTTAAATAAAATAATCTTTTTAAATTGTTTTATCTGCAAAACTCGAACTTAATGCCCGCTTTTATATTTGAAAGTGTCCGTCAACTCCTCGTGGACTAATTATTAATAAAGAGGAACTAAACTTTGTTTTTATATATTTTACTGTGTAATTTTTCACTATTTCCTCATTATTTCATTTTACTGTCCCAACTCTAAAAAGAGTATAGTGCCCTTTCGTTATTTGTATGAAGACCCCTGATTTCTTTTAACGAACCAAGAAAAAAATTGTTCCCATAATGCCAAAATGATAAACAAAACACATGTCCACTAGATAGGGTCACGGCCTAAAGGAAAAAAAAAGTTGATGCGGTCACCCCCAAGTTTTGTAGCATATTCCAAGACAATTTCAGAACACCAAAACTTTTTTTTCCGTGTACCCTACGACCCCCCGAAATACAATTTATTGTGCTGTGTCGTCATTTGAAGTCCGATTTAAAAGAAACGCATATCGTTGTTCGTGGTTGATCAGGGGCTATATTTCGTGCATTGGTCATTTTTGACTCCGACGTCAAATTTGATTTTTAAATTTTTTATTTCGCTTCGTATACCCCTTTGATGTCCATTTCTTACAACCATTATAAAGATTTTAACAAAATATGAAACTTTTGCTTTTGAAGTATTTACTTATATTCATAAAGAAAAAAGTTACAGAGATTTTAAAAAGTCAATAGGTCACCCTACACACCACCAAATAGTTTTTGTTGTGTTGTCATGATGTCCGATCGAAACCACATGCACATCGTTATTCACATCTACGAAATTAATTTATAAGGCATTTAGAACACAAAACCTGTTTATCTGTAAATTTCTAACGGTACCTTTGTATACATACTCGTTGTTTGCACTATGGCATTTTCTGCTTTATGCAAAGTGCATGTGTTTTTGCAAGAACTATTTGAGAGCCTACTGTTTTAAAATTCTAACAATCACATTCGCTACATGATTTTTTAAGTCTGTCCATATTTTTGTGAGAGAAGGCTGTTGTTTTCACTTTTTTCAAATACTATCAACAGCCTTCTCTCACAAAAATATGGACAGACTTAAAAAATCATGTAGCGAATGTGATTGTTAGAAAGAACATACAAGCGGTTTCACAGAAATTGTTCTCTTTTGATTCTTTTGCTGAGTTATGTCGATATCTTTCGACAATTCTCCCGGTTTCCATCTCTATTTCTTTCTCTATACTCTCTCTGTCGCTTTGAATAAAATATCACAACATATGTATGTTTAGTCGAAATTTGTAAATTTATATATGTTTGCATTCACACATATGATTTTTATGAAACATTCATGCCCCAAACATAATATATTCTAACATATTAACATAGATGTTCCAAACATTTAGTGTTAGTTTAGGAACATTACATGTTCGCACTTAAATATATTGTGTTTTAAAATTGTGCCCGAAACACATTTTGTTTATGTCGGAACATATGAAAAACATATTTTTCTAACAGTGTATATAAGAAATAATTTTGACAAACTTTTCTATACACGGATGAAAAAGACTGTTTTTCATATGTTTGGCTATAAACATTATATGTTTGGAAAACAAATTTTTAAACACAATATTTTTGAGTGCAAGCATATAATGTTCATAAACTAGCATAACATGTTTGGGACATATATGTTAATATGTTAGAACATATTATGTTTGGGACATAAAATGTTTTTAAATATAATATGCTTGGATGCAAACATATATTAATTTAGAAATAGCCTATAAACATATATGTGTTTAGTAGCTTGGAGCGCTATTTAACAGGAAGCGATATTGAATTAAGTTGGTGGTTGTTGCTTGTTATTACAAAATTAACATTTTATTTTTCCTTGGGCAATTGATCAGCTACTTCTTTGATCCTTACAAACTGTGTGGTCCGCTGTTCGAATCCCCGTCCGGCAAAAGGTAAAATTAAAATAAAAAAAATCATACAATTGAATAATTTCTTCTACAATGTTTGTATTACAGAAAAAGGTGCCAAGAACTAAAAAATCTCGTGGAAGTGAGAAAGATGTGAGGGAATATACAATTAGGCAGAAACAAAATTTTGAGCATTCAGGTCGAAAACCTATGTTGTTAGCAACTATATTACCTGTTTATTTTCATAATTCATTATGATTGTAAATATATAAATAAATAAATAAAATTTTGAACACAATATTGTTTGGGAGAATTTTTTTTAAGCATATAATATTTTTGGGTGCAAAATGCTATGTTCACATAATAACATATTGTTTTTTGGAAGACAACATTATTGAATTTGGATGCAAAAATACAAAATGTTTGGAACTTAGACTACCCAAACATATATTGTTTAGACCAATATGCTTTCAAACATATTATATATTGGAAGAGATCAAACATATAAATGTTTGGGCAATAGCCAAAAATGTATATGCTTGAAGCAAAATATGTTTGGGAGTATATGTTACAGAAGCGATTTTTTGTGAGCGTGTAGAAATAAAATTTTGATAAAATTTTTTATAGAAATAAAATTTTAACAAAATATTCTATAGAAATAAAATTTTGACAAAATCTATAAAAATAAGTAAAATAATATTTTTGTTTGGTAGTTTTTCCCGAAATTTTGGTTAATTATTTTTGACTCGAGTGACAACTCGAAATTTTGGTAGATTGTTTTTGACTCGAGTAGTAATTCGATTATGGAGGACAGTCTTTAGTAGAATTTTGTACGCAATTCATTGTGAGGGTATATAAGAAAGAAAATATACTTTCCTCCGGAACGAAATTCCCCTTTCCTATAAAGTATTTGCGATAAGCGATTCAAGAGAGATTGTCTCTGATATTTTTTATTCGCTGTAAAAGAAAATTGTTTAGCCTCAAAAGAAAACTTTGCTTGTCTAAACTTTTGGTCCTCAGAAAAGAAAACTCTTCTTTCTGTGTACTTGTTTGAGTGTATGCAGATCATCTTAGTATAAATGAACACTAGATAATGAGTCCAGAGGATATTTAATCATTCAATATTTTCAATTTGATCATGAAATAATGTATCTTACAAAATTGTATATATTCTATAATATTGAACAAAATATTTGAATTCCAAATAAAAATTCAACATGAAATGGTTGCATTAATTTGCATTGGAAAACATTGTATAGTGTCCTTTTTGACCGGGCCCACCCAAAGAAGCCATTCAACCAATGCTTATGCATTATGGCTTGGTGCCTACTATCGTATACACTTGCATATCATGCGTCTACAATGCAGATGCATATAAAATAATTCAAAAAGGATGATTGATGGTAGCATGGAAGCCAGGGTTTGTGGATGGTGTGCAATCGTCGACGCCACCATCCCCACCAAGACTACCACTCATTCCACTTGTTTCATTTTCGAAAGCGTTTTCTCAAGTGGAACACTTTTACTTTTATTTATACACAATATTTATATAATATTCACTTTGATGGCGGCATCTTTTGATACCATCAGCCATCCGTCCGTGTTTTGTAAGGTCACGTGGCCCACAAGAAATGAAAGAATATCAGAGAAAATTATAAAAAATTCATTCATCTCTTCAGTTTTATTTTTTTTTTTATAATTCATGTGTTTTTTTGTTTTTCTTTAATTTCAGGCTAGTCTTGTTAATTTTTTGTTTTGAGTAAAATGAAGAAATTCATGGGGGTTTGAAGATTAGTTGAAAGAAATTATTTCTTTATTTCAATTTTTAAACAAAGTCTTATTATATTGCCTATTTAAATGTTAATTAGACTGTTATGAAATATAATAAAAGGTAGCAAAAAATGGACAACTAAAAAAGTTGTATATATGAAAATTATATTTGTATAACTAAAGAACATGGAGAGTACAACGTAAAGTTTGCTTGCTTTGATACCATTACTGGCTACTTCATTTATGGTAGCTTATATAAAACTAATAAGCTTTACTATAAATAACAACTAAAGAAAGGCTAAATTTGGGAGGGACCGACTATATTTTATCCTGCAAACACTTTGTAGATCTAAATTTTCGATACCATCTAAATTTGTTTGACGACATATAGAATGGATTATGTTTCTATATACACCCTCAAAAAAAATCGCTTCTGTAACATATACCCTAAACACATTTTGCTTCAAGCATATATATTTTCAGGATTGGTCCAAACAAAATATTATTTGTATTGTTCACATATATTATCCCAGCAAAAAAAAATTAGAAGTTGTTCCACAAACATTTCGTTTAAAGCCAATCCCAGAATCCCCTATCGATTTTTTTTCAACTTTCTATGCAGCCCTTTTGGACAAGTCCACAAATATTTCTTCTAAAGCGCATCGTCGGATCCCGTAATGATTTTTTTCCACTCCCGATGCAGTCCTTTTGGACAAGTCCACAAACATTTCTTCTAAAGCGCATCTTGGGACCGCCAATGATTTTTTTCTACTTTCGCTGCAGTCAAGTATTAGAAAGTACGCAATCAGGCTATTTTAAGTACAAATTTTGAACAATTAAATAAATAAAAAAAAAAAACATAGAAAATTAATAATAAAAAAATAGAAAATTAATAAAAAAAGTAAAAAATAATAATAAACAAAAAATAAATTTCATCCCCGCTAGGATTTGAACCTATGCCGTTTGACTTTTTCGCTTCCATGGAAGTTCTGTTGAGAATGTTTTGCAATTTACGAGAATTTTTATTTATTATTTTTTTTTTTTTGATTTGTAGTAGAAGAAATATATTTATACGAAAATATATGCCGCAAATAAAAAATAAAAACGATGCATAACATAAAAATTTTTTTCTTTAGAAAAATATTTGATAAAAAATTGCCGCTGGTGAGATTTGAACATGCGCTTTTTATTTTTTCGTTCATACTAATAAAAAACATCTCGAGAAGCAATTAGAATGTTATTCCTTGATGTCGTATTACAATCATATCACAAACATTTGAATTGACCTTTCGACGTTTTATGTTCAATGGCGTTTGTGGCTGAGTGTGCTAAGGCGTTCTGTTATGGTGCCATGAAACCCAGGTTCAACCCCTGGTCGGAGCGAAAAAGTTTTTAAAATTGTAAAAAAATAGATAATAGGAAACTAATAGTGCAATAACAACAAATATGGTTGAAAAAAAAAATGAAATTGGTTGAAAAGATTTTTTTTCGCTTTTTAAATTTTTTCATTCAAATTAACTTCCAGGGCACAACTTCTAAAGCAATGCAAAGGATCCAAAAAGGGAGTATTTCCGTCCTATGACAAGCCCATGTAAAATTTATTGGAGATGATTCAAGTTTGCACTACTTCCGGATCACAGATTGGGGATCCGAACTACTTTTCTGGAAGCTCTTTTTTTGCTGGGATGTTTCACCTTAGGGCATACACTGGTAGTAAAAAATTTTAGTGAAATTTTCTTTGCGTGGATATATTTTTAAGGCGCCAATTGGTTACTTCCAGTATTTTACTTACAGCATACTCTCTAGGTCTCAATTTCTAAATACATATATGTTTATAAGCTATAGCTAAATTAATATATGTTTGCATCTAAGCATATTATATTTACAAACAGTTTATGTCCCAAACATAACATGTTTTAACATATTAACATATATGTCCCAAACATGTTATGCTAGTTTATGAACATTATATGCTTGCACTTAAAAATATTGTGTTAAAAAATTTGACTTCCAAACATTTAATTTTTACATCCAAGCATATGAAAACCAGTCTTTTTCTTCCGTGTACATATACCTAAATCTGAATTGATCTGTACAAAATTTGTTAAACTTCTACAAAGTATCTAGACATAAAATATAAACCAGCTAATGCCCCGGGGCGGGCCCAATGTTTGTAAAAAATATGAGAAATATATTAATCTACACACAGAAAACAAATTTGTTGTGCCAACTGAATTACTGTCAAAATCTAACCTAGATAAGTCATTGCCACAACCAATTTGGCAGAAACATTGTCAATCACAAGCGATTATTTGTTTTCTGACCTAACTGAAGCAAATCATTTAAATTATACAAAAATTTAAGCGAAATCAGGTTTTTATTCGATTTTATGGTTTATTTACCCAGCAAAAAAATAGCTTCCAAAATAAAGGGTGGTTAAATTGTAAGGGCCGATGTTGAATGTGAACCACACCTAAACGCCAAGTTTTTTCCGAATTTTATTTGACATTTCTCTATTTCAGACTTACTCAATTTGAACCATGGACATCGTGAATGGGCAGAATGGTTCCAAGAAATGGCAACAGTGGATGATCAATTTTCGAAGAAAATCATCTTCAGTGAATCCACCTCAGTGGATTCGTCAATAAACAGAATTGCCGCATTTGGGCGAATGAGAATCCAAAAGTGATTGTCGAAAAACCAATGCACCCACAAAGAGTGACTGTTTGGTGCGACTTATGGGCTGGCGGCATCATCGGTCCGTATTTTTTCCAAAATGAGGCCGGTCAGGCAGTTACTGTGAATGGTGTTCGCTATCGTGAGATGATAACGAACTTTTTATGGCCCGAATTGGAAGATATGTGGTTTCAGCAGGACGGTGCCACTTGCCACACAGCTAACGAAACAATGGCTCTTTTGCGCAACAAATTCAATGGCTGTGTTATCTCACGTAATGGCGATGTCAATTGGCTGCCAAGATCATGTGATTTGACACCGTTGAACTTTTTTTCTTTGGGGTTATTTGAAGGAAAAAGTGTACGTCGATAAGCCAGCAACAATTCAAGAGCTAAATCATGAGATAATTCGGCACATTAACGGCATAGAACCTCCATTATGCCTCAGCCTCATGGAACATTTGGACCATCGGATGAAGGTGTGCCACCGAGGTCGCGGCGCCTATTTGGCCGATATTATGTTCCATACATAATTGAGTAATACCAATATATCATAATAAAATAAAATTACAATAATTTCCTAAATAGTTTGTGTTTTATTCAAAATCAACATCGGCCCTTGAAATTTTAACCACCCTTTAGTAGTTTGGATCCCCAATTTGTGCTTCGGAAGTAGTGCAAACTTGGATCATCTCCAAAGAATTTTACATGGGCTTGCCATATAAGTGCATATCGGACGAAAGATATATATGGAAGCTATATCTAAATCTGAACCGATTTCTTCCAAAATCAATAGGGTTCTATTCTGACCCAAAACCCAAAACAGAAGCTTGTGCCAAATATGAAGTCGATTGGACTAAAACTGCGACCTAGACTTTGACCACAAAAATGTGTTCACAGACAGACGGACAGACGGACATGGCTAGATCGACTCAGTCTTGATTTGAAATCTTAAATCTGTAGAAGTAAAATCTGGAAATTTTACATTGAGTTTCAAGCAATTTTCATGATCAGTGCGCCTTCTACACCCTCAAGAAGTGAAGTCGGTCTATATGGAGGCATTACCAAATGGACCGATAAAAACTTAATCCGATACACGTTTTTGTGAGCCTAAAATACCAGAATATTTACAATTTCAGGCAAATCAGATAAAAACTACGGTTTCTAGAAACCCAAGGAGTTAAATCGGGAGATCGTTCTTATGGGGGCTATACTAAAATATGGACCGATACTCACCGTTTTCGGCACACCTCTTTATGACCCTAAAATACCTCTAGATTTCCAATTTCAGGCAAATAGGATAAAAACTTCGGCTTCTACAAGCCCAAGAAGTAAAATCGGGAAATCGGTATATATGGGGGCTATACCAAAATATGGACTGATACTCACCATTTTCGGCACACCTCTTTATGATCCTAAAATACCTCTAGATTTCCAATTTCAGACAAATTGGATAAAAACTACGGTTTCTATAAGCCCAAGACCCCAAATCGGGAGGTCGTTTTATATGGGGACCATACCAAAACATGGAGCGATATTCACAATTTTTGGCACATGTATTTGTGGTCCTACAATACCTCTAGATTTCCAATTTCAGGTAAATTGAATAAAAACTGCGGTTTCTATAAGCCCAAGAAGTAAAATCGGGAGATCGGTCTATATGGGGGCTATACCAAAACATGGAGCGATACTCACCATTTTTGGCGCACCTCTTTATGGTCATAAAATACCTCTAGATTTCAAATTTCAGACAAATTGGATAAAAACTACGGTTTCTATAAGCCCAAGACCCCAAATCGGGAGGTCGTTTTATATGGGGACCATACCAAAACATGGAGCGATATTCACAATTTTTGGCACACGTATTTGTGGTCCTACAATACCTCTAGATTTCCAATTTCAGGTAAATTGAATAAAAACTGCGGTTTCTATAAGCCCAAGAAGTAAAATCGGGAGATCGGTCTATATGGGGGCTATACCAAAACATGGAGCGATACTCACCATTTTTGGCACACCTCTTTATGGTCATAAAATACCTCTAGATTTCAAATTTCAGGCAAATTGGATAAAAACTACGATTTCTATAAGCCCAAGACCCCAAATTGGGAGGTCGGTTTATATGGGGACTATATCAAAACCTGGACCGATATAGCCCGTCTTCGAACTTGACCTGCCTGCAGACAAAAGACGAGTTTGTGCAAAATTTCGGCACGATTGCTTCATTATTGAAGACTGTGGCGTGATTACATCAGACAGACAGACAGACGGACAGACGGACATCGTTATATCGTCTTAGAAATTCTCCCTGACCAAGAATATATATACTTTATATAGTCGGAAATCGATATTTCGATGTGTTACAAACGGAATGACAAACTTATTATACCCCCGTCACCATTCTATGGTGGTGGGTATAAAAACTAAAGAACAAAAAAAAAATTGTTTCCAATTTCACTTTTTATTTTTATCAGTATTTTTTGTTACACTTTTATTTTCTTATTATATAATTTTTATAATCGAAAAACTTCTTCTCTTCCACCGGGAGTTGAACCTGGGTCTGTTAGCACCATAACGAACGCCTTAGCTCACTCAGCCTCAAACGCCATTGAACACGATGCATCAAAACGTCCATTCAAATGTTTGTGACACGAACCTAATATGACACCACGACTTGACAGTCTAACTACCTCATGAGATGTTCTTCAAATCTCACCAGCGGACATTTTTTTATTAAATATTTTTCTAAAAAAAATATTTTCTTATGTTGTACATCGTTTTTATTTTTTTCGGCATATATTTTTCTATAAATATATTTTTTTCACTAACAATCAACAAACAAGTATATAAAGCAGTAAATTCGGCCGGGCCGAATCTTAAATACCCACCACCATGAATCAGATATAATAGTTTACTTTGAAAACTCTTCGTCGTAGTGGGTTACTTGATAATATATAGAATTGTAGGGGGTTTGATGACAAATCTTCTCCCAAGCAAGTCAATGAAGACCATATCAGATTCTGGATTTATGAGAACCAATTTTGTTTGAGTTTTAGAGAATTAAAAACATATCGTGTATATGATGAAATTACGACTTGATTTGAAATCGTAAATCTGTAGATTTTTTCCGCCATTATTTAAACAAATACGATGAGTTAAATCTGGAAAATTCTACTTTCAGTTTCAAGCAATTTTCATGACCATGAAAGAAGTGTTTTCTTTTTTGAGAAACGTAATTTTAGACAAGCAAAGTTTTTTTTTTTTTTTTGACACAAATTTTAGAGACAATCGTTGAATAAACGAAAATACTTTATACGAAAAGGAAATTTCGTTTGTCTAAAATTTCATTATAGATTACTAATTTCCAGCAAATCGTATAAAAACTACAGATTCTAGAAGCCCAAGAAATAAAGCCGGGAGATCGATCTATATTGGGGCTATACCAAAACATGGACCGATAGGCATCATCTGCTACTCACATATGTGTGATCTTAAAATACCTCCAGATTTTCAATTTCAAACAAATCGGCTAAAAAATATAGTCTCTAGACGCCCAAGAAGTAAAAATCGAGAGATCAGTCTATATGGAGGTTATACCAAAAAATGGACCTCGATTACCTCAATTTCGGCACACTTATTAGTGGTCTAAAAATACATCTCGATTTCGAATTTCAGGCAAATCGGGTAATAAATAAAGTTTATAGAAGCTCAAGAATTTCAGGCAAATCGGATGGTAAATATAGTTTTTAGAAGCCCAAGAAGCAAAATCGGGAGATCGGTCTATATGGGGGCTATACCAAAACATGGACCGATGGGCACCATTTTCGACACACCTTTTTATGGTCCCAAAAGAACTCTAGATTTTCAAATTCAGGAAAATCGGATAGAAAATATAGTTTCTAGAAGCCCAAGAAGCAAAATCGGGAGATCAGTCTATATGGGGGCTCTATATGGGGGCTATACCAAAACATGGACCGATGGGCACCATTTTCGGCACACCTTTTTATGGTCCTCAAATACCTCTAGATTTCCAATTTCAGGCAAATCGGATGGTAAATATAGTTTCTAGAAGACCTAGAAGCAAAATCGGGAGATCGGTCTATATGGGGGCTATACCAAAACATGAACCGATACGGACCATTTTCGACACACCTCTTTATGATCGCAAAATACCTCTAGATTTTCAATTGCATACAAATCGGATAGAAAATACTGTTTCTAGACGCGTAAGAAGCAAAATCGGGAGATCAGTCTATATGGGGGCTATACCAAAACATGGACCGTTTTTGACACACCTCTTTATAGTCCCACAATACCTCTAGATTTTTAATTTCAGACAAATCGGATAGAAAATACTGTTTCTAGACGCGTAAGAAACAAAATCGGGAGATCGGTCTATATGGGGGCTATACCAAAACATGGACCGATACGAACCATTTTCGACACACCTCTTTATAGTCCCACAATACCTC
Organism: Haematobia irritans; assembly: GCF_050003625.1. Taxonomy (NCBI): domain Eukaryota; kingdom Metazoa; phylum Arthropoda; class Insecta; order Diptera; family Muscidae; genus Haematobia; species Haematobia irritans. The sequence continues at coordinate 62,000,367 of NC_134397.1, forward strand.
TAGATTTCCAATTTCAGGCAAATCGGATGGTAAATATAGTTTCTAGACGTCCAAGAAGCAAAATCGGGAGATCGGTCTATATGGGGGCTATACCAAAACATGGACCGACACGGACCATTTTCGACACACCTCTTTATGGTTCCAAAATACCTCTAGATTTCCAATTTCAGGCAAATCTGATAATAACTACGGTGTTTATAGGCTCAAGACCCCAAATAGAGAGGTCGGTTTATATGAGGACTATATCAAAACTTGGACCGATATAGCCCATCTTCGAACTTGACCTGCCTGCAAACAAAAAACGAATCTGTGCCAAATTTCGGGGCGATAGCGCCATTATTCAAGGCTGTAGCGTGATTACAACAGACAGACAGACAGACAGACAGACAGACGGACAGACGGACATGCTTATATCGTCTTAGAATTTCTCCCTGATCAAGAATATATATACTTTATATAGTCGGAAATCGATATTTCGATGTGTTACAAACGGAATGACAAACTTATTATACCCCCGTCACCATTTTATGGTGGTGGGTATAAAAATCAAAAATTATCGTAATTTGCAAAACCTTATCAAAAGAACTTTCATGGAAGTGAAAAATCCCAGCGGAGATGATTTTTTTAATTGTTTGTTTTTTGTAATTAGTTTACCTTTTTATTGGTTTTCTGTTTTTTTGTTTTTGCGAAATTTAGTTTTACAAAACTTAAATTTTCACTTAAAACGGCCTAATTTTGTACTTTCTAAGACTTGTCCAAAAGGATTGCATCGGAAGTGAAAAAAATCGATAGGGTATCCCGGGATGCTCTTTAAAAGAAACACCCAATTTTTTTTGCTGGGTGTATTAAGAAAAAGCAACATAAACGTATAACATTGAAATCTTATATAATTCACAAAATTCATGCTAATCAAACTAGAACAGCTGCGGAATAATAATTTTAACATTGTTTTTTATACACTTCACCATAGGATTATACTCCACCCCCCATTAACTTTGTCATTCCGTTTGTAACATATCGAAATATTGCTCTAAGACCCCATATTCTGGGTCGTGGCGAAATTCTGAGTCGATCTAAGCATGTTTGAAGTCACGCAAACTTCCGAACGAAATAAGTTATCGACTTGAAACTTTGTACAAGTAGTTGTTATTGATGTAGATCGGATGGTATTGTAAATTGGCCATATAGGACCACTTTTACGTAAGCTCCCATATAAACCGACCCCAGATTTGCCTGGCGGAGCCTCTTAGAGTGTATATGGTCTCTAATAACCATGCAAAAATTGGTTCCTATCGGTCCATAATTATATATAGCCCCCACACTCAAAAAAAATTTTACTTGAATCCAAAGATTTTGACCTTCCTTTAAGGATTTTGGTATTGATTCCGAGTCAAAGATGCGGATTTTTTTTTTTAATACGGAAATTTATTTGCGACCTATCTGGCTTTAAATCTAGGACCTATATAATTAAAATTAGGATATAGATCTCATTTATCGAATTGTCATTCTATTTTTTCGGTATATTAATAAAGCTATTCACGTACAAAAAAATGTCATTTTAAAAATTCAAATTATGATGAATACTTCGAAGTAAAAAATATTTTCTTAATTAAAAAAAAAAAACTTTAAACCAAAAAAGTCTTAGCCTATATTTGCAGCGTTTTTATCTTAAATCTAAAGATTCAATATTTCAGTTAATTTAAGGACGATTTCTTTAAATCAAAAATGTGTTTTTTTAAATAAGGACATTTATTTGCGACCTATCTGGCTTTAAATCTAGGACCTATATAATTAAAATTAGGATATAGATCTCATTTATCGAATTGTCATTCCATTTTTCCGGTATATCAAAAAAGCTATTCACGTACAAAAAAATGTCATTTTAAATATCCAAATTATGATGGATACTTCGAAGTAAAAAATATTTTCTTAATTCCAAAAAAATTTTAAACCAAAAAAAAGTCTTAGCCTATATTTGCAGCGTTTTTATCTTAAATCTAAAGATTCAATATTTCAGTTAATTTAAGGACGTTTTTTTAAATCAGAAATGTGTTTCTTTACTTTAAGGAAATGTTGCCTTAGTTTAAAGACATGCAACTTTAACGAAGGGACGCAAATTTTCAAAATGTGTGCCCTAAATTTAATGAAAAGAATTTTTGAAGCAAAGATTATAAACTTTCTTTTAATTAAAATTTCATTATTTTAAAGAAATTTGTTCTTAATCGTGTGTAAATTGCGCATCCTAAAATTGTGGTTGCGTAATCTTTAATATCACGTAAATATTTTTTTCAGTGCATATAAACCGATCCCCAGATTTGACCTCCGGAGCCTCTTGGAGGAGCAAAATTCATCCAATCTGGTTAAAATTTGGTACGAGGTGTTAATATATGGTCTCTAACATCCATGCAGAAATTGGTCCATATCGGTCCTTAATTATATATAGGCCTCATATAAACCGATCCCTAGATTTGACCTCCGGAGCCTCTTGGAGGAGTAAAAATTCATCCGATTCGGTTGAAATTTGGTACATTGTGCTAGTACGTATATGGCCGCTAACAACCATGCCAAACTTGGTTCATATCGGTCTATAGTTATATATAGCCCCCAGATAAAGCGATCCCCAATCACACAAAAATTGTTTCATATCGGTTCATAATTGTATACAGCCCCCGTATAAAGCGACCCTCATATTTCAATTCTGACTCTCTCATTACCGCGCAAAAGTTCATATCGGTTCTTAGTACATAAGTTCGGCCTGGCGAACTTACGGTCGTATATACGATTTTTTTTTAAATTTTCCACATTCCAATGAAATTTTCTTCCTATAAAACAGTCTACTCTTTTTCGGTGTGTTTTCATCAAGCTCAGGGAACATGACACTTTCTTAATAAGGAAAATAGGCAAGCATAAATTAAACTCCATAAATAAGTACATTCTGTAGTATTCCAAGTGGAATTGTTATACAAAGTGGAAGTGGAATTGTTATACAAATAGACAAATTTATGTGCAAACTTGAGATAAACTGTAGTATAGGTACCTGTAGGTTCTGTAGTCCCAATAAAAATTTACTAATAACAATAACAGGTTGGCTGATAAGTCCGCGGTCTAACAAAGAAAAACACATTTTTTTGACAAAATTCGTTTTTATTATTCAACATAGTTCCCTTCAATAGGGATCATTGGCGTAGCTAGGGGGGTGCTGGGGGGGCTATGCCCCCCCAGAATAGTTCTTGCCCCCCCCCAGAATAATCAAAGCTACAGTTGTTTTATATTTTAATTCAAGCTTTGCGATGTGTTTAATCCAATTAAGATTGTGGCAGAGAGAGTATGTTAAGCATATTTTTTAGTATTGATATTTACATTACAACTAAAAACACGTAATAAAAACACTAAAAGGAAACTTGAGACGCACATTTTCAAAAATAGTCAATTTATAACTACGTTGATTAAAATCATAAATCGTCACATGCCCAATTTACCATCTAAAATCGTCAAAATCACGAAAAATCCACAGAGTTGGCACCGCTGCTCTCGACAGTTGCTTCGTTGTATTCTGTTCTCAGAGAATTTTTAAAAACTAATCGAAGATAGACGTTTTATAATATTCAATTTATTTTTTGCCTTTTATTTAATTTTTTATTCTTAGTATTTTTTATACACGATGAATATATTAAGTTTATGTTTTGCTTTATGATTTCTAGTCCTGTTTTAAAACACACATTTCAAATAAAATTTAAAAATCATATGTTTGTTGTCTTGAATTAAAAATAAATTACAAACAATATTTTTCAAACACATACTTAAAGCAATGCTTTTATTTTTTGTTATATTAAATAATGGTAAGGTGCTATTTGATTATTTATCGCGGTGTCGTGGAACCGACTCCCACACACAATAAAATATTTTTTGTCTTCAACCATGAAATTAATTGATCTAATTAATTATACCCTTCACCACTACTGTGGTACAGGGTATAATAAGTTTGTGCATTTGTATATAACGCCAAGAAATAGTGGTCATAGACCCATCTTTTAGTATACCGATCGGGTAAGAATTAAAATCTGAGTCGATTTAGCGATGTCCGTCTGTCTGTCCGTCCGTCTGTCTGTATATGTAATTTTGTGCACAAAGTACGGCTCGCAATTTAAGTCCGATCGTCCTCAAATTTGGCATAGGGCCGTTTCTTGAGACAGAGACAATTGCTATTGGTTTTGGAAAAAATCGGTTCAGATTTAGATATAGCTGCCATATATAATTATCTACGATGTGGTCATAGTTAGCGTGTTTATCAACCAATTTTCTTGAAATACCGTACATCCAAATATTTAATGAATCTCGCAAATCTTGCAAAATATCAGCCAAATCGGTTCAGATTTAGATATAGCTCCCATATATAACTTTCGTCCGATTTAGACTCATATGACCACAGAGCCCAAAATTTACTACCGATCTTCATGAAATTTTGCACAGAGGGTAGAATTGGCATTCTACCAATGCTTGGTACACTTGATTGAAATCGGTTCAAATTTAGATATAGCTCCCATATATATCTTTCGTCCGATTTAAAGTTATATGGCCACAAAAGCCAGAGATTTGCCGTGATTTGCTTCAAATTTTGCACAAGGGGTACGTTTAATAGTATCGTTAAGTGTGTCAAATTTTGTTAAAATCGGTTCAGATTTAGATATAGCTCCCATATATATCATTCGTCCGATTGAACTTATATGGCCTCAAAATCCAGGGTTTTGCCGTGATTTGCTTCAAATTTCGCACAAGGAGTACGTTTAGTAGTATAGGTAATTGTGCCAAATTTGGTTGAAATCGACTCAGATTTAGATATGGCTCCCATATATATCTCCCGTCCGATTTGCACTCATATGACCAGGAGGGCCAAAGTTATACTCCCATTTACGTGAAATTTCGCATAGATAGCAGAATTATTATTCTAACTATACATGTCAAATTTATTCAAAATCGGTTCAGATTGTATATAGCTCCCATATATACGTACACCAGAGTTGGGGAAATATGGTCGACTGTTTCATATTTTAGACCCATTTTCAATGGGATTTTCCTCCAATTGACTGGATAGTTTCCACAGAGAATACAAATATGGCCAAAATTCTCACAGTTTACACAAAATTCTGTGATGATTTCCCCATATCCTACACACTGCAATGCCAAAATTTCCACAGAACGGATGAGTTTTAAATAAGGCTCCAAGTCGCCCTACACATATCTTGGCGAGATCTAACCAATATCCTTGTAAAATATCCACTGCTGAGTAGCAAAAATTGTAAATATTACTCTAATTGTCCTATATCTCGAATACATATGTATCGCCTGAAAAATTAAAAATCTCTTTTGTACAATTGCATTAAAATTTCTCTCGCTTCATATTTCCCATATTTTTTACTAACATTGTGTATCATCCCAGGGCGTTAGCCGATTTAAATTTTAATTCTAGAGTTTTTGTAGAAGTACAAAAAATTGTTTCCATTAAAAGTATTTGTATCTGGAAATGCAAACCTTTAATAGCTCCCAGCAAATTTTAAGTAGTTGAGATGGTAACACAAATGTTTGTCTACATAGTGGTGAAGGGTATAATATAGTCGGCTCCGCCCGACTTTAGATTTTACTTACTTGTTTTTAATTGAAATGTATTCAATCAAAAAAAATGATAGTATCAATCATCAAAGCCAATTAAAAAATTAATTGATACAACTAATTATTGTGATTGAGATTTTTTTTGTTTTTGATTGATTTTGCTGCATATTGCCTTTAACACCGCAATAAAATTGAGGATGTATAGTTTTATCAATAGGTGTAATTTATCGCTTCGGAAATTTCGACAAAATTTTGAAGGATGTCTGGGGGGGGGCATAGCCCCCCCAGAGAAAATTTCTAGCTCCGCCAATGATAGGGATACAACGATTATAACGACCTTCCAATTTTTTGATACCATTTTGGTGTACTCCTTCGGTTTAAGTTTCGGCGATCACCTTTTCATTGCAGCCAAATTTTTTCCCTGCGAGCATGTTTTTGAGGTCTGAGAACAAGAAAAAGTCGCTGGGGCCCCATCTGGATAATACGGTGGGTGGGGAAGCAATTCGAAGCCCAATTCATGAATTTTTGCCATCGTTCTCAATGACTTGTAGCACGGTGCGCTCTCTAGGTGGAACAACACTTTTTTCTTCTTCATATGGGGCCGTTTTGCCGCGATTTCGACCTTCAAACGCTCCAATAACGCCATATAATAGTCACTGTTGATGGTTTTTCCCTTCTCAAGATAATCGATAAAAATTATTCCATGCGCATCCCAAAAAACAGAGGCCATTACTTTGCCAGCGGACTTTTGTGTCTTTCCACGCTTCGGAGACGGTTCATCGGTCGCTTTTCACTCAGCCGACTGTCGATTGGACTCAGGAGTGTAGTGATGGAGCCATGTTTCATCCATTGTCACATATCGACGGAAAAACTCGGGTGTATTACGAGTTAACAACTGCAAACACCGCTCAGAATCATCAACACGTTGTTGTTTTTGGTCAAATGTGAGCTCGCGCGGCACCCATTTTGCACAGAGCTTCCGCATATCCAAATATTGAAGAATGATATGACCAACACGTTCCTTTGATATCTTTAAGGCCTCTGCTATCTCCATCAACTTCATTTTACGGTCATTCAAAATCATTTTGTGGATTTTTTTGATGTTTTCGTCGGTAACCACCTTTTTTGGGCGTCCACTGCGTTCACAGTCCTCCGTGCTCATTTCACCACGCTTGAATTTTGCATACCAATCATTTATTGTTGATTTCCCTGGGGCAGAGTCCGGAAACTCATTATCAAGCCAAGTTTTTGTTTCCACCGTATTTTTTCCCTTCAGAAAACAGTATTTTATCAAAACACGAAATTCCTTTTTTTCCATTTTTTTCACAATAACAAAAGTTGCTTCACAAAAGACGCTCTATCTCACAAACTAATTGACTTACAGACGTCAAATTTTGACACGAATCATTTGAAGGTTGGTACTATATAAAAATAATATGCATTTAATAATATCTATGTGTCAGACCGGGGACTTATCAGCCAACCTCTTAAATAATGGGATCTTGGGCCGATATTTCTGTCGGGAATATATATTGACTTGACTCTGATCTCACCATTGGTTATAACTAAAGTTTGAAGAATACTCATTTTTAAATATTTTAAGTTTAAAACATTTTCCTCCAACCAAAACCTAGAAACCTCTACAGACCTTGATAGATTTCGAGGATGTTGATACCAAATGAATTAGTTTGCCAAACCAAAGCCACCAGAAGACCTTAGTTTATTGACATGCATTCCATCTATAAAATACCAAAATGAATTGGCCAAAACTTGAAGCCCACATTGAATTTCCCATTTCCTTTCTACAAAACACACACAAACATACTCATACTTCAACACTTTCATACAGAAGGTGCATGAACCAAGTGATAAAGCCACAATAACCTTTTACTAAAACACAGACCTTCAATACAGTTCGAGTTACTATCACTAATTCTCAAAGTCTTCATCAGATCCCTTGGTACGCTTCGTCTGTGGTCTGTCGATGTTCACCTTGCACCCACATAGTTTCCACACCCTAGAGTTGATTCAAGTCTCTTTCCGTTTTTTGTACTTTCCCATCCGCCCCAAACCCTTTGGCCTCTTGTCTCATCACCAAATAGAAAGCAACCTCAAACCAAATGGCACCAATGACAACGATGGCTTTTGACTCATTTTGTGGATATGATTTTCCTGGTTGTATTTTTTTTTGCTTCTGTTGTTAGCGAATAAGGGGTGACACCCACATGTTGGACATAAAGTTCATTGGAAAATGAAAAAAAAACACTCATACCCGCAAATGGAAATCTTCAAGGAAATGAAAGGAAATTTGATTTTCATGAAAAAAAAATTCAATGAAATTTCAATTTCGTAGAATTTTTTAAATGAAATGTTTTTCATCATAACAGTGTCACTGAAACTCAGTGTTTGTAGAGAATATTTAAAAGTTCAGATGTTATATATCCATATAATAGGGAGAAGAGATAAATGTAATCCTTTTATAATGGAAAATGCATAAATGGAATAAAATCGGACAATTGCAATATTAAATCCGTCTACAGTAAACTGCAAATGAAAATGTGTGAAGTTCAGCCGAGATGAAAGTCACCGTAGATTATAGGCCCCAACGGCAGACAACAAAAGCTTGAATTTCAAACTATTCCCTTCGTTGTGAGCAGCATTATTTCCCTCTGCTATAATAACAAATTTTGATACCTCAAATAAACACAGAAACAATTGAATAAACTTTATTTCCATCATATGCGATTATTCCAAAAGTTAAAAAAAAAAAAATTTCTATAGAAATAACATTTTCCCCAAATTTTCTATAGGAATGAAATTTTGACCAAATTTTCTACAGAAATATAATTTTGACAAAATTTTATTTCTATAAAATTTTGACAAAATATTCTATTAAAAAAAATTTGACAAAAATTCCAAAGAAATAAAATTTTGACAAAATTTTCTATAGACATAAAATTTTGACAACATTTTCTAGAGTAATAAAATCTTCTAGAGAACTAAAATTTTGACCAAATTTTCTATAGTAGTAAAGTTTTGACAAAACTTTCTAGAATAAAATTTTGACAAAATCTTCTATAGAGATAAAATTTGACCAAATTTTCTATAGAAATCAAAAATTTTGATAAAATTTTCTAGAATGTTGATAAAATCTTCTATAGAAATAAAATTTGACCAGATTTTCTATAGAAATCAAAAATTTTGACAAAATTTTCTAGAATAATAAAATGTTGATAAAATCTTCTATAGAAAAAAAATGTTGACAAACTTTTCTATATAAATAAAATTTTGACAAAATTTTCTGGAGAAATTAAATTTTCACCAAATTTTCAAGAGAAATAAAATTTAGAACAAATTTTCTACAGAAACAAAATTTTAACAAAATTTTCCATGGAAATAAAATTTTGACAAAAACTATATTTACGTGATATTAAAGATTACGCAACCTAAATTTTAGGATACGAAATTTACAAAATATTAAGGACAAATTTATTTAAAATAATGAAATTTTAATTAAAATAAAGTTTATAATCTTTGCTTCAAAAATTTTTTTTATTAAATTTAGGACACAATTTTTTTTTTTTTAATTTTCGTCTCTCCGTTAAAGTCGCATGTTTTTGAAATAAAGCTAATTTTCCTTCAAGTAAAGAAACACATTTTTGATTTAATGAAATTGTCCTTAAATTAACTGAAATATTGAATCTTTAGATTTAAGATAAAAACTCTTCAAATATAGGCTAAGACTTATTTTGAGGATTTAGCGGCGTTGGTTTAAATTTTTTTTGAAATTAAGAAAACATTTTTTACTTTGAAGTATACGTTATAATTTGGATTTTTAAACTGGCATTTGTTTGTACGTGAGTACCTTTATTAATAAACCGCGAAAAGAGAATGAAAATTTAATAAATGAGATCTGTACCCTATTTTTAATTTTATGTGTCCTAGATTTAAAGCCAGATAGGTAGCTAAAAAATTTCATAATTTTAACGAATCAATACCAAAATCCTTAAGGGAAGGTCAAAATCTCTGGATCCAAGTAAATTTTTTTTTTTAGTGTAGAAATAAAATTTTGACGAAATTTTCTAGAACAATGAAATTTTTACCAAATTTTCTATAGAAATAAAATTTTGACAAAGTATTCTATAGAAATAAAATTCTGACAACATTTTTTATAGAAATAAAACTTTGACAAAATTTTCTAAAGAAATAAAATTTTGACAAAATTTACTAGAGAAGTAAACTTTTGACAAAATTTTCTAGAGAAGTAAAACTTTTACAAAATTTTCTAGAGAAATAAAATTTTGATCAAATTTTCTATAGTATTAAAATGTTGACAACATTTTGTAGAGTAATAAAATTTTCATAAAATCTTTTAAAGAAACAACATTTTAATAAAATTTTCTAGAGAAATAAAATTTGCACAAAATTTTCTATAGAAATAAAATGTTGACCAAATTTTGTAGAGAAATAAAATTTTGACAAAATTCTCTATAGAAATAAGAAAATTTTCTAGAGAAGTAAAAAATGTTCTGTATAAATAAAATTTTGAGGACATTATTTATTATAGAAATAAAATGTTGACCAAATTTTCTAGAGAAATAAAACTTTGACAAAATTTTCTAGAGAAATAAAATTTTGACAAAATTTTCTACAGAAATAAAATTTTGCCAAAAGTTTTCATAGAAATAAAATTGTGATAAAATTTTTATGTAAATAAAATTTTCTGTAAATTCAGAAAAACAAGTATATACGTCCGTAAGTTCAGCCAGGCCGAAGCTTATGTACCCTCTACCATGGATTGCGTACGAACTCCCTCTAAAGACTGTTATCCACAATCGAATAACCTGGGTTGTGGTAACACTTGCCGATGGCAATGTATCTTAAAACTTCTTTACAACGTCGTCTAAATTGTAAGTTAGTACATACGTGGTTTATATTAAACTAAAAAAGGCCGATTAAATATCTTACGTATATAATTCAGGTTGATAGAATTTTCTATAGAAATAAAATGTTGACAACATTTTATATAGAAATAACATTTTGACAAAATTTTCTATAGAAATAAAATTTTAACAAAATTTTCTATAGAAATAAAATTTTGAGAAAATTTTCTATAGAAATAAAATGTTGACAAAATTTTCTATAAAAATAAAATGTTGACAACATTTTCTATAGAAATAAAATTTTGACCAAATTATCTAGAGAAATAACATTTAGACTAATTTTTGATAAAAATAAAATTTTGCCAAAAGTTTTCATAGAAATAAAATTTTGATAAAATTTTTATGTAATACAATTTTCTATAAATTCAAAAAAAAAAAAAATAAATAATAATAATAATAATAATAATAATAATAATAATAATAATAATAATAATAATAATAATAATAATAATAATAATAATAATAATAATAATAATAATAATAATAATAATAATAATAATAATAATAATAATAATAATAATAATAATAATAATAATAATAATAATAATAATAATAATAATAATAATAATAATAATAATAATAATAATAATAATAATAATAATAATAATAATAATAATAATAATAATAATAATAATAATAATAATAATAATAATAATAATAATAATAATAATAATAATAATAATAATAATAATAATAATAATAATAATAATAATAATAATAATAATAATAATAATAATAATAATAATAATAATAATAATAATAATAATAATAATAATAATAATAATAATAATAATAATAATAATAATAATAATAATAATAATAATAATAATAATAATAATAATAATAATAATAATAATAATAATAATAATAATAATAATAATAATAATAATAATAATAATAATAATAATAATAATAATAATAATAATAATAATAATAATAATAATAATAATAATAATAATAATAATAATAATAATAATAATAATAATAATAATAATAATAATAATAATAATAATAATAATAATAATAATAATAATAATAATAATAATAATAATAATAATAATAATAATAATAATAATAATAATAATAATAATAATAATAATAATAATAATAATAATAATAATAATAATAATAATAATAATAATAATAATAATAATAATAATAATAATAATAATAATAATAATAATAATAATAATAATAATAATAATAATAATAATAATAATAATAATAATAATAATAATAATAATAATAATAATAATAATAATAATAATAATAATAATAATAATAATAATAATAATAATAATAATAATAATAATAATAATAATAATAATAATAATAATAATAATAATAATAATAATAATAATAATAATAATAATAATAATAATAATAATAATAATAATAATAATAATAATAATAATAATAATAATAATAATAATAATAATAATAATAATAATAATAATAATAATAATAATAATAATAATAATAATAATAATAATAATAATAATAATAATAATAATAATAATAATAATAATAATAATAATAATAATAATAATAATAATAATAATAATAATAATAATAATAATAATAATAATAATAATAATAATAATAATAATAATAATAATAATAATAATAATAATAATAATAATAATAATAATAATAATAATAATAATAATAATAATAATAATAATAATAATAATAATAATAATAATAATAATAATAATATAATAATAATAATAATAATAATAATAATAATAATAATAATAATAATAATAATAATAATAATAATAATAATAATAATAATAATAATAATAATAATAATAATAATAATAATAATAATAATAATAATAATAATAATAATAATAATAATAATAATAATAATAATAATAATAATAATAATAATAATAATAATAATAATAATAATAATAATAATAATAATAATAATAATAATAATAATAATAATAATAATAATAATAATAATAATAATAATAATAATAATAATAATAATAATAATAATAATAGTAATAGTAATAATAATAATAATAATAATAATAATAATAATAATAATAATAATAATAATAATAATAATAATAATAATAATAATAATAATAATAATAATAATAATAATAATAATAATAATAATAATAATAATAATAATAATAATAATAATAATAATAATAATAATAATAATAATAATAATAATAATAATAATAATAATAATAATAATAATAATAATAATAATAATAATAATAATAATAATAATAATAATAATAATAATAATAATAATAATAATAATAATAATAATAATAATAATAATAATAATAATAATAATAATAATAATAATAATAATAATAATAATAATAATAATAATAATAATAATAATAATAATAATAATAATAATAATAATAATAATAATAATAATAATAATAATAATAATAATAATAATAATAATAATAATAATAATAATAATAATAATAATAATAATAATAATAATAATAATAATAATAATAATAATAATAATAATAATAATAATAATAATAATAATAATAATAATAATAATAATAATAATAATAATAATAATAATAATAATAATAATAATAATAATAATAATAATAATAATAATAATAATAATAATAATAATATAATAATAATAATAATAATAATAATAATAATAATAATAATAATAATAATAATAATAATAATAATAATAATAATAATAATAATAATAATAATAATAATAATAATAATAATAATAATAATAATAATAATAATAATAATAATAATAATAATAATAATAATAATAATAATAATAATAATAATAATAATAATAATAATAATAATAATAATAATAATAATAATAATAATAATAATAATAATAATAATAATAATAATAATAATAATAATAATAATAATAATAATAATAATAATAATAATAATAATAATAATAATAATAATAATAATAATAATAATAATAATAATAATAATAATAATAATAATAATAATAATAATAATAATAATAATAATAATAATAATAATAATAATAATAATAATAATAATAATAATTTTCGTATTTCGTTTTCATCGTAAGTTTTTAATTTACTAGAGAAGTAAACTTTTGGCAAAATTTTCTAGAGAAGTAAAACTTTTACCAAATTTTCTAGAGAAATAAAATTTTGATCAAATTTTCTAGAGAAATAAAATTTTCACAAAATTTTCTATAGAAATAAAATTTTTACCAAATTTTGTAGAGAAATAAAATTTTGACAATATTTTCTATAGAAATAAAATTTTTGCTAAATTTTTAAAAAATTTTCTATAGAAATAAAATTTTGACAAAATTTTCTATAGAAATAAAATTTAGACCAAATTTTCTAGAGAAATGAAATTTTGACAAAATTTTCTACAGAAATAAAATTTTGACTAATTTTTGATAGAAATAAAATTTTGCCAAAAGTTTTCATAGAAATAAAATTTTAACAAAATTTTCTATAGAAATGAAATTTTGACAAAATTTTCTATAGAAGTAAAATTTTGACAAAATTTTCTATAGACATAAAAGGTTGACAACATTTTTTATAGAAATAAAATTTTGACAAAATTTTCTATAGAAATAAAATTTTGACAAAATTTTCTATAGAAATAAAAGGTTGACAACATTTTTTATAGAAATGACATTTTGTTGTTGTTTTTTATTGCAGCTTAGAACCATACATTGACTAAACTACAAGTGTAGCTTAACCAACAGAGGAAAATAATATTTGTCAAATTTATTTGGACAAAGCCCTATAGACTGCAAAATGGTTGGATGGACGCACGTTTCGGAATTACCACATTCCTCATCAGCATCCTCTACTTGCAGCTAAACTATCAACCAATTATCAGAATAAATTCAGGCAGTTCATTAAACCCAACAATAAACCACACTTGAACCCTCCGAAAAAAGGCTTTACACTGATAGCCGGCTTATGCCGAAATAAATTCAAAACAAACATATCTCTTTTCCAATGCCACTGTTAAATCATCGATTTGAATTCAGTTGGCTGGGTTTATTTTGAGCGTGCTTCCTCTTCTTTTTCCATTCTTTTTGTTGACAAAATTTTCTATAGAAATAAAATTTTGACCGAATTTTCGAAAGAGAAATAAAATTTTCACAAAATTTTCTAGAGAAATAAAATTTTGACAAAATTTTCAACAGAAATAAAATTTTGACTATTTTTTTGATAGAAATAACATTTTGCAAAAAGTTTTTATAGAAATAAAATTTTGATACAATTTTTATATTATAAAATTTTCTATAAATTCAAAAAACAAAAAAATAATAATTTTCGTGTTGCGTTTTCACGCAAGTTTTTAGATTTAAAAATTCGATACATTTACCATTCAAGGGAATTTGTACTCACAAACAGTTTTCTCGAATTCGAAGAAAAAACTGTTTTCCATACACAACTGTTTTCCATACACCACATCTAAAGAAAGTCTAAAGTCTGGCTGGTCTACTATAATATACCCTGCACAACTTTGTAGATCTACATTTTCGATACCATTTCAAATTTGTTGGGAGCTATATACTCGTATAAAGAATTATGTTTCCATATATGTTACATATATTTAAATCTGACTCGATAGGAAAGTTAGGTCATTTTTACAAATTTTCGACTTGCAAGGAAAATGTGGCTATTTTGGCCATTTTTGCCCAAACCAGAAAACATATATATGGGATCTATATCTAAATTTGTATAGTTACTATGTTAATTTTACTCATTGTGCCAAATTTAAAGTAAAACGGATTGCTACTTCGACTTTTGTGGTCATATGAGTGAAAATCGGGCGAAACATATATATGGGAGCTAGATCTAAATCTGAACCGATTTGGCCAAATTTGGCATACGCAGTTGGAATGTTAATTCTACTTCCTATTCGCGTACATCGGAGTAAAATTATGGTCTCTGTGGTCATATGAATGTAAATCTGGGGAAAGCTATATCCCAGTAAAGAAAAGCGTAGCCAAAAAAAGTACTGAAAATGTTCTTTTTTAAGGTGTGATCCGAATTTAGTGTTTTGGATGTGAGTAAGAAACTTTCTTTATTTTAACCACACAAGAAGTTCTTTTAATATATTTTTTTCTTATTGGTTTAATGGGTAATTTAAAATTTTTTTGTTTCAAATGAGTTAAAAACGGAGTAAGAATCAATAAAATGGTACAAATTTTGTTGAAAGAAAGGCAAAATCCAATCTAGAAAAATTGCGAATTTTTTGAATATTTGAGGTCAAACGTTTCAGACAAGCTTTAGAATGTATAAAAAATCATAAAAAATTAATATTTTTTTTAGTTTTTTTGCAAAATATTAGAAAAGTTTTTATCTAATTATACAATTATTTTTCGAGCTTTATGGACAGATATAGATTAAGGAACATGGTTAATAGAGCCATTGAAAAGAAAACGCCAGATACAAATCTATACACTCCTGGACTGTACATGTTTCGGTTCAGGCGAATGAACCTTTCCACAGCCTTTAGTATAGATCTGGCTGGGAGAGATAACTCAATTTTGGGCCCTTTATGCTAACTCCTTATGGAGAAAACATTTGGGAAATTTCCTCTTACAAATTGAATCATCTTTTCTCCCACTGTACATCATCTTTTCATATAACTTACAAGTCCCTTAATCTTATTTTTATTTCGTTTTGTTACGTAGTAATGCAACAACACGAAATTTATTTTTAGAAAGCTAATTTGTTAGAATTCACCTAAGTGGTGAACAGTCGAACAATGCTTATTGTTTCTACAGTCAACTACAACATATGACAATTAACAGAAACTGGTTTCCAGGATACAACAACAATTCTAACGCGTACATTAGTCGTGTTTTTTCTAGTTTTACGACGGGCTCATCGTTGCTTTTTAATTTACATCCAAACCACTGAATTTGAATCACACCTTAAGAATTGATGCAAATTCAGTGCAACGGCTTTTGAAATGGTGGACATCCATCCTATGACAAGCCCATGTTAAATTCATCGCTTCTGCGTCAATTTTGCACAACTTCCGGATCCAAGAAGAACATTTTCACAACGCAATTTTTTTGCTGGTTGAAATAGGCACTTGTCATTGCCTATTTTTAGGTATTTGAAACTTGTCCATTGGTGTACCTCGCTTAAAAACGCCTGCAGGATACATCTGTATTTTTCATTTTATAAGTTAGTGCATATGTTTGCAACACCCAGAAAAAGATGAAATAGTGTCTTTGCCAATAATGCCCAGGGTGGGCCCCTGATTCGATCTAGCCATGTCCATGTGATCAACGTCTAGGTCGCAGTTGACTCTAGAAACTTGGTCCGGTATTATATTTCTTGAGACAATAAATGATTCCACTTCTGGGTGAGTGGCTCATATTTTTCGGTCGAGTTTCTTCTAGTAGGTCTTATTTCTTACGTTAAACTATCATCTTTACGAACATGAAGAGAAATCACACGTTTTATCAATGGTGCAGTCGACTCTCGATAATTTGACACTCGTTAATTTGAATCTCTTGATTATTTGAAATCTTTTACCGGTCCTTTGAAAAATTCGATAAATTGAAAAACCCCAGTACTAGTTTGACACTTTGATAATTTGAAGCCGTAAGAATGGCATCTTTCTCGCCAACATTCTATAATTTGAATTTCTGTTGAATTTTACTCTCCCTATTTTGAAGTCGGTGATTCCTCGGTTAACGATGACATGAAAAACCCACCCCCCTTAGATCACGTGAAATTAATATTTTTTCCACCCAGCACGACATCAAAGATATAGCCATTAGACCAAGGCATTATCCAGAACTTTAAAACTCTCAACCACAGAGAAATTGTTTCTCTTGTGCTGGATAGCATTAAAAGAATGAAAAGGTTAATATAGCTGTTTTAGCCGCTGTAACGATGCTCGATAAGACCTGGAAAAATGTCAACCCTAAGACCCTTAGAAACTGTTTCCAAAAGTGCGGGTTTAGACAAACAGATAATGAGCCATAGTTATCAGAACTATCATTATTTTCGAGTACGGACCCTGGGAGGGGACTTCTACCTAACTGTGGAGATTTAACTTTTGAGGATTTCGTTCACGTTGATACTGACATCTGTGTTTATGGAGTTCTTACTGATGCTGAACTTTTAGATTTGGACAAAAACAAGGAGGAAGATGAAGAAGACCAACCGCTGAATCCAGTCGCATTGAGTAAGGCAAGGAAATCTATTAATAACCTACGCTCCTACGCCCTTAGAACTGACACAAATGACTAATTCTATTCAGCACTCATAACAATAGAAAACTCATTTGATAATGATAGATCGCTAACTCAGAAGTAAATAACACATTTTTTTAAAAATAATATGAAGTAAAACTAATTTTCCTGATTTATTAATACTCTTGTTTATTTGAACTTTTTCGCTGTTCTCTCTCTCTCTCTCTCTCGATAATTTGAACTCTTATTATTTTGAAACACTTGGTAATTTGAACTTTTTCTTTTGTCCCTTGAGTTTCAAATTATCGAGAGTCGACTGTATATACTTTTTTGGCGATAGAGTCATAGTAGATTTTTTTTGAAAATTTTTACCTTCAGTTTCGAATTCAGCAGTTAAAAAATACATAAGAAAAGTCACCTTTCATCAAGTGTTCATGAAAAAAAAAAATTTTTTTCATGTACATCCCTTGCAGAAAAATTAATTAGAAATTTGCTTAAAACGGGTAAGAAGCAAAATATGCATCCTAATGATGATGTCCCATATTAATCAACATCGGCATATTTTGCTCATATTACAAAGAATATATATCACCCCTTTGGCCTTATGAAAAACTAACACAGTATTGAGTTTCAATGCTTTTAACTTCCTGTTTAACCTTTTTTCCTAATACATTTGCATAGATTGTTTTTTTTTAGGAATAATGACGCAATTTTGCAAATTATTTTGATATGAACTCTGCAAAATGTAGTAACTGTCGTCACATTATTGTCGTCACTGCGATAATATGTGCTGTTTTGTTTTTGTTGTTTTCAGGTTTATTCGGTCTCTTTTAATGTTGGTCTACATATATGTCTGATATCAAAGCCATATAAGATATACCATCACTCACCCATGAATGTGTAGTTGGCTAAGTCGAAATAAAAAGCTTTGATGTCAATCGAAAATTTTCATTTGGACGACCAAAAATATGATTTTTATTTAATGCTCTATACAATATTTGCAACTCCTAGGAGGTCAATGAAAATGTGATCCAGAGTCTGTGAAGGATTTATAGTTTCTAAACCCTTCATCCTTCTATAAAATGCAAAGTCGATTTAGCTTGCTTTGAAATAAATCTATTCGTAGTAAAATTCGTAATATTTGATTGTGTGTTTTTTCTCATTTGCCAAAACTGTGTTATCTAGTTTATAACGTGTCTGTGAGTTGCCATACGAAAATGTTATTCACTAGCAAATTGAAATTGTTTCTATGCTGAAAAGGAAACATTGCATAGATTGGTATAAAACAAGACATACACTCAAAAAAATAAAAAAAAAGTTGACTTAAATCAAAAAATATTGAACATTTCCATCCAAAGATGCAGCTTCATTATACCCACCACCATATAATGGTGATGGGGGTATAATAAGTTTGTTATTCTGTTTATAACACATGGTAATATCGATTTCCGACTATATAAAGTATATATATTCCTGATCAGGGAGAAATTATAAGACGATATAATCATGTCCGCCTGTCTGTTGTAATCTCGCTGCACTCTTCAATAATGAAGCAATCGTGCTGAAAATCAGATCAAGTTCGAAGATGGGCTATATCGGTCCAGGTTTTGATATAGTCCCCATATAAACCGAAATTGGAAATCTATAGATATTTGGACCATAAAGAGGTGTGCCAAAAATGGTGAGTATCAGTCCATGTTTTGATGTAGTCCCAATGTAAACTGACCTCCCGATTTTATTTCTTGCGCTTATAGAAATTGTAGTTTTTATCCAATTTGCCTAAAATTGGAAATCTATAGGTATTTTAGGACCATAAAGAGGTGTGTCAAAAATGGTGAGTATCGGTCCATGATATAGACCCCATGTAGACCGATCTCCAGATTTTACTTCTTGTCTGAAATTTGAAATATAGAATTATTTTAGGACCATAAAAGATGCTCCGAAAATGGTGGGTATCGGTCTATGTTTTAGTATAGCCCTCACACAGACCGATATCCCGATTTTACTTCTTGGGCTTGTAGAAACCTCAGTTTTTACCCAATTTATCTGAATTTTGAAATCTAGGATTATTTTAGAACCATAAAAAGGTGCTCTGAAAATGGTGGGTATCTGTTTATGGTTTGGTATAGCCCCCATATATACCGATATCCCGATTTTACTTCAATTTGCATGAAATTTGAAATCTATAATTATTTGAGAACCATAAAGAGACCGATGGTGAGTATCGGTCAATGTTTTAGTATAGCCACCATATGGACCGATATCCCGATTTTACTTTTTAGGCTTGTAGAAACCGTAGTTGTTGTTCAATTTGCCTGAAATTTAAGAAATGATTTGATTGTTTGGGATTCTAGAAACCGTATTTTTTTCTCAATTTGCTTGAAATTTTAAATCTAGAAGTATTTTAGGACCATAAAGAGGTGTGTCGAAAACGGTAAGTATCGGTCCATATTTTAGTATAGCCCTTATAAGACCGATCTACCGATTTAACTCCTTGGGTTTCTAGAAACCGTTGTTTTTATCTGATTTGCCTGAAATTATATAAGTACACTGAAAAAAATATTGTCCTGAGGTCAAAGGTTTCATGTCTTTAAAATATGAATGCAAATTTTGCTTAGCATAGAAGACGCATTTCTCTAATATAAAGTTTTTTTTTCTGTATCCAAAATTCGAAAAACTTTTCAATGAAGTCGTATTATCCTTATAATTAAGTGATTTCACTTAAAAATGGGTATCACACGAAAGAAAAAAAATTTGGGCTAAGGTCAACTTGACTTTAATTATTCAAAAAAATTCTTTAGATTTAATGAAATTGTCTTTAAATTTGTTGTCTTTTTGCATCTTGACTACAAAGCAAAAAATCGTTCAAATATAGGGCATGTTTTTCAACACTTGGTTTTTACTTTTTTACTTGAAACATAGCATACTTTCTACTAGAAGTCGAGGCTTAATATGGAAAATAAAGTTGTTGTTAACTCGTTTTTAAAGGACTTTGAAGAAGAAATATGAAGAAAAAAAGTTGAAAGAACGAAAAATTTAAATTTGTTTCCTAGAAGCAACTACACAAAACCCAAATTTATAAGAGAATTGTGTCTTAAAAGTATCCTAACTTGCTTCTTTGGCTCGGAATCAATACCAACATTTTTAAAGTAAAGACAAAATCTTTGGAACCGGGCATGCTTTTTTTTCAGTGTAGGTGTGCCGAAATAGACCGTAGGTGTACCATATAGACCGATCTCCCGATTTTACTCCTTGGAAACCGTAGTTTTTATTCAATTTGCCTGAAATTTTAAATATAGAGTATTTTTAGGACCATAAACCGGTATTCCGAATCTATTCGTGTATCGGTACAGATTTTGATATATCGCCCTTATGGGCGGGTTTATAAGGGCGATATATCAAAATCTGATTTGGGGTCTAGATTCTGTAGGTTTTTCAGAACCACTATTAGGTGAATTTAATGTGTATCTGTGCAAGTTTTTGGAATAGCACCCATTACGACTGATCTCCCGATTTAACTGCTTGAGCTTATATAAACCGTAGTTTTTTGTCTCCATATAGATCGATTTAACTTCATGAGGGTATAGAAGGCGCATTTATGATTACTCTAAAACTCAAACAAAAATGGTTATTATAAATCCAAAATGTGATCTAGTCTTCATAGGTAGAATTTTTAATTTATCTTCGGGGAGCGTACTGGTTGAACTGATCTGCTTAATAGAATATCTGTCATCAACCCCCATGAAATTCTAACAGGTCAGCTGGTAAGTCCCCGGTCTAACAAAGAAAACCACATTTTTTTGACAAAATTCGTTTTTATTATTCAACATAGTTACCTTCAACAGCGATACAACGATTATAACGACCTTCCAATTTTTTGATACCATTTTGGTAGTACTCCTTCGGTTTTGGCTCAAAATAGGGCTCAGTTTCGGCGATCACCTCTTCATTGCAGCCAAAATTTTTCCCTGCGAGCATCCTTTTGAGGTCTGAGAACAAAAAAAAAGTCGCTGGGGGCCAGATATGGAGAATACGGTGGGTGGGGAAGCAATTCGAAGCCCAATTCATAAATTTTTGCCATCGTTCTCAATGACTTGTGGCACGGTGCGTTGTCTTGGTGGAACAACTCTTTTTTCTTCTTCATATGTGGCCGTTTTGCCGCGATGTCGACCTTCAAACGCTCCAATAACGCCATATAATAGTCACTGTTGATGGTTTTTCCCTTCTCAAGATAATCGATAAAAATTATTCCATGCGCATCCCAAAAAATAGAGGCCATTACTTTGCCAGCGGACTTTTGAGTCTTTCCACGCTTCGGAGACGGTTCACCGGTTGCTGTCCACTCAGCCGACTGTCGATTGGACTAAGGAGTGTAGTGATGGAGCCATGTTTCATCCATTGTCACATATCGATGGAAAAACTCGGTGTATTACGAGTTAATAGCTGCAAACACCGCTCAGAATCATCAACACGTTGTTGTTTTTGGTCAAATGTGAACTCGCGCGGCACCCATTTTGCACAGAGATTCCGCATATCCAAATATTGATGAATGATATGACCAACACGTTCCTTTGATATCTTTAAAGCCTCTGCTATCTCGATCAACTTCATTCTACGGTCATTCAAAATCATATTGTGGATTTTTTTGATGTTTTCGTCGGTAACCACCTCTTTCGGGCGTCCACTGCGTTCACCGTCCTCTGTGCTCATTTCACCACGCTTGAATACCAATCAATTATTGTTGATTTCCCTGGGGCAGAGTCCGAAAACTCATTATCAAGCCAAGTTTTTGCTTCCACCATATTTTCCCCCTTCAGAAAACAGTATTTTATCAAACACGAAATTCCTTTTTTCTATTTTTTTCACAATTAAAAAAGTTGCTTCACAAAAGACGCTCTATCTCACAGAGAATATTCAATATAATCTTTCCTTAACTCTTCAACAAAAAATGTATTAATGCCTTAGTTCAATGAACTCACAAGTAATTTTAAAATACAAATACTTTTAGTATGAGTACGGCCAAGGGTGGTCATACTTACTATAGTTTTTAGGTAATTATTCTGCTATTATTCTGACCTCTATTTTGGCAAGTGAATTATGATATCCTGGCCAACAATTGTTTTATTTCCGGTTTTGTGGCAGTTATACTATAAACCCGTGTAAAAATTGAGAGATCTAATCATGTCTAATAATATCAAATTATATATAATTATATCTGCTCAGATATGGTTGTAGATATAAATAGATCTACGGAGATATGTTATGTATAGTGCTATATATGATTAGATCTGATTCAAGATCTCATTATATATGTTGTTATATCTATTTATATCAGTCATATCTGGTAAGATCTAATTATATATCTTCATATATGACATCATATCTAATTATATATACTATATATAGCTCCATATCTAATTATATATATCGCGTTAAATCATGAACCAGCTGTGTAACACGGATAAAAAAATATTTGAATATGTTTGTGTGTAAAAATAATGTGTTGTTACGAGAATACTAACGTGATATACTTGGTTACAAGCACGTATGTTTCGCACATCAAACAAGTGGTGAACATAACCAAACAATCTTTATATGTTGTGACAGTTTCAAGAAACCCTTTTAAATATCATTTTGAAGTGTCTTCATAAAATGCTTAACTTTCAGACACAACTGTCTTTTTGTTTTCAAAAATGTAACCCCATAACTATCACCATTAGCAACGCCTGTTGTTATTAAATTTGAAAAAAAAAAAATATATCAAATATTTGATAATGCGAGTTTCATATTTTTATTTCATATAAAAATCTCATTTTTCGAGGAAGATAAAGGAGTATGAGAAGGTAAGTTTATTGTTTTGTTCATATTTTTATATATTGAATATTTTCCCTGTTTTAGGAGGATGAATTTGTGGTAGTCCAGGAAAAGATTAAAAGAAGACAGCGGAGCAATGTAAAGATTTGTGACCAGGCCATATCCGAAGTTGCGATAGAAGGAAGTATTATCCAATTTCAAAAAGAATACAAATTTGGAGATGATTTGGGTTGTGAACCGGATACATTCCCGTGCAATTATTCATAGTATGGTATTTGGAGCTTCGCACAAACCATTCAATACAGCGCTGGTTTAAATTATTGGGTACGAGAAGCAAATTTTGGTAAGTATATGTATTATTTGCAAATATATCTTTAAATATGTTAGACTGATAATTCTTCTGTATATTTTATATTTTTCAGAGTTTTCATACCGAGTAGTCAAATAAAGGAATTGCGAGACTCATTTAAAGAAATGTTTGCAGAGAGCAATGTACTAACGCCTTGGGAAATTTAAATGCCAGAACCCTTGGTGGCTATGTATATATATTTTGTTTTTGCTGTTGTTGTTTTTTTTTTAATTCGTAGACATTTATACCTAGACTTACATATAAAGTACATATGTTTGATCCAACTTATAATATTAAATACTCTTTTCATTATAAAACCATTAAATAAATCTTTTTTATTAATTACTGTAATTTCACTAATTTTGGAAATTTGTAGATAAAATTATATATAATTAGATATTTAACATCTAATTATATCAAATTAGATATAATTAGATGTGGGCCAAATTTGAGATCTGGTCAGATCTAATTCCTTTAGAATTAGATCTGATCAGATATTACCATTTTTCGGATCTGTCCAGATCTGCCTACATATACTATCATATCTAATCAGATATGGCAGAAGATCTAATAATATCTGGCCCGATCCACCAATTTTTACACGGGAAGACATTTTTGCTTTAGAATAGTAGAAACAATAATAACTTCAGTGAAATAAATTGGAATATTTATGACTGTTGCTTTGATATTCGAGGTTTGGGCACACAGATATTATAAAAAAAATTCTTTGAGAAAACTTTGTTGGAGACATTCAGCTATTTAAATAAGACAAAGTGGTTTGGTTTTTGCCTGATTTATAATAATCTAGTGACACTTGTAAACGAAGTTTTGGTTTGCTGGAAGCGTAATTGAAATGCTCATGAGCTAAACGTTGTAGAAAAAAATTGTTGATTTGCAAAATAATAGGAAATATTGGAAAAATAATAGTATTTTATTAGCATTACACATTCATATTTTTTAATACATACACCCAGAGAAGGAATATGATCACCCCAACCATGTTCCAAGAGCAAAATGTTACTTTTTCACGGAAAACATGTAGCATATTTGTCGAAACCAAGTTCTTTTCTCGGAGATTATGTATCTGATTTCGGAAAGCATGTTATGTTTGACGAGAAAAGAATATTTTTGCTACAAAAATGCTACCTGGTCGCTGTGAAAAAGTAACATGGTGCTCTTAAAACATGTTTGAGGTGATTATATTCCTTCTCTGGGTGTATGAATAAATCCAAATAGAAATACATACTACTTTGTACGCTTAAGGACTAAAGAGTTTAGTAGTGATTCCGAACGAAGGAAAAGGCTTAAAATGTATTGAAAGCAAAGATATGGAAAATTCCTTTGATAGCGTCCCTGCGGACAAGCGTCTCTGCCATTTTGAACTAAACAAAAACGTAAAACTCACCGAACCGGGAGCTCATATAACAGGTTGGCTGATAAGTCCCCGGTCTGACACATAGATGGCTGATATGATATAGATGATATAGTACCAACCTTCAAATGATTCGTATCAAAATTTGACGTCTGTAAGTCAATTAGTTTGTGAGATAGAGCGTCTTTTGTGAAGAAACTTTTGTTATTGTGAAAAAATGGAAAAAAAGGAATTTCGTGTTTTGATAAAATACTGTTTTCTGAAGGGAAAAAAATACGGTGGAAGCAAAAACTTGGCTTGATAATGAGTTTCCGGACTCTGCCCCAGGGATATAAACAATAATTGATTGGTATGCAAAATTCAAGCTTGGTGAAATGAGCAATGAGGACGGTGAACGCAGTGGACGCCCGAAAGATGTTGTTACCGACGAAAACATCAAAAAAATCCACAAAATGATTTTGAACGACCGTAAAATGAAGTTGATCGAGATAGCAGAGGCCTTAAAGATATCAAAGGAACGTGTTGGTCATATCATTCATCAATATTTGGATATGCGGAAGCTCTGTGCAAAATAGGTGCCGCGCGAGCTCACATTTGACCAAAAACAACAACGTGTTGATGATTCTGAGCGGCGTTTGCAGCTGTTAACTCGTAATACACCCGAGTTTTTCCGTCGATATGTGACAATGGATGAAACATGGCTCCATCACTACACTCCTGAGTCCAATCGACAGTCGGCTGAGTGGACAGCGACCGGTGAACCGTCTTCGAATCGTGGAAAGACTCAAAAGTCCTCTAGCAAAGTAATGGCCTCTATTTTTTGGGATGCGCATGGAATAATTTTTATCGATTATCTTGAGAAGGGAAAAACCATCAACAGTGCTATTATATGGCGTTATTGGAGCGTTTGAAGGTCGAAATCGCGGCAACACGGCCCCATATGAAGAAGAGAAACGTGTTGTTCCACCAAGACAACGCACCGTGCCACAAGTCATTGAGAACGATGGCAAAAATTCATGAATTGGGCTTCGAATGGCTGCCCCACCCACCGTATTATCCAGATGGGGCCCCAGCGACTTTTTCTTGTTCTCAGACCTCAAAAACATGCTCGCAGGGAAAAAATTTGGCTGCAATGAAAAGGTGATCGCCGAAACTGAGGCCTATTTTGAGGCAAAACCGAAGGAGTACACCAAAATGGTATCAAAAAATTGGAAGGTCGTTATAATCGTTGTATCCCTATTGAAGGGAACTATGTTGAATAATAAAAACGAATTTTGACAAAAAAAATGTGTTTTTCTTTGTTAGACCGGGGACTTATCAGCCAACCTGTTACAAAGACAAAAATAACAAAATTGCATCAGGTTAAAATTTTCACAGAAAAATGCATCGCCAAAAAAGTAGTAAAAATGCTTTTTTTTAAGTGATGCAAAATTAGCGCAGACGCGATAAATTTAACATGGATTTGTCATAGGAGGTATGCCCACCATTTTAACAGCCGTTGCAATGAATTTGCATCACTTCTTAAGGAGCGATCCGAATTCAGTGTTTTGGATGTGAATTTAAAATTTTTGTGTATTTTGCCAAATAAAATCCCATTGAAAATGGGTCTAAAATATTAAACAGTCTATCATATTTCCTTAACCCTGGTGTACGTATATATGGGAGCTATATAAAATCTTAACCGATTTTGACTAAATTTGACATGCATTCTACTATCTCTGCAAAATTTCACGTAACTGGGAGTATAACTTTGGCCCCGAGGTCATATGAGTGTAAATCGGACGAAAGATATATATGGGAGCTATATCTAAACCTGAACCAATTTTAACCAAATTTGGCACACATAAGAGCATCAGTAATCGCACCCCTTGTGCAAAATTTGAAGCAGAGGCCATATAAGTGCAAATCGGGCGAAAAATATATATGGGAACTATATCTAAATCACAAGCGATTTCAACCAAATTTAGCACACTTACCGATACTATTAAACGTACTTCTTGTGCAAAATTTGAAGTAAGTCACGGTAGTAAACTTTGTCCTCTGTGGTCATATGAGTCTAAATCGGACGAAAGATATATATGGAAGCTATATCTAAATCTGAATCGATTTGGCTGATAGTTTGCAAGTTTTTCTAGACTCCTAAAATATTCGGATGTACGGAATTTGATGAACATCGATTGACAACTACGCCAATTATGATCAGATCGGGGATAAATATATATGGCAGCTATATCTAAATCTGAACCGATTTTTTTCCAAAATCAATAGCAACTGTCTTTGTCCCAAAAAAACGACCCTATGCCAAATTTGAGGACGATCGGACTTATACTGCCACCTATACTTTGCACACAAAAATACATGAACAGACGGACAGACAGACAGACGGACATCGCTAAATCTACTCAGAATTTAATTCTAAGACGATAGGTATACTAAACGAAGGGTATCAGACTTTTCTTTCTTGGCATTACATACAAATGCACAAACATATTATACCCTTTACTACAGTAGTGGTGAAGGGTATAAAAAGTTAAAATTTCCCATTAAAATATGAAAAAAAACTAGTTGTAGAAAAATTGACTCAAATGAACTTCCTGTGCAGTTAAAATAGAGAACTTCATTGGGAGGGCATTTTTGGAAGTTCTTTTAAAGTTGTGCCTTGAGAAGAACTTCCACATTTTTTTGCTGGTTTACTTTAAAATATATAGAATTACTGGTGGATTTTAAAAAACATGCTACCTAATGAAGACCGAAGTAAAATGTAATGTTTCTACGTATTGAGGCTAGAAGATTCTGAATTTTAAGATTTTAAATTTATACAAAACAGTTTTGTTTGAGTTTTAAAGGAATCTTAAACATCTCGTTTAAACGTGCAAGAGAAATAACGCCTTGATTTGAAACATAGATTCTGCCGATGTGTATGCCCTTTATTAGAATGAGTGCGAGAAGTAAACTCTGGAAATTTATGAAGGCTTTACCAACTGGACCGATCCGATACAGGCTCTTGTGGGCCAAAATTATCACTAGGTTTACAATTTCATGAAAATGAAATAAAAACTAAGGTTTATAGGAGACCTAGGAGTAAAATCGGGAGATCGGTCTATATGGGGGCTATACCAAGCATGGAAATATACACACCATTTTTTTTTTTTTGGCGCACCTGTTTGTGATACTAAAATACTCGTACCTCTAGATTTCAAACGACTCTAGAAGCCCAGGACCCCATGTTGGGAGATCGGTTTATATGGGAGCTATATCAAAACCTGCACCGATATAGCTCATCTTCGAACTTAGCTTGTCCAATTTGTAATTTTTGTAATAGCGCCCCTGAGTCGATCTAGCCATGTCCATCTGTCCGTCTGTTTGCAAACACATTTTTGTAGTCAAAGTCTAGGTCGCAATTTTAGTCCAATCGACTTCAAATTTGGCACAAGTATGTATTTTGGGTCAGAATAGATCCCTATTGATTTTGGAAAAAATCGGTTCAGTTTTAGATATATCTCCCATATATATATATTTCTCCCGATATCTAGTAATATGGGCCCAGAAGCCAGAATTTCGGCTTGATCTACTTTAATTTTGCACAAGAAGTGCAATTGATAGTGTCATAAAGTGTGCCCAATTTGATTGAAATCGGTTCACATTTAGATATATCTTTCGCCCGATATGCGCTTATATGGCCCCAGAAGCCAGAGATTTGCCCTAATTTGCTTTAAATTTTGCACAGGGAGTAGAAATAATATTGTAGCTATGCATGTCACATTTGGTTGAATTCGGTTCGGATTTAGATATTGCTCCAATATATATCTTTTGCCCGATATGGACTCATCAGACTCCAGAAACCAGGATTTTACTCTAATTTGCTTTAAATTTTGCACAGGGAGTAGAATTAATATTATAGCTAGGCATGCCAAATTTGGTTGAAATCGGTTCAGATTTAGATATAGCTCCTATATATATCTTTCGCCCGATATGGACTCATATGGCCCCAGAAGCCAGTAGTACTCCTTCGGTTTTGCCTCAAAATAGGCCTCAGTTTCGGCGATCACTGCAGTCAATTTTTTTCCCGGCGATCATTGCAGTCAATTTTTTTCCCTGCGAGCATTCTTTTGAGGTCTGAGAACAATAAAAAGTTGCTGCGCGCCAGATCCGGAGAATACGGTGGGTGGGGAAGCAATTCGAAGCCCAATTCATGAATTTTTGCCATCGTTCTCAATGACTTGTGGCACGGTGCGCTCTCTAGGTGGAACAACACTTTTTTCTTCTTCATATGGGGCCGTTTTGCCGCGATTTCGACCTTCAAACGCTCCAATAACGCCATATAATATTCACTGTTGATGGTTTTTCCCTTCTCAAGATAATCGATAAAAATTATTCCATGCGCATCCCAAAAAACAGAGACCATTACATTGCCAGCGGACTTTTGAGTCTTTCCACGCTTCGGAGACGGTTCACCGGTCGCTGTCCACTCAGCCGACTGTTGATTGGACTCAGGAGTGTAGTGATGGAGCCATGTTTCATCCATTGTCACATATCGACGGAAAAACTCGGGTGTATTACGAATTAACAGCTGCAAACACCGCTCAAAATCATCAACACGTTGTTGTTTTTGGTCAAATGTGAGCTCGCGCGGCACCCATTTTGCACAGAGCTTCCGCATATCTAAATATTGATGAATGATATGACCAACACGTTCCTTTGATATATTTAAGGCCTCTGCTATCTCGATCAACTTCATTTTACGGTCTTTCAAAACCATTTTGTGGATTTTTTTTTTATGTTTTCGTCGGTAACCGCCTCTTTCGGGCGTCCACTGCGTTCACCGTCTTCCGTGCTCATTTCACCACGCTTGAATACCAATCAATTATTGTTGATTTCCCTGGGGCAGAGTCCGGAAACTCATTATCAAGCCAAGTTTTGCTTCCACCGTATTTTTCCCCCTTCAGAAAACAGTATTTTATCAAAACACGAAATTCCTTTTTTTCCATTTTTTTCACAATAACAAAAGTTGCTTCACAAAAGACGCCCTATCTCACAAACTAATTGACTTACAGACGTCAAATTTTGACACGAATCATTTGAAGGTTGGTACAATATAAAAATAATATGCATTTAATACTAGCGACGCCATCTGTGTGTCAGACCGGGGACTTATCAGCCAACCTGTTATGTTTTTCTTATTTCGGCGAAAATGGCCAAAATACCCAAATTGTCCTTGTAAAATCGGCGCTGCTAAGTCGAAAACGTGTAAAAATGACTTAATTTTCCTATACTTCTAAAACATAGCTATCGACCGATAAGTTTTGGAAAAGTGTATTTATCGGTCGATAGCCTAAAAATGTTTTCAATATTTTTTTGGAATTCTAACAAAATTTGCCCCGGTCGAGTCAAATTTAAATGCATGTATAGGGGAACAGAAACCTTTATATGTATTGCACACAAAAATGTGGATCTACAAAGTTGTACAGGATACAATATAGTCTGGTCCGCCCGACTTTAGACTTTCCTTACTTGTTTTTTTCTAAGACTGGTCCCAAAGAACTTCATCAAATTAATGGGGGATCCCGGGATTCTCTTAAAAAGAATTGTTTGTGAAACAACATCTATTTCTTTGCTGCGTGACGCATTGGAAGACAACATTGAAGCATTTTTTCGTGAGATACCGGCCGAAATATGGGAAAGAGTAAGAGGCGCAGTCGCGGTTCAATAGTTTCATGAAATAATCTTGAAATACTAAATTATATAGACCGTACTATCGACTCAAAGACTTGATGCAGTTTTCTGAATTTTATGTGTTTATGTTTTTAAAAATTTTCCTATAGAATTGATTATTAAATGACATTGTGATTGCCTTTATGAATAATTATTTTTAACTAGACAAAATAATTAATTTTATTTTAAAAATTTGTAACAGATATATATCATCTAAATTATTTGGTTTTTATTCTGATTTTTTTTTTTCTCTCTCTCATTGTAATACTTCTGTATTGGTTACATCTGCCACTTCATCATCTTCAGCATGATCGTCTTCCTCAACGACGACAATGGGGTCTCCTTTGATAATCTCTTCAGCTAATTGAAATAGTTCCTGAAGATCTTTGGTAGTTCTCAACTGCTTCACTTTTGCATCGTCGTAGCGTAAATGATCATATTGATCTTTGGAAATCAATAAACCTTGAGCTACATCACTTTCCAGTTCTTGCTTTAGCATAGTAGCATAACGTTTTTTGGCCATACTAATAGTACTGCTTTCGCCAAACGATTCACCGCTCGATATATCGGATATTTCATCGGTAGAGAGATTTTTTTGTACCAATGATTTTTGATCACGAGAGCTGCTAAGTGTCTCAGGCTCATCTATATCGATATTAGATGTGAGCCCGTTATCTTCGGTCATAGAAGCTAATATCGAACTCTGAGCTTGATAATTTTTGGGACGAGGTGATTGTTTATCGTTAAGATATTTGCCTGTTTTAGATTGATTGCATTCTTTTCTCGTTCTCAAAATATTCTGTAAATCTTTGGCATCTGAAGTGAAGGGTGTGGGTTTACGTTCCGAGCGTTCCTTCATTTTATCTCGTTGCTCTTGCAAGAATTCTTTTAAATTTAACTCACACTCACGCCATTCTTCATTATCAATTCTCAATAAATCCATTCCTTTTGTGGCATCCTCTTCAATATATTGTCGTTCCAATTGTTTTTGTTCATTGAAACGTTTCGTTAGTTCTTCTAACTTTTGGGCTTCCTGTCCTTCAAAGATTTGACGTTCCCGTTCCCATTTCGCACCCAATGACTTCATAAGTTCAGCATTCCTTTCACGATTTGTCACCAGATTTGCTCTAGATTTGGCAATTTCCATATCGGCTTTTTGACTCACCACAAAACATGGATCGTCGGCCAATTCATTGGGAATTTCTTTGGTTTTCCCCTGAACAATCAGATTACGTTCCCTTTCGATTTCTTTGAGTTCCCTGGCTTTGATACGTTTCAGTAAATTTTGTCGATAATCATCTTCGATGCGAGCGTGAAGCTGTTTTATATAGTTACGATCAGTCAGACGGACTATATTTGTACCCATTAGCCTTTCCAAGGCTGCACTAATGCGTGGCATATTGAAAGCAACAACCACATCTGGTTCTTCCCATAATTTTCGCGAGGTAGGTTCAGATATTAGGCGTACATTACGCCAGCCTTTTGTTTTGCGAATTTTATAACGTTTCGATGAGCCAGCACCAGGGCTCTTTTCGAAAAATACTAAACGTGCCATATTGCAAAGAAGATGTTGGGAGTTTTCTAATAACAAAATTATATGAAAAAAAAAAATTTAATATAAACATATTTGATTGGCACTTAAAAGACAATTTGATGGAAATGTTTATGAGGATGAGGTAAAACTATCACCCTCCTATTCATAAAGTTGGATGATTGACTATACCGATCAAATTTTCTATAGAAATAAAATTTTTATTGTTGTTTTTGATCTCAGCTTAAAGCCATGCATTGACTAAACTACAAGTGTAGCTTGTCAAAATTTTTCTAGAAAATTCTCTAGAAAATTTTAACAAAATTTTATTTCTATAGAAGATTTTGTCTAAATTTTATTTCTATAGAAATTTTTGTCAAACATTTCTTTCAATAGAAAGTTTTGTCAAAATTTTATTTCTATAGAAAATTTGGACAAAATTGTACTTCTATACAAAAATTTGTCAACATTTTATTTCTATAGGAAATATTATAAAAAATTATTTCTATAGAAAATCTTGTCAAAATTTTATTGCTCTAGAACATTTAGTCAAATTTTTATTTCTATAGAAAATATTGTCAAAATTTTATTACTATAGAAAATTCTGTAAAAATTTTTTTTTTCAATTTTTCAAAATTTTATTTCTATAGTAAAATTTGTCAAAATTTTATTTCTATATTTTTTTAATTTTATTTCTATAGGAAATTGTGTTCACATTTTATTACTATAGAAAAATTTTACATCCTTGGAAAATTACTTCAAAATTTTACTACCCTAGAAAATTTTATTGTCTATATAAGATTTTACAAAATTGTTTTTGCCATAGAAAATGTTTTCACAAGTTTATTTCTAAAGCAAAGTTTTTGTTTCTACAGAAAATTTGCTCAAAAATTTATTTTTATAGTAAATTTTCTCAAAATTTTATTTCTATAGAAAATTTTGTCAAAATTTTATTTCTATAGAAAATGTTGTCAAAACTTTATTTTTATAGAAAATTTTGGCAACATTTTATTTCTATGGAAAATTTTGTCAAAATTTTATATCTAAAGAAAAATCTATAAAATTGTATTTCTATAGAAAATTTTTTCAAAATATTATTTCTATAGAAAATGTTGTCAACATTTTATTTCTATAGACAATTTTGTCAACATTTTATTTCTGTAGAAAATTTGTCAAAATGTTATTTCTATAGAAAATTTTGTCAATTTTTTTTCTTTAGAAACTTTATTTCTACACTGAAAAAAATATTGTCGTGAGGTCAAAGATTTAATGTCTTTAAAATACGAATGCAAATTTTGCTTAGCATAAAGACGCATTTCTTTAGTATAAAGTTTTTTTCCTTGACCAAAGGTCGATAAACTATTCAATGAAGTCGTATTGTCCTTATAATTAAGTGATTTGATTTAAAAATGGATATCATAACATGAAAGAAAAAATGTTTTAGCTAAGGTCAACTTGACTTTAATAATTTAGAAAAAATCTTTAAACTTAATGAAATTGTCTTTAAATTTGTTGTCTTTTTGCATCTTGACTACAAAGCAAAAAATCGTTCAAATATAGGACATGCTTTTCAACACTTTATTTGAAAGACGTTTTGTACTTGAAACACAGCATAATTTCCACTAGAAGTCGAGTCTTAATTTGGAAAATAAAGTCGTCGTTAACTTGTTTTTAAAGGACTTTGATAGAATATGAAGAAAAAAAGCTGAAAAATCGAAAAATTAAAATATGCTTCCTAGAAGCAAGTACACAAAACCCGATTTTAAAAGATAATTGTGTCTTAAAAGTATCCTTACTTGTATTCTCCGCTTCTTTGGCTCGGAACCAATACCAAATTTTTTAAAGTAAAGACAAAATCTTTGGAACCGGGTATGCTTTTTTTCAGTGTATAGAACATTTTGTCAACATTTTATTTCTATGGAAAATTTTGTCAAACTTTTACTTCTATAGAAAATTTTGTCAAAATTTTATTTCTATAAAAAATTTTTTCAAAAATTTTATTTCTATGGAAAATTTGTATAAAATTTTATTTATATAGAAAATTTTGTCAAAATTTATTTAAAAAGAAATTGTATCAATATTTTATTTTTATTGAAAATTTTCTCAAAATCTTATTTCTATGGAAAATTTTGTCATAGTTTTAAATCTAAAGAAAAATCTATTAAATTTTATTTCTATGGAAAATGTTGTCAAAATTTTATTTCTATAGAAAATTTTGTCAATGTTTTATATCTATAGAAAATTTTGTCAAAGTTTTATATCTGAAGAAAAATCTATCAAATTTTACGTCTATAGAAAATTTTGTCAAAATTTTGTTTCAACAGAAAATTATTGTCAAACTTTTATTTATATAGAAAATTTTGTCATAATTTCATTTCTATAGAAAATTTTGTCCTGTAGAAAATTTTGTCAAAATTTCATTTCTGTAGAAAATTTTGTCAAAGTTTTATATCTAAAGAAAAATCTATAAAATTGTATTTCTATAGAAAATTTGTATCAAAATTTTATTTCTATAGAAAATTTTGTCAAAATTTTATTTCTATAGAAAATTTTGTTAAAATTTTATTTCTGTAGAAAATTTTGTCAAAATGTTATTTCTATAGAAAATTTTATCAAAATCTTGTTTCTATAGAAAATGTTGTCAACTTTTTTTTTCTTTAGAAAATTTTGTCAAAATGTTATTTATATAAAATATTATTATATTAACTCTTGTCAACATTTTATTTCTATAGAAACTCTTGGCAAAATTTTATTTATATAGGACATTTTGTCCAAATTTTATTTATATAGCTTTGTCAAAAATTTTATTTATATAGAAAATGTTGTCAAAGTTTTATATCTAAAGAAAAATCTATGAAATTGTATTTCTATAGAAAGTTTTGTCAAAATTTTATTTCTATAGAAAATTTTGTTATTTCTACAGAAAATTTTGTCAAAATATTTTTCCTATAGAAAAAATTTTGTCAACATTTTATTTCTATAGAAAATGTTGTCAAAATATTATTTCTATAGGAAATAAAATATAGAAAATTTTGTGACAATATTATTTCTATAGAAATAATATTTTGACAACATTTTATTTCTGTAGAAAATTTTGGCAAAATTTTATTTCTATAGAAAATTTTGGCAAAATTTTATTTCTATAGAAATTTTTGTCAACATTTTATTTCTATAGAAATTTTTCTCAAAATATTATTTCGTTATTATTTTGTCGAAATTTTATTTCTATAGGATATAGTCAACATTTTTATTATTTTTATAGAAAATTTTGTCAAAATTTTATTTCTATAGAAAATTTTGTCAACATTTTATTTATAAAGAAATTGTATAAATATTTTATTTTTATTGAAAAATTTCTCAAAACCTTATTTCTGTGGAAAATATTGTCATAGTTTTAAGTCTAAAGAAAAATCTATCAAATTTTATTTCTATGGAAAATTTTGTCAAAATTTTATTTCTATAGAAAATTTTGTCAAAGTTTTATATCTATAGAAAATTTTGTCAAAGTTTTATATCTAAAGAAAAATCTATCAAATTTTATTTCTTTAGAAAATTTTGTCAACATTTTGTTTCTTTCGTTTTGTTTGTTATTGTTGTCTTCTCTTCAATCGTTATTGTTGTTTCTTTTGATCTCAGCTTAAAGCCATGCATTGACTAAACTACAAGTGTAGCTTAACCAACAGAGGAATAGTATGCTTGTCAAATTTATTTGGGCAAAGCCCTATAGACTGCAAGATGGTTGGATGTACAGCTGTTTCGGAATTACCTCATTCCTCATCAGCATCCTCTACTTGCAGCAAAACTATCAACCAATTATCAGAATAAATTCGGGTAATTCACTCAACCCAAAGTGAACTACACTTGAACCTCCCGAAAAAGAGTTTGATAGTCGGCTACTGCCTAAACAAATTTGCCAGCATATCTCTTTTCCTTTGCCAAACTCAAATCATCGATTTGAATCTATTTGGCTGGGTTTGTTTTTGAGCGTGCTTCCTCTATCTTCATTCGTTTTGCTTGTTATTGTTGGCTTCTCTTCAATCGTTATTGTTGTTTTTTTTTTTTTTTTTTTATCTCAGCTTAAAGCCATGCATTGACTAAACTACAAGTGTAGCTTAACCAACAGAGGAAAAGTATTTTGTTTCAACAGAAAATTTTGTTTCAACAGAAAATTATTGTCAAACTTTTATTTATATAGAAAATTTTGTCATAATTTCATTTCTATAGAAAATTTTGTCAACATTTAATTCCTATAGAAAATTTGGTCAAAATTTCATTTCTATAGAATTTTTTTTCAGAATTTTAGTTGGCTTAGTGTCTTAGTTTTCATCCGTACCCTCTGATATTCAGTACGTGGTTTCCGAATTTACCTTAGCAGCAGAAATGCGATTGCGAACACAAATAATTTTCTAATTTTTGTTCTCCGAATCTCCCAAAGACTGTGGCTTCTTAAATACATTTTTCAAAATTTCCCCAGTTCATTTTATATTGGAGACACTATTGGCGATATCAGGTACCGCATTAGTTATAGGTTAGGTTAGGTTGGGAGACCGCCCGATATATCACTTAGACTATTCAGTCCATTGTGATACCACGGTGGTGAACTTCTCTCTTATCACTGAATGCTGCCCGATTCCATGTTAAGCTCAATGACAAGGGACCTCCTTTTTATAGCCAAGTCCGAACGGCGTTCCACATTGCAGTGAAACCACTTAGAGAAGCTTTGAAACACTCAGAAATCACACCAGCATTACTGAGTTGGGATAATCCACCGCTGAAAAACTTTTTGGTGTTCGCTCGAAGCAGGAATCGAACCCACGATCTTGTCTATGCAAGGCGGGCATGCTAACTATTGCACCACCGTGGCTCCTCCGCATTAGTTATACTCGAATTTTTGTTAAAATTTAGTTTGACTTGGTTTTATATTTATACAGATAATTCGAATGCCACCAACAGAAATTCCATTATCCGCTCAAGAATAGCTGCAGCTGATGGGCCATTTTTATAATTTGTTTTTGTTTTTTTTTTCTTTGTGGATTCTTTTTCAATTCATTGCCATTCATGGTTTTATGTTTCATTTTTTTGTTGGTTTCTACTTCTTCTATTTCTTTTACTTTATTTTACGCATGTAACATGGTGTATTATTTTTCAGTTATCCTTGATTCACATTTGCCCTTATTGTCTGGCTTTTTAGTATGGGACGACACAGATGATATAGCAATCGTTAATACTCCTGTCAGGGTATATAGACTCAAACTCACCACGGAGAACATATGTATTTGACATGTTGAGAGAGCGAGTGAGATGTTTTACTGTTATCTTAACAGAACAATGTAAAAGATAAATCTCTTTACATTTTAGACTCTCAATTTTATAACTGGGAGGGTGATGTGGTGAAAACGGTTTTTGGCATTGCCATTAAAAGAGCTTGAGAGAATGTGAACCTATTGAGATGAGATTCTCTAAAAACAAATGAGAGGGAGAGAGAGAAATATTGCCCTTTTTCGCCTATGTACTTATAAAAGCTTAACCATCTTATTTTACCCAACAAACTTTTTGTCTCCTCACCACCCATTTATTCTCAAGGGCTTAGTAAGCATGACTTCTCTGATATCCCTCTCCAGATTTCCATGTTGTAAAGTTCTTCATTTCATTATGTACTTATATCCTTCAACATA
Source organism: Haematobia irritans (assembly GCF_050003625.1). NCBI lineage: Eukaryota > Metazoa > Arthropoda > Insecta > Diptera > Muscidae > Haematobia > Haematobia irritans. The sequence goes on from NC_134397.1 coordinate 62,038,580, forward strand.
TTTGACACATAAATAATAAACATGTGATTTTATTCCCTTTTGAAAGGTCTCCTTCAATGTGATAGAAATCTTTGGAAAATGGCCCAGTGTTGCAAAATTAACCGCATCCCTCGTCACATTCCTTCTTGTAGATTTTACATATACATATGTATGTGAATACATATGTATGTATGTACATGTTTTAATGTTTGTGAATTTTTATATTTTGAAATTAGGCTCCTTAAAGTGTACACGTGGTGTGTGTGTGTGTGTTAGGCCATCCTGCAATGCTGTTTTGTGATTTTTAATTTCTTTTATTACCGGAAACGGATGTGACCTATTTACAGCAAAGTGTTAATTTCCTTTTAGAGTTATCCTTTCCTTGTTTTACTCTATGCTTCTCGAGTTTGTTCCTTAGGATTCCGTTGAGGAAATAATAAAAAGATGAGCTTGGTGTTTGTTGCTTTTATGATAATTGTCTTATATTAGCGTTGTTGTTATTGAAGCACTATTCATATATGTATAACGAAAAAAGTTTTTATAATAGGTTTTAATAATCTAATTAATTATTCTCGATATTAAATATAGTTTTGCAATTCTGTGCATAGACCAAGATCCAATGTTGAGGAGACCACGCAACAAAAAAAGACGAAAATTTAATTTTCAATACCAAAAATAAATCGGTGATTTATAATCTACAAATTCAATTTCACATTCAAATCTTAATAGTGACCAAAGTTGACTTTCTCATAAGGATCATAATAGATTAACTACTTTTTACGAAAAATCGATAAGTTGATTTCGTATTGAAATTGGAATGAGATAGTTTTATACCCTCCATAATTGTATGTAATTTCGTTTGTAACACTATTGTTTCACAGTAAACTTGCTGCAATTATATTTTCCCAGATTTTGTGATGCCTCCTTCATACTTTCTGACACCACTAAAAAGGTCAATTACCCACAGTTTAAAATTTTGAAGTTTTTTTTTTTTGCCCAAAAAGCAGACCAAGCAGTATTCTTTATTTGCCTAGCATGTACGCTTGATTGCAATTTATGCTTAACTCTTGTATTGTATAGTTTTAGGAGAGTACATTTTTAGAATTTGAAAACAAAGGCCTTTTTTGGAGAAAATGTTTGAGTCATTTCTTAGAGTAGTGAATAAACGAGAGAACTAAAACGGGCTCAGAAAAATAAAAATAATAAAATGGTACAAACTATTTAAAATTTGTCGGAAAAAATGCTGAATCCGTTCTAGAAGAAATAAGAAATTTGAGAATATTTTTATACCCACCACCATAGAATGGTGATGGGGGTATAATAAGTTTGTCATTCCGTTTGTAACACATCGAAATATAGATTTTCGACTATATAAAGTATATATTCTTGATCAGGGAGAAATTCTAAGACGATATAAGCATGTCCCTCTGTCCGTCTGTCTGTCTATCTGTCTGTTGTAATCACGCTACAGCCTTCAATAATGGCGCTATCGTCCTGAAATTTGGCACAGATTCGTGTTTTGTTTGCAGGCAGGTCAATTTCGAAGATGAGCTATATCGGTCCAAGTTTTGATATGGTACCTTATAAAAACCGTCGCTTTATCCTACCATCAAAGAGTGTGCCGAAAATGGTGCTTATCGGTCCATGTTTTGGTAAAGGGTGATACGGTCAAAACTTGGTCAAGGGAAAACGCGTGTAAATCGGTGAAATCGTTTATTTAAAAAATCAAATTAAATTTCTTTTTCAAGTTTTTCCAAAATCCGAATTGCCGGGCCTCACGCTTGACACCTGCCATCAGATTTTGTACAGCCACCTTGTCCACCTTCTTCGCCGCAGAAAGCCAGTGTGCCTTGAACTGCTGCTCGTCCTTAGCAGTTTTTTTGGTCTTCTTTAGGTTCCGCTTGACAATAGCCCAGTATTTCTCAATTGGGCGGAGCTCTGGTGTGTTGGGAGGGTTCTTGTCCTTGGGAACCACCTGCACGTTGTTGGCGGCGTACCACTCCATGGCCTTTTTACAGTAATGGCAAGATGCCAAATCCGGCCAAAACAGTACGGAACAACCGTGTTTCTTCAGGAAAGGCAGCAGCCGTTTATTCAAACACTCTTTCACGTAAATTTCTTGGTTGACAGTCCCGGAAGCTATGCAAATGCTGTTTTTCAAGCCACAGGTACAGATGGCTTGCCAAACCAGATATTTCTTTGCGAACTTTGACAGTTTTATGTGCTTGAAAATATCTGCTACCTTTCCCCTTCCTTTTGCCGTATAAAACTCCTGTCCCGGAAGCTGCTTGTAGTCGGCTTTGACGTAGGTTTCGTCGTACATTACCACGCAGTCAAACTTCGTCAGCATCGTCGTGTACAGCCTCCGGGATCGCGCTTTGGCTGTCGTATTTTGTTTATCATCACGATTTGGAGTCACTACCTTCTTGTAAGTCGATAGTCCGGCTCGTTTTTTGGCTCGATGCACGGTTGTAGACGATACACCCAGCTTATTTGCGGCATCTCGGAGAGAGAGGTTAGGGTTTCGCTTGAAACTACTGGCAACTCTCTTTGTCGTCTCAGCGGCTTCCGGTTTTCGATTTCTCCCCCATTCCAGACTTCCTGGCTGTCGACAAACGTTCCCCAAACACTTTAATTACATTTGTAACGGTTGATTTGGCAACTGTTAGCGATTTTGCGTGCGAGTAGCTCGGATTTTCGCGATGCGCGAGCAAAATTTTGATACGCTGCTCTTCTTGCTTGGACGGCATTTTGACAACTGAAGAGTGAATTCCAAAATCAAAATAGGAGCAACATTCTACACACACACACCTTCAAAATGAGGGGTGTTGAGGTTTTTTAAATGCAAAATTGAAAGAAATACGTCAAGTTTATATTGACCAAATTTTGACCGTAACACCCTTTATAGCCCCCATACAGACGGATTTCCGGATTTTCCTTCCTGGGCGTCCAGAAACTGTGTTTTTTATCCAATTTGCCTGAAATTGAAAATCTAGAGGTATTTGAGGACCAAATATTGGTGTGTCGGAAATTGGAAATCTAGAGGTGTTTAGGGACCATAAAGAGGTGTATCGAAAATGGTTCGTATCGGTCCATGTTTTCGTACAGCCCCCATATAGACCAATCTTCAGATTTTATTTCTTGGGCTTCTAGAAACTGTACTTTCTATCCGATTTGCTTGAAATTGAAAATCTAGAGATATTTTATGACCAGAAATAGGTGTGCAGAAAATGGGATGTATCGTTCTAGGTTTTGATATAGCTCCCATATAAACCGATCCCCCAATTTGGGGTCTTGAGCTTCTAGAAATCGAAGTTTTCATTCGATTTGCCTAAAACTGGAAATCTAGATGTATTTTAGGACCACAAATAGGTGTGCAGAAAATGGGGTTTATAGGTCCATGTTTCGGTGTAGCCCCCATATAGACTGATCTCCCAAATTTACTTCTTGGGCTTCTAGAATCCGTAGTTTTTGTCCAATTTGCCAGAAATTAGAATTCTAGATGTAGTTTAGGACCATAAAGAGGTGTGTCGAAAATGGTCCGTATCTGTCCAAGGTTTGGTATAGCCCCCTTATAGATTGATCGCCAGATTTTACTTCTTGGGCTTCTAGAATTCGTAGTTTTTACCCAAGTTGTCTGCAATTGGAATTCTACTGGTTGAATTGATCTGCTTGGAAGAATATCTGGCATCAAACCCCCTGAAATCCTACATATATTATCAAGATACCCGCACCGACGAAGAGTTTTCAAAGGAAACTATTATATTTGATTCATGGTGGTGGATATTTAAGATTCGGCCTGGCCGAACTTACTACTGTATATACTTGTTTTAGGTCAAATGTATCAGACAAACGTTAAAGTGCATTAAAAATTATAAAATATTATTTAAAATATTTATTTGGCAAATTATCACACATTTTTTTAATTCACATCCGAAACACTGAACTCGGAACACACCTTAAAAAGTGATGCAAATTTAGTTGAAATGGTGGACATCCGTCCTATGACAATCTCTTGTTAAATTCAACGCTTCTGCGCTAATTTTGCACCACTTTCGGATCTAAAAAGAACATTACCACTACCTTTTTGACGACGCTTGTTTTGCTGGAAATTCATAGAAATTATTTATTAGACAAAATATCACAAAATTTTTATATTCACATCAAAAACACGGATCACACCTTAAAAAGTGATACAAATTCAGTGCAACGGCTATTGAAATGTTGGACATCCGTCTTATGGCAAGCCCATGTTAAATTCATCGCTTTTGCGCCAATTCGGATCCGAAAACGAATACTTTCAGTACTTTTATGACGACGCTTTTTTTGTTGGAATTCTTACACCTCATAGAGACCCATGTTTCATATGAAACCTAATTAATTGTTATGGAAGGTACATTAGCGTAGCTAGACAATTTTCCTAGGGGGGGCTATAGCCCCCCTAGCTAAAAATTTTTATAGACTGAACATATAGGTTCAACTAATGTTTTATTTCATAAAATTGAATAAAAAAATAGACATCAAAATAACTCTACTGGAAATTGGTGCAAATTGCCACTGACGGACCTATCACAGAACTGGTACCTATGCTCCAGTTAGTTGCAATTTTCACATTTAGTGAAATAAAATTATCAGAATAACCTTTTGTTCGACATATTTCAAAAGTTTTTTTTCTTTCATTTCGGGTTCGATTAGGAGCCCAAATTGAAAGAGATTTCTAAGAGTTTGTCCGAGACTGGTTCCTGAGGACCTGTTTATGGGTTGCTCCTGCTAAATTGTCCCAGGATGTGTCCTTTGGGATGAGTCCAAGACGCGTCCTAAAATGTAAGTTTACTCCGTCAATGTCAAACCCATGTTAAAGTGGATGGTCCCTTCCATACGTTTTGATCAGAACTGGGACTGGTCCATACACACCAGGGACTAGTCCTGTACCAGTTCTGTGGTTGATCCATTTCCCGTAGGATAGTTCCACACTTTTTCCAGCAAAAAAATGGGAGTTGTTCTAAAAGCACAACTTTAAAAGCACTTCCAAAAATGTCCTCACAAAGAAGTTAACTATTTTAACTACACAGGAAGTTTTTTTACTTCATTTTTTATATTTTAATGGGTAATTTTTTGATTTCTTTTTTCAAATCGTTTAAAAAAGAGTAAGAATAAATAAAATGGTACAAATTATTCAAATTTTGCCACAAAAATGCTAAATCCATTATAGAAAAATCGATAATATTTGAAAATATTCGAAGGAAATCGTTTCAAACAAGCGTTAGAATGCATTAAAAATCATAAAAAAGTATAAAAATTATTTATTTGGGAAAATATCACAAAATTTTTAATTCACATTCAAAACACTGAATTCAGATCACACCTTAAAAAGTGATGCAAATTCATTACAACGGCTGTAGAAACAGTGGACATTCGGTCTATGACAAGTTCATATTACATTCATCGCTTCTCCGCCAATTTTGTACCTCTTCCAGACCCAAAAAGAACATTTTCACTTCTTTTTTGGCGACGCTTTTTTGCAGCGTTATTAAGATATTAATTTATGAGAGAATAGTTTTAATATCAATTACTATTTTTATTCAACTAAATCATAAGTTCAACCACAGCTTTATTTCATAAATATCAGACTTCTACCACAACCCAAGTAATTCGATTGTGCATGAAAGACTGTAGTGGAACTTTCTGCGTTGTACGAGTATATACTTGTTTAATTTTTATAAAAATGTAAAATCGTAAATAGGTTTTCAAATTCTGGGGGGGGGGCTAAAATTTTTCTGGGGGGGTCTAAGCCCCCTCCCCAGAGGCCTTCCTACGCTTATGGGAAGGTATCCGATCCGCTTTAACCCTGATACTTGGCGTAAGTATTCAGCCATAAACAATCACAAAAAATTGCTTCGTATCGGCCTTAAAATTTGACTACTTGAGAATCGTAGAGGATCCTTTTTTATCCAAACAGCGTGAAGCTCTGTATGCAAAGTTGAGTTGTTATTATTTACGATGACTCAAAAAAACTGTTCATAGGTTTAGCCCCGGTATAAACTGATGCCCGAATTTGTCTTGTCGAGAGACCTAGAGACTCATTTGATCCAATCCTCTATTGGTCAATAATTAGTGATTTAAAAAAGAGGCCTGTCTGTAATGATTTTGTCCTTTTTTCCTCTCTCCCATACCACATCTTGTAATACAATCAAGTGAGTATTGTCCTGGGTATCATAAATATCGATTGACATCTCCATCTGACTCCATTTGCCAGTAGTTAGGGGCTATGATTCTACTTGTGACAGGATCTTGTGATTGCTATAGTTTGCCTGGGATACAAGCATCTTAAGATATTTTATAATTTATGTCTCAAGTTCTTTTGTTTTCGAATTCAAGAGGGCAATACTTTAGTTAGGCAGCACATTCTTATCAATTCACTCCACACACACATACACACACACATATAAATGCACTTGTGTTCTATGATGAGTATCTATTCATAAAGGACATGTACTAGGTGCATATGGCTTGGGGATGTGTTAGACGGAAACACATGATTAGTTCCGTTATCCGTTATTTGCATGTAGGATTGAAGAGCCTTTTAAGGAACTGCAATAAGCAGTTAATGATGCTAGACACATGCTTCAGTCCAATAAGTAGAATTTCTGTATGGCTGTCAGTTGTTTAAGCATGTGCTATTTTTTGAAAAAAAAAAAAAACAAACAAATTGCTTATATGAACTAAGATTAATGAATTAGTTCTTAAAATACTAACTATGATAGTTTTTTAAGTCGATTTCCCATTAGGAATATTTAAACAATTACATTTAAAATAAAAATTAAATTTGTCTTCATTTACAGCTATCATTATACCCTGCGCCACACTGCACTATGGGCGGAAATCGCAAAACAGCGGCAAAAAGTCAAATTTTCAAAATGAAAAATTATTGGATATTCCAATTGAAATTACTATAGAACATATTGGATAGTAAAAATCGAAAGTTAATTTAAAACTTGGCAACCCTGTTCAGGAGAAAAAGGCTGCCAATGTTTGCCAAAATTTATGCCAGTTGCGTTTAATCAAGGCGAACAAAAATTAACAAATTTCGTGCTTAATTTTTTTCGCAATAAAAGTGAATAAAGAAAACTTTTAAATGTAGATTCTAAGAGGAGGTTTAGTAGTTTAAAATGTTGTAAAGACTTTACAAAATATTTGTGTTTTTGAACTTGAATTTATGGATTCAAAAATGCGGTTTATATGTGAAAATTGTAACACATACGTATACTTGCGAGGAATAGAACTAGAAATGTTAACGATTGTTAATGAAAATTTTCGCTTATTATTGTTCGTGAGGAAGTATACTTTTACGTGCTGCAAAGTTTGTCTGCCCAAACTTGCCCATACTAAAATAAATGTAAGGGTTTTATAGTCAAATTTGGGAAAATCGGGCGATACATATATATGGTAGCTATATCTATATCTGAACCGAATTTGATGGAATTTTGCACACTTTAAGGGTACTATAAAAAATTACTTTGTGTTAAATTTGAAGACAATCGGGTGGTAAATAAGCGCAGTATGGTCTAATTTGTCAAAATCGGGCGCTACATATATATGGGGGCTATATGTAACTTTGATCCATTTTTTCCAAATTCAACCGTGTTTGTCCTTTGACCAAGAAGACATTTTGTACCAAATTTTATCAAAATCGGTTAACAATTGCCACCGGAATCCTGCGAACAACAAACACAGAGGGTCGGAATTAGAGTTAGATACCGAAGAATGTGATTTTGATGGTTAATATTTGTTTAATTTTAATTAATAAAATTAATTTAATAAAATGACAATTGGTTTATACTATTTACATCAAGTTCTGGGGATAAGGCGCTTTCTTAATAAGGAAAATAAGCAAATATAAATTAAACTCCATCTAAGAGTATATTCTATAGTATTCCAAGTGGAATTACAATTTCGACCCCTCTATAGTAACGCACCTTGAATAAGGGGGATTGACTCCCTTTTTGTTGGTAACATTTGATTTTGATAAGATATATCGATATACCATGTTTGGCGATACTAGATTGATTGTAAATAATTTTTGCCGCAAATTTTCAATTTCCGCCCATAGTGCACTGTGGAACAGGGTATTATAAGTTAGTACATATGTTCGTAACACCCAGTAGGAGACGAGATAGACACATGGTGTCTTTGGCAATAATGCTCAGGGTGGGTCCCTGAGTCGATATCACCATGTCCATATGTCCGTCCGTCCGTCTGTCTGTGAACACATTTTGGTGATCAAAGTCTAGGTCGCAATTTAAGTCCAATCGCCTTCAAATTTGCCACATGTTCCTACTTTGGGTCAGAATAGAAACCTATTGATTTTGGAAGAAATCGGTTAAGATTTAGATATAGCTCCCATATATATCTTTCGCCCGATATGCACTAATATGGTCCCAGCAGCCAAAGTTTTATACCGATTTGCTTAAAATTTTGTACAAAGATAACACTTAGTTGTACAGTCAAGTGTGCAAAATTTGATTGAAATCGGTTCAGATTTAGATATAGCTCCCATATATATCTTTCGCCCGATATGGACTTATATGGCCCCAGAAGCCAGATTTTTGACCGAATTCGGTTGAAATTTTGCACTAGGAGTACAATTAGTATTATAGTCAAGTGCACAAAATTTGATTGAAATCGGTTCAGATTTAGATATAGCTCCCATATATATCTTTCCCCCGATATGGACTAATATGGTCCTAAAAGCCAGAGTTTTGACCAATTTGGTTGAAATTTTGCACAGGGAGTAGATTTAGCATTGTAGCTATGGGTGCCAAATTTGGTTGAAATCGATTCAGATTTAGATATAGCTCCCATATATATCTTTCGCCCGATATGCACTTATATGGATCCAGAAGCCAGAGTTTTATCCCGATTAACTTGAAATTTTGCACACGGAGTACAATTGGTAGTATAGTCATGTGTGCCAAATTTGATTGAAATCGGTTCAGATTTAGATTAGCTCCCATATATATTTTTCGCCCGATATGGACTTATATGGCCCCAGAAGCCAGAGTTTTGGCCCAATTTGGTTGAAATTTTGCACTAGGAGTACAATTGGTAATATAGTCATGTGTGCCAAATTTGATTGAAATCGGTTCAGATTTAGATATAGCTCCCATATATATGTTTTTCTGATTTCGACAAAAATTGTCAAAATACCAACATTTTCCTTGTTAAATCGCCACTGCTTAGTCGAAAAGTTGTAAAAATGACTCTAATTTTCCTAAACTTCTAATACATAATCATAAAGCGATCAATCATAAATAAACTTTTGCGAAGTTTCCTTAAAATTGCTTCAGATTTAAATGTTTCCCATATTTTTTTTACTAAAATTGTGTTCCACCCTATTGCGTTAGCCAACTTAAATTTTGAGTCTATAGATTTTGTAAAAGTCTATCAAATTCTGTCCAAATCGAGTGATATTTAAATGTATGTATTTGGGACAAACCTTAATATATAGCACCCAACACATTTGACGGATGTGATATGGTATTGAAAATTTAGATCTACAGAGTGGGTATAATATAGTCGGCCCCGCCCGACTTTAGACTTTCCTTACTTGTTTTTATAAATACAAAATTTTTTTTTTATAAAAAGTTCCAGCAACAAATATTTTAATAGTTTCATAGCATTTTCACTTCAAATGAAACCTTTTGCAAATTTTAAAACTTCTTAACATCGTCTTCTTAGTCCATACGTGGTATATATTAGACATAAATGAAATTTGCTCCTTCAAGAGGCTTCAAAACCAAATCTGAGGATCGGTTTATATGGGGGCTATATATGATTATGGACCGACATGGACCAATTTTTGCATAGTTGTTAGAGTCTATATACTAACACCAAGTACCAAATTTCAACCGGATCGGATGAATTTTGCTCTATCAAAAGGCTCTAGAAGTCAAACCTGGGAATCGGTTTATATTGGGGCTATATATAATTATGGACCGATGTGGACGAATTATTGCATGGTTGTTAGTTACCATATACTTACTCCACGTACCAAATTTCAACCGGATCGGATGAAATTTGCTCCTCCAAGAAGTCCGGAGGTAAAATCTGAGGAACAGTTTATATGGGGGCTATATATAATGATGGACCGATATGAACAAATTTTTGCATGGTTATTAGACACCATATACTAACACCACGTACCAAGTTTCAACCAATATGAACCAATTCTTGCATGGATCTTAGAGACCATATATTGACACCACGTACCAAATTTCAACCGGATCGGATGGATTTTGCTCCTCCAAGAGACTCCGGAGTTCAAATCTGGGGATCGGTTTATATGGGGCTTATATATAATTATGAACCAATTCGTGCATGGGTCTTAGAGACCATATACTGACACCACATACCAAATTTCAACCGGATCGGATGAAATTTGCTTCTCTAACAGGTTCTGCAATCCAAATGTGGGGGTCGGATTTTATTGGGGCTATACGTAAAAGTGGTCCAATATGGTCCATTTGCAATACCATCCTACCTACGTCAATAACAACTACTTGGGCCAAGTTTGAAGTCGATAGCTTGTTTCGACCGGAACTTAGCATGTCTGAAAAGTTGGGCACGGTCATTATCGTCCGAATAAAAAGTAATAAAAATGTTCTTTTTTGATCCGGAACATGGGCTTGTCATAGGACAGAAGTCCTCCCTTTAAATGTAAATAAAAAAATCTGTGATATTTTGTCAAATAAATAATTTTTATAATTTTTTATAACTTTGAATGGATTCTAACGTTTGTCGGAAACGTTTGACTTCTAATATTTTCAAAAATTCACAATTTTTTCAGATTGGATTTAGCATTTTTTGCTACAAAATTTAAATGATTTGTACCATTTTATGAATTCTTACTCTGTTTTTAGACTATTTGAAACAAAAAGAGTTAAAATTACCCATTCAAAATATGAATAAACCAAGTTATAAAAAAACTCAATTAAAAGAACTTCCTGGGTTGTTAAAATAAAGAACATCATTGTTGTGCCTTTGGAAGAACTTCCAAACTTTTTTGCTGGGGTATGAATGACGCATTAGTTTATTATACACAGATAAAAATCAATTTGAGAACCAATAACTATTGCTGGAAAACCAATAACAAAATTTGTTAATTTTCCTGCAACAAATTAATTTGTACTTTTAATAACCATTATTACAAAAAAGTTGTTAGCAATCGTTATCATCAGAAGGCAACAAATAATTTGTGTTCTCAATAACATAATTTGTAAGTAATTTGTTGAGCATCCAACAGTACAAAATATTTGTCGTTGAACGTTACGTTTAATCCTCAACAAATATTTTTGAATTTGAACGAAAAAATTTGTATGTGGTTTGTTGGAGTCTATCAATGCCCTGTAACAAATTTATTGGTGTATTGACAAAAAATTAAATTGAAATTGACAGAATTATTGCACCAAAATTGCAAAATTGCCGGAACGATTTTGGAGATATTTTGTTAAGTACACACAGAGAAGGAATATGACCAAAATGATACTTTTGGACGGGGAACATGTAACATTTTTGTGTCGAAAATCCTATACTCAGTTTTGTAAATGTATGACGATTTTAAATTTGAGTAGTCCAGGATCTAGCAAGCATTTTGACAACTTTTTGCCCAATGATATATATTCTAGTTAATTACAATTGTCATAACTCTAATCCCGATATTAATATGGTTTTATTAATTATCTCATACAACAAACACATTTAAGAAACTACCAAATTTAAAAAATATAAATTTTTCACAAACATTTATAAATGCTTTTCTGTATTCTCTGATGTATGAGCTCTTTGCTTTCTATCATACACGTACATGTGCGCATACTCATGTTCTAACGGTATTCTTCGCATACTTCTTTTAGCTTTCGTACATGTTCTCAGCGATGTGCGCGTAACCAGTCTTGCATTTTTGTTTTTGTTTTCATGTCGATAGCAGTCAATTATTTTCACAACAAAACAATTTGTTGAAAATTCAGAATATTTCTATTATTTCCTCTGTCAACCATCTACAAACACATTTCAACAACAAATGCCTTATATTCAATAGACAAATTTGTTGAGCATCAGCAGATTTTACATACAAATAAAGTTGTTAATATTTATTTGCAGTTATTTTTTTGTGTGTACCCACCACCAAGGCTGCCAATAAAATTTTAAGAAAAATGGTCATTTTTTCCCGAAAAAATCGTCATAATCGGCACTTGTATTTTAAACCCCGTCAAAAAATCGGGAACTTAAATAATACAAAAATAAAACATATGTTTTGGTTACTCATTCTGAGTAAGCATAGTCGAAAAGTATGCGATGCCATCCAGTAACTATTTGCATCAAAGACTTTGTAATTATAACAAGATGTCCAGATTGCCTCTTGTTCTTGAATAGATAAAAGTGCACGACTTTAGGTTCACACACGTTCGTTATCTATTTTGCTTGTTGGAAGGTTTCTTTGCAACATTTTCTCCAATTCCTCTTTAAAATTGTATTCGTAGCAATCATATGTGTAAATAGTTGTGTTCGGGGGACCAATAATGTGTAACAATTTGTGACTCTTAAATTTTTCGTTTAGACAAAAGCATGAACAAAAAGAGATAAAAAACAATAATTGGCAAATAAAAAAGTTAAAAGAGGGAAACATTTTGAATTGGCCGCTACTACGTGCGTGTTTCATAAGTTTAAACCAAAATTAAAAGTGTAAAGTAAAAAATTCCTATTTTCTCAGAAAAACTGTAGAAAACTTAACGCAGAAAGAACACCAGCGAACATAATAGACATCTCTTAATGATTTACATCTTAAGGTGGCTATTAAGTTCCAGTTTATTCGTTAAAATTGCCATTGTTATCATCATATAATTATAAATAAACCATATTTGTAATTATGTCTTGTACGGCAATGTAATTTGTAAAGATACGGTACCAATAAAGACACAACAAAATAAAAATAAACACAATTTACTTGAAGTAATTTCTTTTGGCATAAATGTTGTATGAAAAGAGTGCAGAAACAGGCCTATTAACCAAATTGAAAATTCTTCATTTTCTTTTCTTTTTTAAATTCATAACATCATACCCATTTTTTCCAACTCTCCCATACATGTATGAACCTAAACTCATGAGCCTATTAGAAAAAAAGGGGAAGAATTTAGACATCTTGGGAAATCAGATAATCTTTGATTTGCATATTCTAAATTCCAGTTTCTAAACATTAAAAACAATAAATGCATCCAGATTTTATATCCCAACCCACATAGTAGTTAGGGTATAACTTTGATCTGAAAAAAAATGTGCCTATCAGAAGTATTGATTTTAGACTCCATAAAACATACTGATCGACTCAGAATCATCTTCTGAGTCGATCTATTCGTATTCGTCCGTTCATCGGTCGGTCTGTCTATGTACTGTTCGCAGGATTCCGCCCAATTCTTTTGATGAAACTTACACTGAAAAAAAGTGAACTGTTTTATAGGAAGAATGAACTACCACGCACGAAAATTGAACTAAATTTTACTTCAAATTTTGAGATTTCCACAAAGCGTTGTTAAAACCAGGAAATTTTAATGGCCTGTTGTACTTTTTAACTGTAACAGTTCACGAAATTACATCATCTCATAGAAGAAAAAATTAACTAAAATTAAAGAAGAAAATCATTGGCACCAAATCACGACCATTTTAACCATACAGTAGTTCATTCTTATTATTTTTGGGAATCGTACGAAAATTTTCATTTGATTTAGTTCATTTTGAACTTAGGTGAATGGCCATTGAACTTTATGCTCCCGTTTAGTTCATAAAATTTTTGAGACATAATTAAAAAAAGTAAGATTTCATTAAGCTGTGGAAAATTTCGATAAAAATAATAAAATTTAACAACAAGAAAATAATTTTTTTCCAATAAAAATAAGCTAAATTTAGCTTTGCTTTAACTACGGACATTTTTTTTCTGCGCTCAGGAAAAGCGCTATTGAATTTGGAAAAAAATCGGGTCAAATTTAGATAAGGCCCCCATATATATGTATCGCACGATTTCAACCAATGGGGTCGTGTTGAGCCTATTTACTAAACGGTCGTCTTCAAATTTAATGCAAGGTAATTATGAACCCTTAAAGTAAGCAACATTTAATCAAAATCGGTTCAGATTTCGAATTCGCTCGATTTTCCCAAATTTTTGAACGGAGTAAATATCGTAATTTTTGAGTCAAAAATCGTCAAAATGCCGATAAATTGGTAAATTTGGCAACCCTGCCCACCACCATAGAATGGTGACGGGGTATAATAAGTTTGACATTCCGTTTGTAACACATGGAAATATCGGTTTCCGACTATATAAAGTATATAATTTCTTGATCACGGAGAAATTCTAAGACGATATAACCACATCCGTCTGTCTGTCTGTTTGTTGTAATCAATGAAGCATTCGTGCTAAAATTTTGCAAAAACTCGTCTTTTGTCTGCAGGCAAGTCAAGTTCGAAGATGGGCTATATCGCTCCAGGTTTTGATATAGTCCCCATATAAACCGACCTCCCGATTTGGGGGTCTTGGGCTTATAGAAATAGGAGTTTTTATCCAATTTGCCTGAAATTGGAAATCTAGAGGTATTTTCGTACCATAAAGAGAAGTGTCAAAAATTGTGAGTATCGGCCCATGTTTTGGTATATCCCCCATATAGACCGATCTCCCGATTTTATTTCTTGGGCTTCTAGAATCCGCAGTTTTTATTCAATTTACCTGAAGTTGGAAATCTAGAGGTATTTTAGAACCATAAAGAGGTGTGCCAAAAATGGTGAGCATCGGTCCATGTTTTGGTATGGTCCCCATATAAACCGACCTCCCGATTTGGGGTCTTGGGTTTATAAAAAAAAATAGTTTTTATCCAATTTGCTTGAAATTGGAAATCTATAGGTAATTTAGGACCATAAAAAGGTGTGCCGAAAATGGTGCGTATTCGGTCCATGTTTTGGGCTATACCAAAACATGGACCGGTCCATGTTTTCTTGCACACTTACAAGAGATGTTAATGATTCCTCTAAATCTCAAACAAAAATGGTTCTTATAAATCCAATGGTTCTTATAAATCTGAAATTTCAAAGGAAACCCTAATATTTGATTGGTGGTGGTGGGTATTTAAGATTCGGCCCGTTCGAACTTACTTCTGTATATACTTGTTTTTCTTATAAACAAGTAAGAAAAGTCTAAAGTCGGGCGGGGCCGACTATATTATACCCTGCACCACCTTGTAGATCTAAATTTTCGATACCATATTCTGAGCCAAAACACATACTTGTGCCAAATTTGAAGTCGATTGGACTAAAACTGCGACCTAGACTTTGATTACAAAAACGTGTTCACGAACAGACGGACAGACGGACATCGCTATATCGACTCAGGAGCCCACCCTTAACATTTTTGCCAAAGACACCATGTGTCTATCTCGTCTCCTTCTGGGTTTTGCAAACATATGCACTAACTTATAATACCCTATTCCACAGAGTGGAGTAGGGTATAAAAAGTTTATTTTTTCTGTGCACTTGAAAAAAGATATTCTGGGAGTTTATTCAGTTAGCTGCGTGTTTAGAAGTCTTCTCGTTGATTTTACTTATTTTATCTTCTATTTTAATATGAATATTTATAAAAATTATTTTAACTAAAATAAGTCTTTATTTTCCCTTCTATTTAATTTCAGATTCATCGCATACCTACCATACAATAGCCTGACAAAAAAGGAGGAGTCGTTTTTACAATTTCTACTCGACGAAAATCATAGAAACTGCAGCTTTGATTTGATTCATAAGAAAAATTAATGGAAAATATAAAATAGTTTTGTGGAAAATCAATTTACTATCGCTGAAATGAAATCAACCATCAAATGTGCTTATACATACAACTCAATGTCATAAATCTTGTATATAATTCAAAGGTCAAGCGAACAAATTCAACGAAACGAATAAATAAATTATTAATAAAAATACAGTAACACTTAAAACAAAAATCGTATATTGTAAAGGCAAATCTAAACGGATACTGAATCTATAGTCTCAAATAACAATATTAATTATAATGATAATTTTTTTTTTAAATAATTAAAAAACAAAACAAACAGTCTACATATACATAACAATAATAATTTTGAAGTAAAGTAAACAAAAAAACTAATATTCCATAAATTTAGTCTGTGATTAAACTGAATTCGAATTAAAAAAAAAATCTTAAAATAAATATATATATATATATATTAAACAACTCAATATATTGGACAAAACTCCCCATGGAAATATAAAATATACATATTATATATAGAAAAAATCTATACATAGACTTTAATTTAAAATTAACTATAAACTAAACCAAAGCTTTAAATAAAATATATATTATTTATTTAATATAAAATATTAAAACAAAACAAAATTGAACATAAAACATAAAAAAAAATTTAAATATTAAATAAAATCTTCCATTATAGATAAAGTATAAAACTAAAGTAATAAAGAAAATATACGATTTCGTAAATTTAATCAATAAATCTACGCACTTAACAAAGAAATTTTTTTATATAAAAAATTACAAATAAAAACCACTAATCAACGAAACTGAAGGAGGAAATCCTAGCTAAGAACCAAAGAATGTTTATGTTTTTTTTCCAAAAGCTTTAAGCCTTAACAAAACGAAGAAAAAGTACTTAGAACATTTTTTTAATAACAAATTCTAGTTATTATAAATAAACAAAAAAACAAAACAAACACAGGATAACTGTACAGATCTTAGCGCAAAATTAAACCAAAAAAAAATCTGTGAAAATCGCAACAAATAAAACTAATTTAATATACGTAATTCAAATATATCCTCCCCTTTAACAAAACTAAACAAGACCCTCATACATGCATAACCTCCTCTCTCCCCCTAAAACAAATAAATCGTAAATACTTACAATTAAACAATTAACTAAAACACAAGGCAACAACAAATAATTAGTATCCGGTTAGGAAAGACCTAAAACCCAAACAGCAATAACCCCAGCACAATGTCCCTTACAACAACAACAATAATAAAAATGGTCTTAACAATAATATCCGTAAAAACAACTACAAGTGTATTATAGTTAATATTTCTATTTATTTAATTGAATATTGGATCATCGGCGACAAAGCAACAGAAACAACAAGAACAACCACAACGTCTGCTAGAAAACTTCGAAATTAAAAAAAAGCTCATCACGCAAAGCTGTAATTCATACGCTCTCATTCTTCCTCTCTCTCACACATACGCACACACACATCAGCCCTCTGAGTATACAAAACAAAAAAAAAAAAAAACAAAAACAAAAAAGAATCAACTCAACTAAACTAACCAACAAAAGACCATCACCATTAACCGTTAGAAAGCAAAAATTCGAAACTCGCATTTAGTTAATATCACAAGCGGCCAAAATGGATGATATGCCAGATTTATCACATCTGACACCACACGAACGACTACAGATCGAAAATGTTCTTCGGCGCCAAAAACAAGAAGAGGAGCAGCAAAATGAGATTATGCGGTAAGTTTATAAAGAGGGAACTCGATCACCAATAGAATATCAATTTCAGCAATCGGTTGCAGAAATTAAAATTCAGCAGCTTTGTGAAGGAGAAAAGTCAAGCAGCACTTACCCTTGCAATGAAATTCATCAATGAATTTAAAGGGTGATACGGTCAAAATTTGGTCAAGGGAAAACGCGTGTAAATCGATGAAATCGTTTATTTAAAATATCAAATTAAATTTCTTTTTCAAGTTCAATTAGTATAAAATTCAGGAAAAATATTCAGTTAGGCTTTCGCTTTTCCAAATCCGAATTGCCGGGCCTAACGCTTGACACCTGCCATCAGATTTTGTACAGCCACCTTATCCACCTTCTTCGCCGCAGAAAGCCAGTTTGCCTTGAACTGCTGCTCGTCCTTAGCAGTTTTTTTGGTCTACTTTAGGTTCCGCTTGACAATAGCCCAGTATTTCTCAATTGCGCGGAGCTCTGGCGTGCTGGGAGGGTTCTTGTCCTTGGGAACCACCTGCACGTTGTTGGCGGCGTACCACTCCATGGCCTTTTTACCGTAATGGCAAGATGCCAAATCCGGCCAAAACAGTACGGAACAACCGTGTTTCTTCAGGAAAGGCAGCAGACGTTTATTCAAACACTCTTTCACGTAAATTTCTTGGTTGACAGTCCCGGAAGCTATGAAAATGCTGCTTTTCAAGCCACAGGTACAGATGGTTTGCCAAACCAGATATTTCTTTGCGAACTTTGACAGTTTTATGTGCTTGAAAATATCTGCTACCTTTCCCCTTCCTTTTGCCGTATAAAACTCCTGTCCCGGAAGCTGCTTGTAGTCGGCTTTGACGTAGGTTTCGTCGTCCATTACCACGCAGTCAAACTTCGTCAGCATCGTCGTGTACAGCCTCCGGGATCGCGCTTTGGCCGTCGTATTTTGTTTATCATCGCAAGAGGCGAAGCATCCGCTTACCCTAGTGTATCAGCACCACCATTATTAACAAATTTTATGTACGTTCGACTATATAAAGTATATATATTCTCGCTCAGGGAGAAATTCTAAGACGATATCACCATGTCCGTCTGTCGTAATTACGCTACAGTCTTCAATAAAGAAGCAGTTGTGCTGAAAAATTGCACAAATTCGTCTTTTGTCTGCAGGCAGGTCAAGTCCGAAGATGGGCTATATCGGTCCAGTTGTTTAGATATAGTCCCCATATAAATCGGAAGGTCGAATTTGGGGTCTTGGGCTTATAGAAACCGTAGTTTTTATCTAATTTACCTGAAATTGGAAATGTAGATGCATTTTATGACCATTAACCCTTTACTACGTTGGGGTCATTTGATGACCCATATCGTAGTTCAGAATTTTTTAAAATTTGTAAAATTTACCAGTAATTAGCCCATCATGAACTTCGTATGGTACTAAAGACATTTTTGCAATTTTTAACTCCAATTTTTTCCTTCGAACTTAGAAATTTTCTTTAACAAGTGAAAAAAATGAATTATATCTAATAAATTTTCTTGAATTTATCGAAAATTATTTACTTAGTTTTGTGAAATCGGCGTGACATCCGCGTTTCTATTACAGTTTAGTTAAAATTTTCTAACATTAATATATATTTTCTAAAACTAACTAAAATTTTCTTTCCTGGTGGGTTCACTGTTTTTTTCAGTGTACTTTGGTCATATCAGCATTTGTAATATAGTTTATTTAAACAATTCTAAAATTATCCTAGATTTTCATTCCTCAATGTAGTTCGTTATATAAACATCTACACAAAATATAACTTTCCTATTACCATACTAAGTTTGTGATTTTTTGTTTCTATTTTATTTTAGACGAAAACAAGATGAGGTGATGTCACTGGAAATGCAAATCCGACAACGTTCAGAACAGCAAAAGAAAGCCGGCATCGAACTTGAAGCAACCTGTCACATATGCCTCAAGACAAAGTTTGCAGATGGCGTTGGGCACATTTGTCACTACTGCAACACAAGATGTTGTGCACGATGCGGTGGTAAAGTGACTCTCAGGAGCAATAAGGTAAATATGAATAAAATAGGATTAAATCAAAAATTCTAAAGAAAAAAAATTACACAAAAGAAATCTCTAGAGAACATTTTTAAAATTTAAAATTGTAAGAAGTACCGTAAGTGTTAACATTTTTATTGAAGAACAGATATATATTCATCTTAAAAATCATTATTAGTAGAAGTTGTAGCTTAAATATTTCCCACGAAAACGTTCCAGAGAACTCTGATCAGTCAGTGGTTTTAATGCCAAGCACTGACAGTTTTTGAGTTGAAATATTCGACCATCTGTAATTTCTGTACTATCAGAAATTTAGGTAGGAGGTAGATCCCAATAGCTGAGGATAATATTGGAAATTTGTTCTCGTTTGCAACAACCACATAGTATTTCTGAGCCGGTACAAAGAAATAGATATTTTCTGAGGTCGAAATTTTAGGCAAACAAAACTTTAGTTTCGAAATTATTTTCTTTAAAACCAGAATAAAAATGGCCAGAAACAGTCGTTGTATCGCTTGCTCTAAATTCGGGGTTCCGGGGTGTTCCTATAAAATACTTTACAACTAAAAAGAAGTTTCGTTTGGAGACTATCTTTGGGTATACCTAGTTTACATATTTCTCTTTGGTTTTCTTAAAACCATGCAGGTTGGTTCACATGTAATATAATAAAATAAAGAGCTATTTTTGCGACGGCGCTTGAGCTTTGGTGGCCAATCGCAGATGTAAATTTTCAATTAACCTCTATGGCAATTAAACCCAATCATTTTGTGGTTCAGAAACTGATCAATTTGAAATCACTTCTAGGTAACTGGCGGTACTTTTTGAAATTTCGATGGATTTTGGCCCAATCTCATTTTTATACCTTCTACCATTCTCCAATTTGTTTCCAGCCTCTGGGAAGCATATAGCCACATCGGTGAAAAAAATCTTCACCGATGTGGCTAACTTTTTGCTTATTAACGGCAAGTCAATATCAGAGTTCTCATCCTTCTCAAACCACACCCTAGTTGCACTATCCTACGATGCTCCTATTAGGCACAAATTTTACAAAATATTCCACTCCAACTAAGGGATACTTAACTACCGTTTATAGAAATAATTTTTTATAAAATAAAATTTTGAGGAAATTTTCTAAAGAAATAAAATGTTGACAAATTTTTCTATTGAAATAAAATTTTGACAAAATTTTATATAGAAACAAAATTTTGACAAAATTTTCTATAGAAATAAAATTTAGGCAAAATTGTCTATAGAAATAAAATTTAGGGATACTTAACAACCGTTTATAGAAATAATTTTCTATAAAATAAAATTTTGAGGAAATTTTCTACAGAAATAAAATTTTGACAAACTTTTCTATAGAAACAAATTTTTTTGCTTTGTTTTTTATTGTGGGTTTGTACTTCAATCATATTTGTTGTTTTGATCTCAGCTTTAAAACCATTGTGTTGACTAAACTACAAGAGTGGCTTAACCAACAGAGGAAAAGAATGTTTGTCAAATTTATTTGGGCAAACCCCTATAGACTGCAAAATGGTTGAATGGACGCACGTTTCGGAATTACCACATTTCTCATCAGCATCCTCTACTTGCAGCAAAACTATCAACCAATTATCAGAATAAATTCAGGCAGTTCACTAAACCCATGGTGAAACACACTTGAACCTTCCGATTTTACAAAATTTTATATAGAAATAATAAATTTTGGCAAAATTGTCTATAGAAATAAAATGCTGAAAACATGTTCTATAAAAATAAAATGGTGAAAAAATTTTCTATAGAAATAAAATTTTGACAAACTTTTCTATTGAAATAAAATTTTGACAACATTTTCTATAGAAATAAAATGCTGAAAAAATTTTCTACAAAAATAAAATATTGAAAATATTTTCTATAGAAACAAAATTTTTAAAAAATTTTCTATAGAAACAAAATTTTGACAAAATTTTCTGTAGAAACAAAATTTTAACAAAATTTTCTATAGAAATAAAATTTTGACAACATTTTTTATTGAAATAAAATTTTGACAAAATTTTTTAAAGAAATATTATTTTGATATAAATTTCTATAGATATAAAATTTTGACAAAATTTTCAATAGAAATACCATTTTCACAAAATTTTCTATAGAAATAAAATTTTCACAATGTTTTCTATAGAAATAAAATTTTCACAAAATTTTCTATAGAAATAAAATTTAGACAAAATTTTCTATAGAAATAAAATTTAGGGATGCTTAACAACCGTTTATAGAAATAATTTTCTATAAAATACAATTTTGAGGAAATTTTCTATAGAAATAAAATTTTGACAAACTTTTCTATTGAAATAAAATTCTGGCAAAATTTTCTATAGAAATAAAATGCTGAAAAAAAAACTTTCTATAAAAATAAAATGCTAAAAAAAAATGTTCTATAAAAATAAAATGTTGAAAAAAATTTCTATAGAAACAAAACTTTTTATAGAAATAAAATTTTGGTAAAAGTTTTTATTGAAATAAAATTTTGACAAAATTTTCTATAGAAATAAAATTTTGACAAAATTTTCTATAGAAATAAAATTTTGACAAAATTGTCTATAGAAATAACATTTTGATATAATTTTCTATAGAAATAAAATTTTCACATAATTTAAAATTTTGACAAAATTTTCTATAGAAATATCATTTTCATAAAATTTTCTATAGAAATAAAATTTTCACAATATTTTCTATGGAAATAAAATTTTCACAAAATTTTCTATAGAAATAAAATTTAGACGAAATTGTTTATAGAAATAAAATTTTGACAAAATCTTCTATAGAAATAAAATTACCCACAGTAGTGGTGATAGTATTCTAACTTTGTGCATCCGTCTGTAACACATCGAAATATTGGTATCAGACTTTATAAAGTATATATTTTCAGGGTCGTGGTGAAATTTGGAGTCTTGGTACAAGTTGTTGTTATTGATGTAGGTACTTTCAATCAGCCTTGCAAAAATTGGTCCATATCAGTACTTAATTATATAACACCCATATAAATTGATCCCCAGATTTGATTTGCGGAGCCTTGTAGAGGAGTAAATTTCATCCGATCCGGTTGAAATTTGGCCACTCTTACTACTGTGCAAAAATTGGTTCACAACGGTTCATAATTAATTATAGACTCCTCTATAGACAACGATCAAGAACTTTGAAGGAGGAGGAGGAGTCATTGACAACTTGCACCAGAATCCCAGTCTTTAATAGAATTTTGAACGCAATCCATGGTGGAGGGTCTGGCTATACTTCAATATGTGTTGCATCCATTCTCACGATATGTTCAGTTCACAAAAATATTTTCTACCACTGCGGCGTGGATTTCGACCACTTTTCAGATCATTTCTGGAGTTTTTATTTGGGTGCGATGGAATACTGTCAGTATCATGGTAACTATAAATGATACAAGAAATAAGAGTTTTATTTACATTTTAATGCCGGAAGATTCTAACGATAGTCACTTGTGCTTTTCCAACAAAATATTAAGCAATCATACTATCACGCTTGAATTCCACTATGACTAACTTTAGGTATTTCTGAAAACAATAGATCGAAATGCTTTAGTTGGCTTGTAAACAGTAAAATGAACTGTCACTGGAAAAAATCTATCAACTGTGAGACGAACTGTTTTGAAATACACTGAAAAAATATTGTCGTGAAACCAAAGATTTCGAATCGTCTTTAAATTTTTTGACTTTTTGTATTTTGGCTATACAGCCAAAAATCATTTAAAACCAGGATATGTTTTTAGCACTTTATTTTAAAGACATTTTTTTACTTAATTTTTTAGTTTCAGTCTAATCGGATATGGAAGTTTCAGTTGTCATTAACACGTTTTTAAAAATAAATTAAATTCGCAAAACTCAAATTTAAAAGAGAATTGGGACTAGAGATGTGCACGTGAGTAATATTTTACTCACGCTCACGCACATTCACATTCACGACGGAAAAGTACTACTCACACGCGATAGTTTTTGGTAGGCCTCACGCACACCCACGAAAAGAAAATTTGTACTCACGCAGGAACTGTCGTGGCTCACGAAAAATATCGTGACTTACGAAAAATGTCGTGGCTCACGAATAATTTTATGACTAATTTACCTTAGGGACGTGTTTGAAAACATGAGAATTATTAAAATCGAGAGCGTTATTAAACTCTTAACACCCCAAGTGTCACTGAAATTGTAAATAAATTAGAGGTGTGCACGTGAGTAATAGTTTACTCACGCTCACGCACACTCACTCACGATATTTTTTGGTAGGACTCACGCACGAAAACGTCGTGATTCGCGAAAAATATCGTAACTCACGAAGAATATCGTGACTCACGAAAAATATCGTGATTCACGAAAAATATCGTGACTCACGAACAATTTTATGATTAATTTACCTTACCGAAGAGTCTGAAAACATAAGCATTATTAAAATCGAGAGTGTTATTAAACTCTTAACATCCCAGGTGAATTTAACTCTTAAGCGTTTTATGTTGGTGAGCAGGAATATTTTCGTGAGTGTAATTCGTTACTCACGCACACTCACGAAGATATTATTTTCGTGACTCACGCACGATATTTTGGTTTGTTAATAACGCTCACGCACACTCACGCTGTTGTCATGAGCGTGACTCACGATTCACGCACGAGTGTGTTCGTGAGTCACGACAATTTCGTGTCACGTGCACACCTCTAAAATAAATTCATCTCGTACGCGTTTTATGTCCGTTGGCAGGATTTTTTCGTGAGCGTATTTTTTCGAAATTCGTGAGCGTATTTTTCACGCACACTCACGAAGAAACTATTTTCGTGACTCAGGCTCAAGCACGACATTTGGTTTGTTAATCACACTCACGCCGTTGCCATCAGCGTGACTCGCGACTCACGCTTGAGTCACGAAATTTTTCGTGATTCACGACAATTTTGTGTCACGTGCACACCTCTAATTGGGACTTAAAGGTGTCCTTACTCCAATTTCCGCTTCTTTGGCCATGAATTAATACCAAAATCATCGCTCTCCCTGCTGAAAATGAGTACCGAAAATGTGAGTTTTTTGTTACACAGTAAATAAAAGTTTAGCCGAAAACGTGTTTAAATGATAAGGATTTGTATATAGAATGTGTGTAAGTACAAAAATTTACAAGAAAAATCCACAAATTTTGTCCACTATGATATGTCCCACAGACGTATGTTTAGCTTATCCGTGACTTTCAGTAGGTTAAGCTTTTTAGGGTTGATGTAAAGACCAAATCTTTGGAACATGCTTGCATGTTTTTTTTCAGTGTAACCGGAAGTTTGTTGAAGTCCATTTTATCCACACTTCACACTGAAAGAAGAGCTTCTTTTCCGAGGAACGAAGTTTTAGACAATCAAAGATTGCTTTTGACACAAAAAAAATTCTTTAAAAAACAAATAAAACTTTTAAGATAATCGTTGCCATACACACGGAAAAAAATCTGTTGTAAAATTGATGCAAAATTAACTAATATTTATTGCAAAAATTGTATTTTGTTTTATTTTATTTTTAAAATTTTGTAAGAAATTTTCCCCAGCCCAACGATTTTTTCTTTATTCCAAGTATGTCTCAAAAATTTTATGAACTAAATAGCAGTAAAATTTTAATGACATACAAATTAGTTCAATTCTAACTAAAACAGAAGTAGTTTTTCGTACACTTCTCAAAACTAATAAGAATAAACTACAGTGTGGTTAATTCATGTGGTTAATTTTTTGCATTTCGAGAAAGTTGCATTTCGTAAATGGTAGTTAAAAATCCAAAAATATCAGAAAATTTTCGTTAATGTAATGGATCTCAAAATTTGGAGTACAATTTAGTTCACTTTTCGCAAGACATAGTTCATTTTTCTCATAATGTAGTTTACTTTTTTTCTGTGCATTCGGTTTTAATTGCTCTCAAAGAGAACACTTTATAAGAAAGGGGAATTTCGTTACGGAGACAAGTATTTTTCCGTTGAGTGTATGTATATTTAGTGGAAATGGTAGTGCGTGCACGAGCATACATGATATCTTTATAATCTGAGCCATGATGTCGTTGGCATGTGGTTGAATATAAATTTGAAATATGCTCCAATTGACGCCAGAGATTCTATTGAGACTAGCCTGTGATTTGAAGATATTTTTTTTCTGTATGCTTCTCTTACTGCTGCTGACAAGCTTCTCAGCTATTCAAGTATTTGCTGGTTGCGATTGAGATTTTGTTGTGAAAAAATTGTTAACTGCGTTACTTTATCTTCTCAATTATCTCTATATTGTAGAATTTGTTATTTCCTTTTGGGTTATATTTATTTCTTAACAAACCCAACTACACACACATACACATATACATATACAAAACATTATCATATACAATTTTATACACTATGGGCTAGTTACTCATCTCATCTTGGATGTGGACATAAATACATTTTGCTATTATTGTATATACTTGTAAAGATATATTGTTTGAGTGTAAAAACACAACAACAACAACAACAACAATAACATCAATAATATCCTGAAGGTTATTTAAAACCAAACAGCAGCAACGACAACAACAACGGTAACAATGAAAACCATATTGAGAGGAACTATAACATCACACATACTCAGCTCTTCTAGTACCATAAAGGACAGCATATCATCTTTGTTTTTTTTTTGTGTTTTGTCAAAAAAATAAAGTACACATGTAAGTCGCTCCGAAGGACAACTCATTTCACAATACAACTGAATAGGGCAAAAGACAACAAAAGCCAATACCCAGAAGTGAGCAAAAATAATTTAAAAATGCTAGAATGCCTTAACGAAACACACAAAAATATACCAGCCAATAGCTGGTTACAATGGTAGAAATTTAACGCATTAAAATGAAATTTATAGATTGTATAACGCATTGTTATAAGAAAATTGATGGAGTTCGATGCAATGAAAAATGTGTTCAATGGCAAGAAAAAGCCTTAGATAAGGAACACTTGAAGAAATGTTACTTCCCTAGTGTTATACCTTCCATCATAGGATGGAGTCATTCCTTTTTGTAACACATCGAAATATTGATTAAATTGGTAAAGTTGACACTTTTGTGCCTTTTTTATACCCTGCGCCACACTGTGGAACAGGGTATTATAAGTAAGTGCATATATTTGCAACACCCCGAAGGAGACGAGATAGACACATGGTGTCTTTGGCAAAAATGCTCAGGGTGGGCACCTGAGTCGATATAGCTATGTCCATCTGTCCGTGAACACATTTTTGTAATCAAAGTCCAGGTCGCAGTTTTAGTCCAATTAACTTCAAAGTTGGCACAAGTATGTGTTTTGGCGCAGAATAGAACCCTATTGATTTTGCAAGAAATCGGTTCAGATTTAGATATAGCTTCCATATATATATTTCGCCCGATATGGACTTATATGGCCCCAGAAGCCAGAGTTTTACCCTAATTTGTTCAAAATTTTGCACAAGAAGAATTAGTACTGTAGTCAAGTGTGCCAAATTTTATTGAAATCGGTTCAGATTTAGATATAGCTCCCATATATATCTTTCGCTCGATATGGACTAATACGGTCCCAGAAGCCAAAGTTTTACCCCAATTTGGTTGAAATTTTGCACTAGTAGTGTAATCAAGTGTGCCTAATTTTTTTGAAATCGGTTCAGATTTAGATATAGCTCCCATATATAGCTTTCGCCCGATTTACACGATTTACTCATATGACCACAGAGGCCAATTTTTTGCTCCGATTTAGTTGAAATTTTGCACAGGGTGTAGAATTAGCATTGTAGCTATGCGTGCCAAATTTAGTTGAAATCGGTTCAGATTTAGATATAGGTCCCATATATATGTTTTTTTGATTTCGAATAAAATGGTCCAAAAACAAACATTTTCCTTGTAAAATCGCCACTGCTTAGTCGAAAAGTTGAAAAATGACTCTAATTTTCCTAAACTTCTAATAAATATATATCGAGCGATAAATCATAAATAAACTTTTGCGAAGTTTCCTTAAAATTGCTTCAGATTTAAATGCTTCCCATATTTATACCCTGCGCCACACTGTGGAACAGGGTACTATAAGTTAGTGCATATGTTTGTAACACCCAGAAAAAGACGAGATAGACACATGGTGTCTTTGGAAATAATGCTCAGGGTGGGTCCCTGAGTCGATATAACCATATTCGTCTGTCCGTCCGTCCGTCCCTCCGTCCGTCCCTCCGTCCGTCCCTCCGTCCGTCCGTCTGTCTGTGAACACATTTTTGTGATCAAAGTCTAGGTCGCAATTTAAGTCCAATCGCCTTAAAATTTGGCACATGTTCCTAATTTGGGTCAGAATAGAATCCTATTGATTTTGGAAGAAACCGGTTCAGATTTAGATATAGCTCCCATATATATCTTTCGCCCGATATGCTCTAGTATAGACCCAGCAGCCAGAGTTTTATACCGATTTGCTTGAAATTTTGTACAAACATAACACTTAGTCGTATAGTCAAGTGTGCAAAATTTGATTGAAATCGGTTGAGATTTAGACATAGCTCCCATATATATCATTCGCCCGATATGGACTTATATGGCCCCAGAAGCCAGATTTTTGGCCGAATTTAGTTGAAATTTTGCACTAGGAGTACAATTAGTAGTATAGTCAAGTGTGCAAAATTTGATTGAAATCGGTTCAGATTTAGATATAGCTCCCATATATATCTTTCGCCCGATATGGACTAATATGATCCTGAAAGCCAGAGTTTTGGCCCAATTTGGTTGAAATTTTGCACAGGGAGTAGATTTAGCATTGTAGATATGCGTGCCAAATTTGGTTGAAATCGATTCAGATTTAGATATAGCTCTTATATATATCTTTCGCCCGATATGCACTTATATGGACCCAGAAGCCAGAGTTTTATCCCGATTAGCTTGAAATTTTGCACAAGGAGTACAATTGGTAGTATAGTCATGTGTGCCAAATTTGATTGAAATCGGTTCAGATTTAGATATAGCTTCCATATATATTTTTCGCCCGATATGGACTTATATGGCCCCAGAAGCCAGAGTTTTGGCCCAATTTGGTTGAAATTTTGCACTATGAGTACAATTAGTAATATAGTCATGTGTGCCAAATTTGATTGAAATCGGTTCAGATTTAGATATAGCTCCCATATATATGTTTTTTTTTATTTCGACAAAAATGGTCAAAATACCAACATTTTCCTTGTAAAATCGCCACTGCTTAGTCGAAAAGTTGAAAAATGACTCTAATTTTCCTAAACTTCTAATACGTATATATCGAGCGATAAATCATAAATAAACTGTTGCGAAGTTTCCTTAAAATTGCTTCAGATTTAAACGTTTCCCATATTTTTTTACTAACATTGTGTTCCACCCTAGTGCATTAGCCGACTTAAATTTTGAGTCTATAGATTTTGTAGAAGTCTATCAAATTCTGTACAGATCGAGTGATATTTAAATGTATGTATTTGGGACAAACCTTTATATATAGCCCTCAACACATTTGACGGATGTAATATGGTATCGAAAATTTAGATCTACAAAGTGGTGCAGGGTATAATATAGTTGGCCCCGCCCGAATTTAGACTTTTCTTACTTGTTTTCTAATATATAACAGGTATGGACTAACTTACAATTTAGAAGACGGTGTTAAGAAGTTTTAGGATACCTTGCCATCGGTAAGTATTACCACAACCCAAGTATTTCGATTGTGTATGACAGTCTTTCGTAGATGTTTCTACTCAATCCATGGTGGAGGGTACATAAGATTCGGCCTGGCCGAACTTAAGGCCGAATATACTTATTTTTATTTAAACTTTTCAACAATTCTAGTGTTGGTAAAAGTTGATATGAGCAGAAGCTTGTTCTAAAGATTTCTATTATTGTTTGATTTTTTTTTAATTTTTTAGTCAGAAATACACATGTCTATGCAGTTTATTTCAGTCCGTTTGTTTTGTATAGTCCTAATTAAGATATCCTACGAATTCCATTATTTCATCGTTTTCATTTGCCTGGAATTCGCCTGATGTCCTTTAAGCTACATAAATAGAAATTTTGACCGTTATCCTCATATAATATTTAAAGCATGCCCCATATACATTAAGATAGAAAACATTTTATAAGGAGCTGAAGTGAAAAAAAAATAATTTCGTAACTGAAAATAAAAACAATTTTTTCTGTGTATTACATTATTAAAGCCTACTTTATGTCAGTTTCTAAGATCCTATAAAAAGACAAAATTTCCCAAACATCCTTGACATTTTTGTCCTGCTTAAAATTAGGTCATTTGCTATCACAAAGCCAATACATTTCTGTTTAAATAAGAAAATGAAATAATTTTTTTTTTTTGCCATAGGAAATGAGATAAGAAATTGAATGGAAAATACACAATGCTTGAGGATGTCCTTTTGGCAACGTCAATGCATAATGAACATTTGCATTTGTTCATTCAACTGTTAGCTATAATATAATTAACCTATTTCTATGTCCTCAAATATAGAAGAGGTATGGGGAAAAATAACTTTCTACTTTCGACCATTTTAAATATATATTCTGGACTATGAAGGAATTCTCAATTTAAATGTCTAAAATATAGAGCAAAAAAGCGTGTAAAGTACAATTATAAGATTTAAAGTTGCTGAAACAATTTGCTTGATGACATGACATGAGACAATGTTGTCTCATTGTTTGAAATAGCCAACATAAAATGTCTTCAATTTAGACATGGGTGCGTATACTTCATCAAATATCATATGAAGAGTTTAAATAGAGTATACGCAACATGTGTATTTTATAATACACTGTCGTAGAAGATTTAAAACACGGCTTTTGAATACATGCCAATTGCTTGACCCCTTTAATTATTTATATCCTTCATCATCCAAAAACACAAAAATTGGTCCATATTGGTTCATAATCATGGTTGCCACTCGAGCCAAAAATAATCTACCACAATTTTATTTCTATAGAAATTTTTGAAAAAATTTTATTTCTATAGAAAATTTTGTTAAAATTTTATTTCTATAGAAGATTTTATCAACATTTTTGTTCTATAGAAAACTTTGTCAAAATTTTATTTCTATAGAAAATTTTGTCAAAATTTTATTTCTATAAAAAATTTTGTCAAAATTTTATTTCTATAGAAAATTTTATCCAAATTTTACTTCTATAGAAAATGTTGCCAAAATTTTATTTTGTCAAAATTTTATTTCTATGATTCTGTTCAGATTTACATATAGCTCCCATGAATATGTGTTTCTGATTTCGGCAAAAATGGCCAAAATACCAGCATTTTCCTTGTAAAATCGCCACAGCTAAAACGAAAACGTTTAGAAATGACTCTAGTTTTCTAATACACATCTATTGACCGATAAATCATAAATACACTTTTGCAAATTTGCCTAGAATTGCTTCAGATTTAAGTGTTTACCATATTATACCCTCCACCATAGGATGGGGGTATATTAACTTTGTCATTCCGTTTGTAACACATCGAAATATTGCTCTATGACCCCATAAAGTATATATATTCTGGGTCGTGGTGAAATTCTGAGTCGATCTAAGCATGTCCGTCCGTCCGTCGGTTCAAATCACGCTAACTTGCGAACGAAACAAGCTATCGACTTGAAACTTGGCGCAAGTAGTTGTCGGACCACTTTTACATATAAAGGGTGATACGGTCAAAAATTGGTCAAGGGAAACGCGTGTAAATCGGTGAAATCGTTTATTTAAAAAATCAAATTAAATTTCTTTTTCAAGTTCAATTAGTATAAAATTCAGGAAAAATATTCAGTTAGGCTTTCGCTTTTCCAAATCCGAATTGCCGGGCCTCACGCTTGACACCTGCCATCAGATTTTGTACAGCCACCTTGTTCATCTTCTTCGCCGTAGAAGGCCAGTTTGCCTTGAACTGCTGCTCGTCCTTAGAAGTTTTTTGGTCTTCTTTAGGTTCCGCTTGACAATAGCCCAGTATTTCTCAATTGGGCGGAGTTCTGCCGTGTTGGGTGGGTTCTTGTCCTTGGGAACCACCTGCACGTTGTTGGCGGGGTACCACTCCATGGCCTTTTTACCGTAATGTCAAGATGCCAAATCCGGCCAAAACAGCACGGAACAACCGTGTTTCTTCAGGAAAGGCAGCAGATGTTTATTCAAACACTCTTTCACGTAAATTTCTTGGTTGACAGTCCCGGAAGCTATGAAAATGCTGCTTTTCAAGCCACAGGTACAGATGGCTTGCCAAACCAGATATTTCTTTGCGAACTTTGACAGTTTTATGTGCTTGAAAATATCTGCTACCTTTCCCCTTCCTTTTGCCGTATAAAACTCCTGTCCCGGAAGCTGCTTGTAGTTGGCTTTGACGTAAGTTTCGTCGTCCATTACCACGCAGTCAAACTTCGTCAGCATCGTCGTGTACAGCCTCCGGTATCGCGCTTTGGCCGTCGTATTTTGTTTATCATCGTGATTTGGAGTCACTACCTTCTTGTAAGTCGATAGTCCGGCTCGTTTTTTGGCTCGATGCACGGTTGTAGACGATACACCCAGCTTATTTGCGGCATCTCGGAGAGAGAGGTTAGGGTTTCGCTTGAAACTACCGGCAACTCTCTTTGTCGTCTCAGCGGCTTCCGGTTTTCGATTTCCCCCCGATCCAGACTTCCTGGCTGTCGACAAACGTTTAATTACATTTGTAACGGTTGATTTGGCAACTTTTAGCGATTTTGCCAGCTTTGCGTTCGAGTAGCTCGGATTTTCGCGATGCGCGAGCAAAATTTTGATACGCTGCTCTTCTTGCTTGGACGGCATTTTGACAACTGAAGAGTGAATTCCAAAATCAAAATAGGAGCAACATTCTACACACACACACCTTCAAAATGAGGGGTGTTCAGGTTTTTAA
The DNA here is from genome assembly GCF_050003625.1 of Haematobia irritans. Classification (NCBI taxonomy): domain Eukaryota; kingdom Metazoa; phylum Arthropoda; class Insecta; order Diptera; family Muscidae; genus Haematobia; species Haematobia irritans. The sequence continues at coordinate 62,071,041 of NC_134397.1, forward strand.
AAATGCAAAATTGAAAGAAATACGTCATGTTTATATAGACCAAATTTTGACCGTATCACCCTTTATAGCCGATCCCCAATCACACAAAAATTGGTCCATATCGGTTCATAATCATGGTTGCCACTCGAGCTAAAAATAATCTACCAAAATTTTATTTCTATAGAGAATTTTGTTAAAATTTTTGTTCTATAGAAAATTTTGTTAAATTTTTTGTTCTATAGAAAATTTTGTCAAAATTTTATTTCTATAGAAAATTTTGTCAACATTTTTGTTCTATAGAAAATTTTGTCAAAATTTTATTTCTGTAGAAAATTTTGTCAAAATTTTATTTCTATAGAATTTTTTTTTTTTTCGGCCTGGACGAACTTACGGCCTTATATCCTTGTTATACCCACCACAATAGGTTTGTCATTCCGTTTGTAACACATCGAAATATCGATTTCCGACTATATAAATTATATATATTCTTGATAATTTTAAGACGATATAGCCATGTTCGTCTGTCCGTCCGTCTTTCTGTCCGTCTGTCTGTCCGTCTGTCTATCTGTCTGTCTGTCTGGCTGTCTGTTGTTATCACGCTACAGTCTTCAATAATAAAGCAATCGTCAAGTTCGAAGATGGGCTATATCGGTCCAAGTTTTGATATAGTCCCCATATAAACCGACCTCCCGATTTGGGGTCTTCGGCTTAGTTTCTATCCAATTTGCCTGAAATTGGAAATCTAGAGGTATTTTATGACCAAAAAGATGTGTGCCAAAAATCGTGAGTATGGGTCCATGTTTTAGACCGATCTCCCGATTATATTTCTAGTGCTTCTAGAATCGATAGTTTCTATCCAATTCACCTGAAATTGGAAATCTAGAGGTATTTTAGCACCATAAAGAGGTGTGCCAAAAGTGGTGACTATCGGTTGATGTTTAGGTATAGCCCCCATATAGACCAATTTCCCGATTTTACTTCTTGGGCTACTAGAATCCGTATTTATTATCCAATTTGGTTGAAATTTGAAATCTAGAGGTATTTTAGGAACATAAAGAGGTGTGCTGAAAATGGTGAGTATCGGTCCAGGTTTTGGTATATCCCCCATATAGACCGATCTCCCGATTTGGGGTCTTGGGCTTATAGAATTCGTAGTTTTTATCCAATTTGCCTGAAATTGGAAATCTAGAGGTATTTTAGAACAAGTGATGAGTATCGGTTCATGTTTTGGTATAGCCCCCATATAGACCGATCTCCAGTTTTTACTTCTTGGGCGTCTAAAATCTGTAGTTTTTATCCAATTTGCCTGAAATTAGAAATCTAGAGGTATTTTAAAACCCTAAAGAGGTGTGCTGAAAATGATGAGTAACCTATCCTAACCTAAGGTGTGCTGAAAATAGTGAATATCGGTCCATGTGCACTGATAATGAAAATGCTTGAAACTGAATTATAGTTTCCAGATTTTATTTCTGTTAATCATTTAAATAATGGGGGTAAAAATTAGAGGTCTGCACAATTCCATTTGTAAATGAAGAGTACACGTGTACTTGCTACATGAGTACATATATTTGTGAGAGTCGCAAAACAATTGGTACACATTTTGATGAACACCAAAAGCCACGAGTAACTTCTTGTTGCTACTCTGATGTCTTCATTACCAACAAACACATATTCCTCTTTTTCTCTTATTGAAGTGTACTCAGAGTGATCACGTCGAGTATGTTGCGAGAACAAAAATTCATAGAGTACTCCATGTACCACGTGCAGTTTCAGAAATACAAAAAACAGTTACTCTCCATAATATATGTTTTCGGTTTGTTATAAAGAACGGCAAACGTTAAGGTAAGTGTGTGACATATATAAATATATGAAATATGTGACATACATACATATCTATGATTAATAGAAATGGAAAGTTTTGCTTCGCACATAACTGAGAAATACTTGTGGTACCACGTGAAGTGAAGAGAATCCATGTTGTACTTTTTCAAGTACATACTTTTTTATTGTTCCTTTTTTTCGGAACACATATTTTTTCTGATAAGTACTTGGTGGTATTTGACAAGCAAGTGTTCTCTTCACTTCACTACTTGCGCTCTGAGAGAAAGACAGTGTATGTACTATATTCGACAGCGAATTGCATACATGTAGTGAAAAGTTATTCGATGCAGACCTCTAGTAAAAATCTACAGATGTGAAATTTAAATCAAGGCGTTATTTCGTTTTCATTTCATTTTCTTGCACACTTGCACACGATGTTTATGATTCCTCTAAAACTCAAACAAATGTGGTTCTTATAAATCCAGAATCTGATCTAGTCTTCATAGGTAAAATCTTTGAATTTATCTTCGGGAAGTGTACTGGTTGAACTGATCTACTTGTCACCAAATCCCCCTGAAATGTTCACAGGAAACTATAATATTTGATTCATGGTGGTGGGTATTTAAGATTCGGCCCGGCCGAATTTACTGCTTTATATACTTTATATACTAACATTGTTTTCCACCTCAGAGCATTAGCCGTTTTAAATTTTAATTCTATAAATTTTGTAGAAGTCTAACAATGTTTGTCCACATCAAGTCATCTTTAAATATATGTCTATGGGAACATAAACCTTTATATATTGCACCCAACACGTTTGACGGATTTGATATGGTATCGAAAATGTGAATCTACAAAGTGGTGCAGGGTATAATATAGTCGGCCCCTCCCGACTTTGGACTTCCATTACTTGGTTTTCTATTAGTGTAGGGCAGTGGAGTCAAGTCAGTGTTCAGTGTAGTTTGCAGCCTCGACTCCGACTCCGAATTCAACACCGTAACTAAACTTCACTTTATTTGTAATTCTTTGGTGGAGTATACCAAAAATGAATCTAAATCTAATTTATTTAAATTTCGAACTTGTTCTGGTTATAACAAAAAAAAATCTCAGAACGGTAGCTCTATTTTTATACCCACCACCATAGAATGGTGACGGGGGTATAATAAGTTTGTCATTCCGTTTGTAACACATCGAAATATCGATTTCCGACTATATAAAGTATATATATTCTTGACCAGGGAGAAATTCTAAGACGATATAACGATGTCCGTCTGTCCGTCTGTCTGTCTGTCTGTCTGTCTGTTGTAATCACGCTACAGTTTTCAATAATGAAGCAATCGTGCTGAAATTTTGCACAAACTCGTCTTTTGTCTGCAGGCAGGTCAAATTCGAAGATGGGCAACATCGGTCCAGGTTTTGATATAGTCCCCATATAAAACGGCCTCCCGATTTGGGGTCTTGGGCTTATAGAAATCGTAGTTTTTATCTAATTTGCCTGAAATGAGAAATCTACAGGTATTTTAGGACCTTAAATATGAGAGCCGAAAATGGCGTGTATTGGTCCATGTTTTGGTTTATCTCCCAAATAGACCGACCTCCCGATTTTACTTCTTGGCCTTTTAGAAACCATAGTTTTTATCAAATTTGCATGCAATTTTAAATCTAGAAGTATTTTAGGAACATAAAGAGTTGTGCCGAAAATGTTGAATATCGGTAAAATAATGAAAATGAAAATTGCTTGAAACTGAGTTTCCAGATTTTACTTCTGGTAATCATTTAAATAATGGGGGTAAAAATCTACAGATGTTAGATTTTAAATTAAGGCGTTATTTCATTTTCATTTCATTTTCTTGCACACTGGCACACGATGTTTATGATTCCTCTAAAACTCAAACAAAAATGGTTCTTATAAATCCAGAATCTGATATAGTCCTCATAGGTGAAATCTTTAAATTTATCTTCGGGAAGTGTCCTCAAGTCCTCAAGCCCTCCTGAAATTTCAAAGGAAACCCTAATATTTGGTTCATGGTGGTGGGTATTTAAGGTTCGGCCCGGCCGAACTTACTGCTGTATATACATGTTGAAAGATGTCGCGTGCTTACAACAGACAAACTGAAAGAGGGAGACATGGTTAGATTTCTCCCTGATCAAGAAACAGTCGGATATCGGCATTTCAATGTATTACAAACTGAATGACAATCCTATGTTGATCTATATAAATATCCTTGCGCTGAATCATGACCTTATTTACCATGCAGTAGTTCATTCTTACTATTTTTGGGAAACGTACAAAAATTATCTCCTGCTTAATTTTACATTGAACATATTTGTATGTCATAGAATTTTATACCCACTTATACCCATTATTTCATAAACTTGTAATGAATTAAATTGATTTGGCTGTGAAAAGTTTTGGAAAATATAAAAATTTAAATTTAGCATTTTTTTTCTTTTTTTTTCTACGTAATTTACCCATAAAGTGCAAAATTGTAACGATGGAAAAATAATAAATATAAAGGAAAAAACTAGGACAAAGCTTCATGCTACAAAATCCTATCAGTCATTCATTTTTCCCAGTCGATTTCACAGCGATTCTCCGAGGAACAAATTATTGGCTTCAATTCAAATCAATTGAAATTGAACTGGCCCAAAACTCGGCCAATGCATGTTTAATTGTTTTTCCGTTCATTCAACACCACTATCATCAATTTGCAGTGCAATACGTTTGGACACCAAAGTGGTTCACACATCACTGTCACCGTTGGCAAATTGCATACGGTGGGCTTATGGAGTAGTAGCACTTCACTCCACACTGCACTCCACACCCCAGTATCAATGTTCCTTCTGGGTCAACCAATTTCAAAACTTTTTTTGGCATAAAATCAACAATTCATTCAATCCATTCATATAAATTCATTTGCTTACTCGCTCTTGCCAGTTTGATGAAATTAAGAAGTTTTAAGGCAATGGACAAATGGTCGCTATGTAAGGATTCTTTAAATCAATTGACATGGCATTTTGGCCTCTCCATATATCTAAGAGGGGAAGAAATATGTCTTGGCATATGAACAGCTGGTGTTTTCTCGTGGGCATTTACATGATGATATTAGGTAGGAATGTGGGGAAGGGGATTGAAATTTAAATACAATGAAATTGAAATCAAAATGAAAGTCATTGAACTTTTGCCAATTATCAGTTTGCATAAAAATGAATAGATGCCACATTAATTTTCACATTCTCTACAATTCTATTTCATTTACAGGTCATATGGGTTTGCATTTTGTGTCGCAAAAAGCAAGAACTACTCTCTAAGACTGGTCAATGGATTAACAAGGCCACAATACAACAGGATGGTTTCATAAGACGCAATGAACCAGATGGCAGTAGTGTAAGTAGTTGCATCCCCCCTTAACCTAAGGTGCGGAATGGTTCTAATACAAAAAGACCCTTTTCTTTTTTTGATTAGGACATTTCCCAACAGGCTGTTGTAGATCCACATGATGCGCTCGATAAACGACCAAAACTGGAACGTACACGTAGTGCAGCCGAAAAAGAAAATTTGCCTTTACAACGTTCGGGCAGCATGCTGAAACGACAATATTCGCAACAAGAGCAAACAACGAATCAACGCATGATGGGCAGTGACATGGGCATGGATATGATGAGCCCTGGTCAGAGACAGCGTATGCAACCAATGACTCCACAACAAATGCAACATCAACAACAGCAGCAGCTGCAAGCGGGCCAACAAGGGCAGGGCCAATATCGGGGACAGGGTCATTATAGTGGTAGTGGAGGAAATCAAGGCATGCATCATGGCAAGGATGATGATCCGAGATTATATCAAGTAAGTTGGGTCCATCTTGAAAAAGTTTTGTAGTTCCAAATACTCTCGATACTGCCTTCATTTAGTCAAAGCTATGCAGTTTCCACAGAATAAAATTTTGGTTTGCATTACGAAATTAATTAATCAAATTATTTTTATAATAACTGTGATCTTCAACTGGTTTTATTTATTTATTAACTGGTTTTATTTAAAGTTGGCACAATACAATCTTCTATGGTACCAATTATACCTGCAACAATCATGCAACTCGGTTTAGATTTAGATACAGCGTTCATATATAAATAACAGGTTGGCTGATAAGTCCCCGGTCTAACAAAGAAAAACACATTTTTTTTGTAAAAATTCTTTTTTATTATTCAACATAGTTTCCTTCAAGAGCGATACAACGATTATAACGACCTTCCAATTTTTTGATACCATTTTGGTAGTATTCCTTCGGTTTTGCGTCAAAATAGGCCTCAGTTTTGGCGATCACCTCTTCATTGCAGCCAAATTTTTTCCCTGCGAGAATCCATTTGAGATCTGAGAACAAGAAAAAGTCGCTGGGGCCCAGATCTGAAGAATACGGTGGATAGGGAAGCAATTTGAAGCCCAATTCATGAATTTTTGCCATCGTTCTCAATGACTTGTGGCACGTTGCGTTGGCTTGGTGGAACAACACTTTTTTCTTCTTCATATGGGGCCGTTTTGCCGCGATTTCGACCTTCAAACGCTCCAATAACGCCATATGATAGTCACTGTTGATGGTTTTTCCCTTCTCAATATAATCGATAAAAATTAATTCATGCGCATCCCAAAAAACAGAGGCCATTACTTTGCCAGGGGACTTTTGAGTCTTTCCACGCTTCGGAGACGGTTCACCGGTCGCTGTACACTCAGTCGACTGTCGATTGGACTCAGGAGTGTAGTGATGGAGCCATGTTTCATCCATTGCACATATCGACGGAAAAACTCGGGTGTATTACGAGTTAACAGCTGCACACCGCTCAGAATCATCAACACGTTGTTGTTTTTGGTCAAATGTGAGCTCGCGCGGTCTGCGGCTGTAATGTTTGTCTGCCCAGGGTTTCAGTATTATTTTAGAAACATTTTTCAGATAGAATTCTGCTTTTATTTGGACTCCACGGTCAATGAATACAAACGACACTGCGCTTGAGTACTAATGTCCAATCACAGATGTAAATTTTCAGCTGACCTCATTGTCAATTAAAACCGATCATTTTATTTGTTCACTTACTGCTCAATTTAGAATGGCAAAAACAAATTCGGTAACAGACCACTTTCGTACAAGCGATGCTTCTCCTTGGCTTTTCCGAGCCTAACTCTTGAATGTTTTGGCAGTTTAATGGTTTTAGGTCAAGCTTATTTTTCAATATGTTCTGTATTCGTTCTCGCAATATGTTCACTTCGTGAGCCAGTTTTCTACTATTGAGGCGTATGTTAGGTTAGGTTAGGTGGCAACCCGATGTATCAGGCTCACTTAGACTATTCAGTCAATTGTGATACCTCATTGGTGAACTTCTCTTATCAATGAGTGCTGACCGAACGGCGTTCCACATTGCAGAAGACAATGACAAGAAGTTCATATATAAAAATCCTTTATTTTACGAAGTTTTACCAATAAATTCAAATCTTTCTGAATTTTACTGTACATAAAACACACCACGGATTGACCCTATGGATATAATTCACCGGCCAGCGGCTACCATATCAGTGTACGCATTGTTTCGTCCGTATTTTTGTGTTGGAGAAGGTACATTCTCCGTTTTTTGCTCCGAGCCGGGATAGAGGAAAACCCCGGACCGTGGTACTGTGCAGTTTACCGAAACCAAATTCACCATCGCTCGGTTTCGGTGTGGTGTAACCGGTACTTGGAATGGGTGCACTTCCGGAACTGCTCCGGCTTAACATCGCTACGGGATGTAGTCGATGCCGACTACGCGGCAGGATGCTGTGCCAATGACGGCAGCAGTGGGTCATCAGATTATGCGACCCCCCACATCACCCCCAACAATATTCTCCGCCGCAGCATCTGATACCTAATATTGTTGTACCAGTTCCGGAAAGTGAATCATTTTTGCAATTTAATTGCAACGGGCTCCGAGGTAAGATTAGTGAGATCGTGGACATTATGAATCGGAAAAGGATCAGGGTGGAGGCTATCCAGGAAACTAAGCTGAATGTTACCTGCAGCCTACGCCATTGTGATGGATACAAAGTGCTATGAACGGATCGCACAAGAAGTGGAGATGGTGACCTGGCTTTTATATTACACCGTTCCGTGCTGTATACACCTATCCCGCTTGTGCCAGATACGAGTGACCCGTATACGGAATGTCAAGTTTGGGGCTGCCGAAATAGTTCTATACAATGTGTATATACCGCCGGTTGGTAGCTGTGCTCCAGGTTGTAACCCAAATTCTCTCCTAGGTAATGACTAGAGAGACATAGCTTTGGCAGAGCAGACCATTAACCGACCCTCCGAATTCATAACTTCTGAACGACGAACGTTTATCAACCAAAATAAAGCCCCTCCCATGTTCATGTTGCCCAGAGGGCGTTCCGGGACATCATCAACGCAGCAACCGCTCGCTTCATTCCAGCTGGTCGAATTGCCCAAGTGGGGCCCAACTTCCCAACTGAAGCGGCGGGACTCGCCAACGAGCGTGATGAACGCCGTCGTGCTATCCCTGCTGATCCTAGAATCAGGGAACTGAATCTAGAGATTAGTAAGATAGTCAACGAGCAGAAGCGGAGCACTTGCTTACAGCACTTGAAGTAATGTAACCTAGGCACAGGAACAGGTAAATTGTGGTCAACATTGAGAGCCCTCTCGAACTCCGCTACTGGGGATGATAGTTTTTCAGTCACCTTTGGCGACGTGACAGTGACTGATCGGAAGAGGTGCGCCATATTCTTCAATCGTTTGTTTATCGAGCACCCCGAGAGTGATAGAGGGAAAAGGAGGGCCATTCGTCGCATCCATGGGCTTCGAGCCGACTACACACCACAATTTACCATAGCCGAAGTTACCGAAGTCATCAACAGCGCGAAACCATCCAAAGCGCTGGGCCCTGACTGAATCTCTATGCTAATGCTGAAGCATCTGGGAATACTGGGAGTTGAGTACTTGACCAGACTCCTCAATTTGTCTTAGAATCGGTCGTTATACCCGATGTCTGGAAATGGGTAGGGTGATACCACTACTGAAACCAAAGGCTCGAGCAAGGGTGAACCGTACAGACCGATTTCCCTTCCTCGCCAGTAGCCAAGACAATTGAGGCACTACTCCTCCCCAGCCTAGTGGAGAATTTTCCAGCTCCTAGTCATAAAAATGGATTCCGCAAAGTACACAGTACGACAACGGCTTTGCATGCCATTTCAGCATTTATACATGGGGACTCAATAAGCCCAAGCCGTGTCACAGGACCGTGTGCTTGACCTATCGAAGGCATTCGATATCAATGCCAGACTTTTCGAGCACATCAAGAACACGTCCCTACCGGCAGGAACCAAGCGTTGGGTAACTAATTATCTGTGCGGGCGCCAGTCGTACATGGAATTTAGGGATAGGAAATCAAGACCATGTAGAGTTAAACAGGGAGTGTCCAAGGATGGGGTGATATCTCCGACACTGGTTAACCTCTACCTATCGTCTATTCCACCCCCTCTAGACAGCGTCGAGATTGTATCATACGCAGACGACTGTACAATCATGGCACCTGAGTCCAATGTTGACGACATCTGCGATTGATTAAACGTCTACCTCGTTAATCTTACCAGTTATTTCACTGCGAGAAATTTAAGGATATCCCCCACCAAATCCTCAGTCACACTATTCACTAGATGGACGGCAGAAGTACGCAGGAAGTTGAATATTAGTGTCGATGACGAAACAATTCCGATTAGAAATTACCCCAAGATTCTAGGGGTCACATTCGGCAGCTTTTTCAAGTCGTCTTTCCATGCCATTGCAATTTGTAATAAGTTCCGTGGTAGAAACAAAGTCCTCAAGTCACTTGCCGGCAGAACTTGGGTTGCGGACAAGAAAACCTTATTAAATACCTACAAGGCAATTGGCCGGTTTGTCGTAAACAATGCAGCTTCAGTGTGGTAACCGTAGACTAGTGATAGGCAGTGAAATAACATACAAACCTGCCTGAACGCTGCCCTTAAAACTGCGACCGGGTGTCCACACAGCACACCCCTGGATGACCTTTATGTGGAGACAAAGATCATCCCTGTGCGAAGACACAAGTACATGTTATCAAAGCAATATCTCCTGGGTTAGGTTAGGTTAGGTTAGATGGCAGCCTGATGTATCAGGCTCACTTAGACTATTCAGTCCATTGTGATACCACATTGGAGAACTTCTCTCTTATCACTGAGTGCTGCCCGATTCCATGTTAAGCTCAATGACAAGGGACCTCCTTTTTATAGCCGAGTCCGAACGGCGTTCCACATTACAGTGAAACCACTTAGAGAAGCTTTGAAACCCTCAGAATTGTCAGCAGCATTACTGAGGTGGGATAATCCACCGCTGAAAAACTTTTTGATGTTCGGTCGAAGCAGTAATCGAACCCACGACCTTGTGTATGCAAGGCGGGCATGCTAACCATTGCACCACGGTGGCTCTCCTGGGTTGTTATCGCAGTAACCATGTAAACCACCATCTCATAGATACACAACCACAACCCAGGAACGTACGGGTAGATATACATCATTTAGAGCGCGAAATCCAGCGGTACAAAAGAGAGCCTCTAGATCAAGAAGCGTACCAGGCAGGTTTGAACTGGTAAGCCATGTTTGAAGCGGTTAGAAGCTACAAGGTTAATCCTGTTCTTGGAGTCCGACCACCGCCTATGGCATCGGAGGAAAGAGATCTCCCATGGCAGACTAAGGTATTTGTAGCCCAATTAAGATCAGGCATTTCATCATTTCCTACCTATCAGTGATTGATCGCAGCGTAGCTGACGTGTGTTCCATCTGTAGCCCAGGGCCACATGACACTCGTTACCTTTTCGCTTGCCCAGTTAAACCAACCCGACTTACCACCAGATCACTCTGGACACACCTCACCTCAGTCGTCGAGTTCCTCGATCTAGCTACAAGCTGAAATACCAAAGCGTAGAACATAAAAATGGATGAAATCACATTAAACTGTTACAACAACAAAAACAACAACACCACGGATATAGCAATAATATAATAAATTTTGCAGATTTAGACTTTGCAATAACATATTAGCTAGTATTATTCAAAGCAAAAAAAAAGTTACGTAGAGATATAAGACGAAAAAATTAAGAAAAATTCTATTTTTTACAAGTTTTCCCAATTTTTCTTAAATGAAATCTGAAATTCTGAGATGTCATCACATCTGATGAACTAATGCCGAATCAATGCAGCGAATGCTTAAAATGATGACTTCCGTCTTATTACAAGCCCATGTAAAATTCCTCCTTTTCTCCACTTACATTTTGAATAAATGAATAAATGTTCAAAAATAACATTTTGGATATTTTTATGGGATTTAATAACATTTATATGATGGAGGGCACATAAATGTTTTGTGGTTTTTGTTATTTTATAGCCAAATCATTACAATAAAGAAACTTTTAATTGCATTTATGAAAATAATTAGTTGGCTTTATTTTAATGACGAATTTCATTAATAATACGAAGCTTTTTTCTATCAGTCTGGTGGTAGTACTTAATGCGATACTTATTAATTTTCATTAAATATAAAAAAATTACAATAAATTATTTTTGCCCCATTTCTTTTAGGGCGAAATTGATGGCCTTATGAAGCAACATCCTCACTTGGCTCACCCAAGTCAACGCCAGCAGCAACAGTACCAATACCAACAGCAACAACAGCAGCAGCAACAACAACAACAATATCGAACACAACAACAACAGCAGCAACATGCTATGCGTGGCCAACATCAAATGTCAGCTGCCGCAGCGTCAGCTAATTTATCTTCCTCCCCCTCATCGTATAGTACACACCAACAACAACAAAGGCTTCCAAGTTCATCAACACAACAACATCATCCAACACATCCACATCATTCAACCGGCGGTCATAGTTACTTAGGCTCCGGATCCTCACAAATGTCAGGTACTGCCCATCAACTTTCAACCATGTCCCAAGGTCAGGGACCTATCTCCTCAACCTCGCTTGCCTCCGCAACGTCATCGACTGCTGCTACATTGTCTCAGGGTTACCAAAAGCCTCCGCCAATACAACGTAACTTGACCATTAGTGGTGGTCATGCCATGGATTCATCTACGTATAATGCTCGCCGTCACCTTAGCGTAAGCCAATATGCAACGCAACAGCAAAGAAGTTTTAGCAGCTACGAAGATGAGATTCAGCAGCAGCAACAACAACAACAGTCACAGTATTCAACGCAACAGCCACATCACCATTCCACCTCAGGTCTTTCATCATATGATCTTGAAGGTAAGTTAGATCGTTGTACCATTTTTCTAAGATGCAAAAAAAAGGAGCAAACCTTTTTTTGTTATATTTTCCCCTCAACTTCCGTGGTAATCCTATTGTTTTTGTTTTTATGTTGACCATTACAACACAATTTTTCTTTTGTTTATGCCCCTGCTCTCTACAAAGTGTGTATGCATACTCTCTTTTAAAAAATATCGCTATCTTCCTCTGTCTCACTCTCTCTCTGTTGATGTATTGAACTATCTCCATCGGTATCTATTCTAACTCACTAACAAGATTACTAAATTTTTTCCTCCAAAATCAAAGAAAACAACTAAAATGATTTTTTTTTTGAAATCTCCTTTCATAATTTTCCTTACAAAACACTTTTTTTATTCTTTATAACTTCTCTTGAGTTTAACAAATATGGTAAATTATTTCTAATGGTGAATATAGAGAGTGAAATAACTAACAGAGTTGTATTTTTTGGAATTATAATGAGGTTGGAAAACCAAACTCCTAAAATGTATTCATATTTAATTAAATAAAAATAACCCTAATATTGTGATTAAATCTAATATATTATAATATTATAAATTATAAAATTTTAAATCTTTAAAATTATAAACGCCTATGTTCTGGAATCCTAAAGCTAAAAATTACCCTAAATAAATTGTGTGGGGCCCATCCCAGCAAAAAAAGAGCTTCCAAAAAAGTAGTTGGTATCCCCAATTTGTGATCCGTAAATAATGCAAACTTGGATCATAACCAATAAATTTTATATGGGCTTGTCATAGAACGGGGAGTACTTCGTTTTCGAATCATTTTCATTGCTTTAGAAGTTGTGCCTTGGAAGTTCATTTGAATGAAGAAATTCAAAAAACTTAAATTTCGTCAATTTCACTTTTTATTTTAATTAATATTTTTTACACTTTATTATTCTTAATTATCTAATTTTTACAATTTGAAAAACTTTTTGCCTCCGACCAGGGGTTGAACCTTGGTTTGTTGGCAACATATTAGAACACGGTTGCCACTCAAATCAAAAATAATCTACCAAATTTTGGAGAACATTTTACCACAAAACTACTAAACAGAAGGGAGCCACCGTGGTGCAATGGTTAGTATGCCCGCCGTGCATACACAAGGTCGTGGGTTCGATTCCTGCGACCGAACACCAAAAGTTTTTCAGCAGTGTATTATCCTACCTCAGTAATGCTGGTGACATTTCTGAGGCTTACAAAGCTTCTCTAAGTGGTTTCACTGCAATGTGGAACGCCGTTCGGACTCGGCTATAAAAAGGAGGTCCCTTGTCATTGAGCTTAACATAGAATCGGGCAGCACTCAGTGACAATGTGGTATCACAATGGACTGAATAGGCTAAGTGAGCCTGATACTTCGGGCTGCCACCTAACCTAACCTAACATACCAAATAGAAAAAATCTTATCTTATGTTGCAAACTATAGAAATTTTTGTCAAAAATTTTTTTTCTTTAGAAAATTTTATATATTATATTGAAAATTTTATCAAAAATTTTAGTTGTATAGAAAATTTTGTTTCTATAGAAAATGTCAAAATTTTATTTCTATTGAAAATGTCAACATTTTATTTCTATTGAAAATAGAAATAAAATTGAAAATAGAAATAAAATAGAAATAAAATTTTAGTTCTATAGAAAATTTTGTTGCTATAGAAAATTTTGTCAATGTTTTATTTCTATACACAGAAAAAAGTTTCACTTAAAGTCTTAATTGAGTTTTAAAAAATATTCAATTAAAAATTTAATTGAATCAAAAAATTTTTTAATTGAAACAAAATTAATAGTATCAAATAATTTTTTAATTGGACAAATTAATTGTTCAATTGACTCTCAATTAATTTTTTATTGATACTAACATTTCTGTAATTGAAGAAATTTCAACCCCCTAATGCCCCAATTTTTTTGCCAGCTGATTAGTTGTATAGGAAATTTTGTTTCTATAGAAGATTTTATTTCTATTGAAAATAGAAATAATTTCTATTGAAAATATTTATTTCTATTGAAAATAGAAATAAAATTTTAGTTCTATAGAAAATTTTGTTTCTACAGAAAGTTTTGTCAATTATTTATTTCTATACACAGAAAAAAATTTCACAAAATTTTTCCAATTAAAGTCTTAGTTGATTTTTAAAAAATATTCAACTAAAAATTTAAATAATTCATCAAATTTTTTAATTGAAACAAAACTTAATAGTATCAATTAGATTTTTAATTGGTCAAATTAATTGTTTAATTGACTCTCAATTAATTTTTTTAACTGATACTAACATTTCTGAAATTGAAGTAATTTCAATAAAAAAAAAATTGGATCAATTAACCCTCTAATGCCCCAATTTTTTTGCCTATGTTAACGGCACAAAAGCAAGAAAACTAAACAAGAAAAATGTATGCGGTAAAATTCAGTATATGCTGCAAAGCCTCTTGTACAGATTTTACTAAGTTTTCTTTTTATTATATTTCTTTTATTTATTTATTTTTCTTATATATTTTGTTGTCTAAAGGTGTGTTTCACTAACAGCTTCCTGATTTTACTAACCCGTCTAAAGGCGGGATTGGGTATTAGAGGGTTAATATTGTGATTAAATCAGAAAAAATTTTTTTGTGTGCAGAAAATTTTTTCAAAATTTTATTTCTATGGAAATTTTTGTCAAAATTTTATTTCTATAGAAAGGTTTGTCAAAATTTTATTTCTATAGACAATTTTGTCAAAATTTTAAGTTCTACAGAAAATTTCTGTGCTATATGAAATTTTGTCAAAATTTCTTTGCTATAGAAAAATTTATCAAAATTTCTTTGCTATAGGAAATTTTGTCAAAACTTCATTTCTATAGGAAATTTTGTCAAAATTTTATTTCTTTAGGAAATTTTGTCAACATTTTATTTGTATAGAAAAGTTTGCCAACATTTTATGTCTATAGGATATATAGAAAATTTGTGAAGTACCTCTTAGTTGGAGAAGGATATTTTGCGAAATCTACCAAAACATCAAGGATTCTACTAATCTACCAAACAGTAAATAATCTATCATATTTTGTAGAATTCTATCAGCTGTGGCATTTGTGCTTGCCACACTCTGCCAAAAATGCCATTGAACACGAAGTGTCGAAATGTCAATTCAAATGTTTGTGATATGAACCAAAGGCATAACATTGTAGCTACTTCTCGAAATGTTCTTTATTAGTATGTTAGAAAAAATAAAGAAAAAGTAGAAATATATTTTTTCCATTTAAACTCAATATAAAATTGAAAATTGTAGTTATTTGCAAAACCTTCTCAAAAGAACTTCCATAGAAGTAAAAAAGTTAATAGGCACAGGAAAATAGGAAATTCCCGCGGGAGTGAAATTTTTAATTCAATTTTCATTGTTTTTTTTTTTACTTTCTCGTTGATTTTCTATTGTTTGTAACTACATTAAATTGTTCAAAATTTAAATTTTCACTTTAAACCACCAAATAGCTTATTTTCTAAGACTTGTTCAAAAGAACTTCATTGGAAATGGGATAAAAATGAAGGAGGATCTGGGGATGCTCTTAAATATACAATTTTTGTGGAACAACTAGCGATTTTTTGCTGGGATGTTTTAAATTTTGCCAGTGAGCATTTTAAAATTTTTTCTTAAAATTTTTACCCATTGTTTTGAAAAATTCAATCAAGAAAAAAGAATTAAAATTTCTATTTTTTTTTTTCAAAATCAAATCCACCTTCATACTGTGCTCGATGTTTATTCGGAATTTAAAGTCGCCTTTGTCTCATATAAATGCCAGATTTCAAAACTTAAAAAATGGCGATTTCATCTATAGTACGTACGGAGTTTGATTGTTTAACAAGGCTACTATATATTGAAAATACAACTCTGTTAACACTAATTAATTTTTAAGTTTCCTACGAATATTTTCCAAACAAACTATTAAATATACATATATTTATAGATTTTAACAAATATATGAAAAGAGAAAATAAAATAATTACATCTAAATATTATAAATTTAACTTATACAAAATTAGTTTAATTTAAGATTTTGTAGGATTTTAATATTTTTATTAATACTTATATTATAATATATAACAAACAAAATTAAAATAATTTTAAGTTTAACATAAATCTTAATTTATGAAATTAGTACTTTAACATTAATACTTTGCTGTTATTGGTAAACTGCATTATTCAACGAAAAGTTTCACCCATATATTTTGCACGCGATTTTTTATATCCGAAAGAAATGCATTCGTTCAACTAATAGTTAAAAATAAAGAACAAGTATACTCGTACATGGTCATAAGATCGGCCAGGTCGAATCATATATGCCATATCCACCATGGATTGCTTACAAAATTCATATAAAGACCATCATCCACAATTGAATTACTTGGGTTGTGGTAAAAGTTATCGGTGGAAAGGTATCTTAAACCTTCTTAACATTGCCCTCTTAATTGTGGGTATTAATATGAATCATACGCTTATATGTCTCAATATTGATATCACTTCCAAGGTCCAAGAAACATAACGAATTAAAAAAAAAAGAAAATATATAAATTTTTGATCCCTGCTCCTGAGATGAATTACACAAACCCTAAAAAGTTTGAAATTTTTATATGAAAAACTTCTTTTAGTCATATCTCCTAAACCAAGCGCCCTAGAGCGAAAAGGACTTTAATTCATGACCACCCCCAAAAAAATTAAAAATCCACCGAAATCCAAAAAAAAAATTAAATTTTTATATGAGAACCTCTTTTGGCCATTAATATATGAGAACCTCTTTTGGCCATAAAATAAGCGTATTAGAGCGAAAAGGACTTTAATTCGTGACCACCCCCAAAAATTTGAAAAATCCACCCAAATCATAAAAAAATTTATATTTTTATATGAATACCTTCTTTTGGCCATATCTCCTAAACTAAGCGTCCTAGAGCGTATGCCGATTAAGAACTGAACATTGGTTTTCAATTTTTTAAGAAGTTTTAGAGATATTGTTCAAGTTTTGAAAAAAAATTAAAATAAAAAAAAATGTTCTTTAAAAATTCATAAAATATAAAAATTGGACACGTTAGAAAATTTTATGTTTGTATGGAAATCGCGATTTATACCAATTCAGTAAATCGTGACAAAATCAAAAGTTGTGCCCCGATTATAATGAAATAAAGCTCATTTTATTCGAATCATATTTAAGTAACTTGTTTCTAGACCAAAAATGTGATTTTTGTCCCATTTTTATTTTTTAGGAATTTTTTATGAGTAAAATATTTTTTTTTAATTTTAATTTTTTTTCTCAAAACTTCAACAATATCTCTAAAACTAATTGAAATATTGTAAGACAATGTAAAAACGGGAGCCACCGTGGTGCAATGGTTAGCATGCCCGCCTTGCATACACAAGGTCGTGGGTTCGATTCCTGCTACGACCGAACACCAAAAAGTTTTTCAGCGATGGATTATCCCACCTCAGTAATGCTGGTGACATTTCTGAGGGTTTCAAAGCTTCTCTAAGTAGTTTCACTGGAATGTGGAACGCCGTTCGGACTCGGCTATAAAAAGGAGGTCCCTTGTCATTGAGCTTATCATGGAATCGGGCAGCACTCAGTGATAAGAGAGAAGTTCACCACTGTGGTATCACAATGGACTGAATAGTCTAAGTGAGCCTGATACATCGGGCTGCCACATAACCTAACGTAACCAGAACGGCTTAAATATAATATTGTTTGGGACTTTCGGAGTTGTTTTCTTTTAATTTAATATGGTGAAGTGCCTTAATTTTGAATATAACGGTATATCTCGAAAAATCGATGTGATGAAAAAAAAACAAATGCAGATTTAGTTTCAGCGACCTCAAATTGGTCAAAACTTCCTACAAATATCAAATCAACAAAAAAGCTGAATTTTGTTCCCTTGTGTTATCTCTAAGAGTTTATAAATTTTCTATATTTGTAGTTATAATTTTCTTTGAGGAATTCCTTTTTTGAAATTACCACAACTAAAAGATGTGTAATTGTAAAGAATTTTTCATCAGTCAATGGCTTGAAAGCTTCAGTATTAAAAATAATATTTTTATAGAAACATTTTCGGGTCAAAATTTTATTTCCATAGAAAATTTTGTCAAAATTTTATTTCTATAGAAAATTTTGTCAACATTTTATTTCAATTGAAATTATAAATTATTATATTTTATTTTCTATTATAATAGAAAATTTTGTCAAAATTTTATTTCTATAGAAAATTTTGTCAAAATTTTATTTTTATAGAAAATTTTGTCAAAATTTTATTTTTTTAGAAAATTTTGTCAAAATTTTATTTTTTTAGAAAATTTTGTCAAAATTTTATTTCTATAGAAAATTTTGTCAAAATTTTATTTTTATAGAAAATTTTGTCAAAATTTTATTTTTATAGAAAATTTTGTCAAAATTTTATTTCTATAGAAAATTTTGTCAAAATTTTATTTTCATAGAAAATTTTGTCAAAATTTGATTTTTATAGAAAATTTTGTCAAAATTTTGTTTCTACACTGAAAAGAATATTGACCTAATAAGGAAGATTATGCAACTTAAATTTTAGGACTCCAAATTTACTCAATTCTAAGGACAAAATACTTTAAAACAATGACATTTTAATTAAAATAAAGTTTATAATCCTTGCTTCAAAATTTTTTTCATTAAATTTAGGACACAAATCTTGAAATTTTCATCTCTCTGCTGAAGTTGTAGATATTTGAAGTAAGGCAAATTTTCCTTACAATAAAGAAAAACATTTTTAATTTAAAAAAATCGTCTTTAACTCAACTGACATATTGAATTTTTATATTTAGATAAAAAGGTTTCAAATATAGACTAAGACTTATTTTTAGGATTTGCATCTTTGGTTTAAAAGTTTTTTTACCATTAAGAAAACTGTTTTTACTTTGAAGTACCTGGCATAATTTGGATTTTGAAACTGGAATTTGTTTGGACATGAATACCTTTATTAATATATCGCAAAAATAGGATAAACATTCGATGAATGACATCTATATCCAATTTTAATTTTATTGATCCTAGAGGTCCGTAAAAATGTACACAGGGAGGTTCGTAAAAATGCCTTTATTTTGAAGGAGCCGCATCTTTGGCTCGGGATCCAAGTAAACTTTTTTTTGAGTGTATAGAACATTTTTTCAAAATTTTATTTCTATAGGAAATTTTATCAAAATTTTTTCCTGTAGAAAATTTTGTCAAAATTTTATTTCTATAGAAAACTTTGTCAAAATTTTATTTCAATAGAAAAGTTTATCAAAATTTTGTTTCTATAGAAACTTTTGTCAACATTTTATTTCAATAGAAAATTCTATAGAAAATTTGGTCAAAATTTTATTTCTATGGAAAATTTTTCCAAAATTTTATTTTTAAGAAAATTTTGTCAAAATTTTATTTCTATAGAAAATTTTGTCAAAATTTTATTTCTATACAAAAGTTTGTCCAAAATTTTATTTCTATACAAAAGTTTGTCCAAAATTTTATTTCTATAGAAAATTTTGTCAAAATTTTATTTCTATAGACAATTTTATCAAAATTTTTTTTCCTATAGAAACTTTTGTCAACATTTTATTTCTATAGAAAATTTTGTCAAAATGTTATTTCTATAGAAAATTTTGTCAACATTTGTATACCCTTCACCACTACTGTGGTACAGGGTATAATAAGTTTGTGCATTTGTATGTAACGCCAAGAAGGAGTAATCGTAGACCAACCTTTTAGTATACGGATTGGCTTAAAATTAAATTCTGAGTCGATTTAGCGATGTCCGTCTGTCTATCTGTCTGTTGATGTATTTTTGTGTGCAAAGTACAGCTCGCAGTTTTAGTCCGATTGTCCTAAAATTTGGTGTAGGGTCCTGTTTCGGCTCAAAGACGATCCCTATTGATTTTGGAAAAAATCGGGTCAGATTTAGATATAGCTGCCATATATATTTTTCACCGATCTGGTCATAATTGGCGTGTATATCAACCGATCTTCCTCAAATTCCGTACATCCGAATATTTTATGAGTCTCGAAGAACTTGCACAATATCAGCCAAATCGGTTCAGATTTAGATATAGCTCCCATATATAGCTTTCGCCCGATTTAAACTCATTTGCCCTCTGAGGCCAATTTTTTGCTCCGATTTAGTTGAAATTTTGCATAGGGAGTAGAATTAGCGTTGTAACTATGCGTGCCAAATTTGGTTGAAATCGGTTCAGATCTGGATATATCTCCCATATACAGCTTTCGCCCGATTAAAACTCATATGACCACAGAGGCCAATTTTTAACTCCGATTTAGTTGAAATTTCGGTTCAGATTTAGATATAGCTCCCATATATATGTTTTTCTGATTTCGACAAAAATGGTCAAAATACCAACATTTTCCTTGTTAAATCGCCACCGCTTAGTCGAAAAGTTGTAAAAATGACTCTAATTTTCCTAAACTTCTAATACATATATATCGAACGATAATAAATACACTTTTGCGAAGTTTCCTTAAAACTGCTTCAGATTTAAATGTTTCCCATATTTTTTTTACTAAAATTGTGTTCCACCCTAGTGCATTAGCCAACTTAAATTTTGAGTCTATAGATTTTGTAAAAGTCTATCAAATTCTGTCCAAATCGAGTGATATTTAAATGTGAGTATTTGGGACAAACCTTTATATACATTTGACGGATATGATATGGTATCGAAAATTTAGATCTACAAAGTGGTGCAGGGTATAATATAGTCGGCCCCGCCCGACTTTAGATTTTCCTTACTTGTTTTTCTATAAAAAATTTTGTCAAAATTTTATTTCTATGGAAATTTGATGTTCCTCTTATTTTGAGAGTTATATTTAACAAGATCGACCAAAACATCAAAAATTCTACCAATTTACCAAACAGTAAATAATCTACCATTTTTGGTAGAATTCTACCAACTGTGGTAACTGTGGTTACCAACCCTATCGGATTAGAAACTATTGGGCCATTGTGAGCTGCTATCAATATTGCGTAATACCTTATTCTTCAATCAAGCTTATATATAATTTTCTTAAAATAAAGATATATATAGCTATGGCCATTATCGAGCAAAGAGTATTTTCTGCAAATCCAAAAATTAATTTTCTTTTTTCCAGTTGGAAGATTTAATAACTGTCGGACTAAGGAAACGAGTATTCGGTGCATGTATGTCCGTACACAAGCTTTTGTCATTCTTACACGCAAAATACTATGAATGGATATTATAAGTTTCCAGTAGCAAAACTCAGTAGTTCACAGTATATCAAGTCCAATGTTCCTGCCTCAGGTTCTTTCAGCAAGATAATTTCAATGTGAGGTTATGCTTTATGCGTAATTATATTATTTTTTTCTTATCTACATAGGGCTTGGATTAAGGCACTTTGTATTCTTAATTTCATCTGATTTTTTTTAATTCTAAACAGAATTATAAAAAAAATTCATATTCAGATTTTCTAAAATGAAAACGACACTGAGCCCAGTCTAGATCGCAATGAGATGGCTTAGCAGTGGAACTACCATCTTCAATTCACCTTACCACAGAAACCTACACCGAAAAAAGCATGTCTACACTGAAAAACATATTTACGTTAGATTGCGTAACATAAATTTCAGGATGTGCAATCTACAAAATATTAGGGAAAAATTTCTTTAAAATAATGAAATTTTAATTAAAATAAAGATTAGAAACTTTGCTTGAAAAAATTTTTGTTATTAAATTTAGGACATAAATTTTGAAAATTTGCGTCCCTCCGTCAAAAGCCGTATGTCTTCGAACTAAGGAAAATCTACCTTTAAACTTAGGAAACACATTATTGATTTAAAGAAATTGTCCTTAAATTGACTGAAATATTGAATTTCTAGATTTAAGATAAAAATGCTTCAAATATAGGCTAATACTTATTTTGAGGATTTAGCATCTTTAATTTAAAGTTTATTGGAATTAAAAAAAAATACTTTGAAGTATCCGTTATAATTTGGATTTTTAAACTGGCATTTGTTTATACGTGAATAGATTTATAAATATAAGAGAAAGAAAATTCGATAAATAAAATTTTAATTTTATTGGTCCTAGATTTAAAGCCACACATGTTGCAAAAAATGTCTTTATTTTAAAGAAGCCGCATCTTTGGCTAGGAATCCATACCAAAATCCTTAAGGGAAGGATAAAATTCTTTGGATCCAAGTAACCTTTTTTGTTGTTTGCGGTTCCAAAGATTTTGTCATTACACTAATGATTTTGGTATTGATTCCGAGCCAAAGAAGCGGAGAATTGTAATAAGGATATTTTAAGACATAATTCTCTTTTAAATTTGAGTTTTGAGTACTTGGTTCTACGAAAAAAATTTTAATTTAATTGTTTTCTCAGCTTGTTTCTTCATTAAAACATGTTAACGACAACCTCAATTTCCAAATTCAAATTGAACTTCAAATAGATCCTATGCTACTTTTCCAGCGAAAAACATCTTTAAAATAAAGTATTGAATAACATCTACTAATTTTGAAAGCGTTTTATCTTTTTTAGTTTGGTCGAATCACCTAATTATAAGGAAGAAAGGACTTCACTGTAAATTTCATCAACTTTTTGATGATGAAGAAATCTTTTCATCGTACAAAAAAATGTCAGCTAAAAATCTAATTTATATCATATACTTCAAAGTATTTTCTTCATTTCAAATTAATCCAAAAAATTCAACATCTCAGTTCATATAAAGATTATTGTTTTAAATCTAAAATGTTGTTTTTAGTTTGCTTTAAGGAAAATTTACCTTACGTTAAAGACTTACAACTCTATCAGAGAAACGAACATTTGAAGCAAAGATTGTGAACTTTCTGTTAATTTAAAACTCATTATTTCAACGGAATTTGTTTTTAATATTGTGTAAATGACGTTGTCAAATATTTTGGTTAGATAGTCTTTCGTATTATGCCAATATTTCGTTCAGTGTAGGTGTACCCGTAGTAACCTGAGGCTATCGGCTAAAGTAATCCAAATGGTAGAAAACTTACCCTTTCGTAGACTAAAATAAATTTGTGCTTTAAGGCCTCTTATGAGATATAATTCGAAACGAATTTTCCAACTGTATGTGAGTACGAGAGTGACCGTATATGTATGTGTATGTCATTTAAACTATTGTTGCCTCTGACCTGAAAACACAATTTGGCAAACAAGACTAGAAGTCACCAAAAACATTGACGAAGAAAACTGGCAGTGGAGAAAGTTTAAACACACAGTTATACGTACTTATACTTGTATACAATTATACGCACATACTTATATTGAGTTGAATGTTTTTAAACCAAAGAAAACTTGAGCGAAAATCAAAAGTGACAGAACACAGTTTAAAAACGGTTCAATTAGGTGTCCAAAACTTTAGTTTTTGATCGGTTTAATAGAGGATTGGATGAAATTAGTTCCTCCATGAGGCTCGAGAACTCAATTATGGGAGTCTGTTTATATGGGGGTTATATATAAATATATAAAAACATATGATAATAACCATTAAAAATTGTTATTGATATATATTGACAGTAGTTCCAGAAATCCGGCCTATGACAAAATTCATTGCTTCTAAGCCAATTTTGGGCCTCGTCCGTATTAAAAACAAAAAAAACACACACATTTACATTTGGCTACGCTTTTTTGCTGAATGAATAACTCTTGATCTCTAACTCTTGATCGAGGGGTCCATATATAATTCAACCGGATCGAATGAAATTTGTTCCTCCATGAGTGTCGAAAAGTCGAACATCTTTTGGGATTATATAAATATGGACAAGTATGGCAATAACCATTAAAACATGGTTATTGATATATACTGACTGGAGGTCGGTGTATATGGGGATTATATATAATTATGGACAAATTGTTGTATCGAATCGGAAAAATAATCTACCAAAATTTTTAGAATTTTATTTCCATAGAATTTTTTTTCAAAATTTTATATCCATAGAAATTTTTGTCAAAAGTTTATTTCCATAAAATGTTTATCAAAATTTTCTTTCTATGGAAAACTTTATCAAATTTTATTTCTATAGAAAATGTTGTCAAAACTTTCATTCTATAGAAAACTTTGTCAAAATGTTATTTCTATAAAAATTTTGTCAAAATTTTGTTTCTATAGACAATTTTATGAAAATTTTATTTCTATTGAAAATTTGGTCAACATTTTATTTCTATAAAAAATTTTAAAAATATTTTTGAGTGTTGTTGACCTATTTTATGTTTATTCTGATTATTAATTTTGTTCGGCTTGAGGTCATAGAAACAATTGATTATTGATTTGTTTTAATATTTATTTCCAATATTTCGGTTAGTGCCACTAACCATCTTCTGGGATTTTGTATGTGAGTTCGTGTGATGCTGTTCGTTCTGCAAGTCACCGTACACCGTAATTTTGTCAATAAATTATTTCTATAAAAATTTTTGTCAAAATTTCATTTCTATAAGAAATTTTATCAACATTTATTTCTATAAAAAAATTTTGTCAACAATTTATAAGAAATTTTGTCAACATTTTATTTCTATAAAAATTTTGTCAACAATTTATAAGAAATTTTGTCCACATTTTATTTCTATAAAAATTTTTGTCAACATTTCGTTTCTATAAAAAATTTTGTCAAAATTTTATTTCTATAGAAAATTTTGTCAAAGTTGTATTTCTATAGAAAATTTTGTCAAAATTTTATTTCTATAGAAAATTTTGTCAAAGTTGTATTTCTATAGAAAATTTTGTCAAAATTTTATTTCTATAGAAAATTTTGTCAAAATTTTATTTCTATGGAAAGTTTTTCCAAAATTGTATTTCTATGGAAAATTTTGCCAAAAGTTTAGTTTTATAGAAAATTTTGTCAAAATTTTATTTCTATAGAAAATTTTGTCAAAATTTTATTTCCATAGAAATTTTTATCAAAATTTTATTTCCATAGAAATTTTTGTCAAAAGTTTATTTTTATAAAAAAATTTCTCAAAATTTTCTTTCTATGGAAAATTTTATCCAAATTTTATTTATATAGAAAATGTTGGCAAAATTGTATTTCTATAGAAAATTTTGTCAAAATTTTATTTCTATAGAAAATTTTGTCTAAATTTTATTTCTATGGAAAATGTTGTCTACATTTTATTTCTATAAAAAATTTTGTCAACATTTTATTTCTATAAAAAATTTTTTCAACATTTTATTTCTATAAAAAGTTTTGTCAAAATTTTGTTTCTATAGAAAATTTTGTCAACATTTTATTTGTTTTGTTTGTTATTGTTGGCTTCTCTTCAATCGTTATTGTTGTTTTTTTGTTTTTTGATCTCAGCTTAAAGCCATGCATTGACTAAACTACAAGTGTAGCTTAACCAACAGAGGAAAAGTATGCTTGTCAAATTTATTTGGGCAAAGCCCTATAGACTGCAAGATGGTTGGATGTACAGCTGTTTCGGAATTACCACATTCCTCATCAGCATCCTCTACTTGCAGCAAAACTATCAACCAATTATCAGAATTCGGGTAATTCACTCAACCCAACGTGAACTACACTCGAACCTCCCGAAAAAGAGTTTGATAGTAAGGAAAAGAGATATGCTGGCAAATTTGTTTAGGTAGTAGCCGACTATCAAACCCTTTTTCGGGAGGTTCGAGTGTAGTTCACGTTGGGTTGAGTGAATTACCCGAATTTATTCTGATAATTGGTTGATAGTTTTGCTGCAAGTAGAGGATGCTGATGAGGAATGTGGTAATTCCGAAACAGCTGTACATCCAACCATCTTGCAGTCTATAGGGCTTTGCCCAAATAAATTTGACAAGCATACTTTTCCTCTGTTGGTTAAGCTACACTTGTAGTTTAGTCAATGCATGGCTTTAAGCTGAGATCAAAAAACAAAAAAACAACAATAACGATTGAAGAGAAGCCAACAATAACAAACAAAACGAAAGAAGATAGAGGAAGCACGCTCAAAAACAAACCCAGCCAAATACATACAAATCGATGATTTGAGTTTGGCAAAGGAAAAGAGATATGCTGGCAAATTTGTTTAGGCAGTAGCCGACTATCAAACCCTTTTTCGGGAGGTTCGAGTGTAGTACACGTTGGGTTGAGTGAATTACCCGAATTTATTCTGATAATTGGTTGATAGTTTTGCTGCAAGTAGAGGATGCTGATGAGGAATGTGGTAATTCCGAAACAGCTGTACATCCAACCATCTTGCAGTCTATAGGGCTTTGCCCAAATAAATTTGACAAGCATACTTTTCCTCTGTTGGTTAAGCTACACTTGTAGTTTAGTCAGTGCATGGCTTTAAGCTGAGATCAAAAAACAAAAAAACAACAATAACATTTTATTTCTATAAAAATTTTGTCCACATTTTGTTTTTATAAAAAATTTTGTCAAAATTTTATTTCTATAGAAAATTTTGTCAAAATTTTATTTTTATAGAAAATTTTGTCAATATGTTATTGCTATAGAAAATTTTGTCAAAACTTTATTTTTATAGAACATTTTGTCACAATTTTATTTCTATAGAAATTTTTATCAAAATTTTATTTCCATAGAAATTTTTGTCAAAAGTTTAGTTTTATAAAAAAATTGTCAAAATTTTCTTTCTATGGAAAATTTTATCAAAATTTTATTTATATAGAAAATGTTGGCAAAATTGTATTTCTATAGAAAATTTTGTGAAAATTTTATTTCTATAGAAAATTTTGTCAAAATTTTATTTCTATAGAAAATTTTGTCAACATTTTATTTCTATAGAAAATTTTGTCAAAATTTTATTTCTATAGAAAATTTTGCCAAAATTTTATTTCTATAGAAAATATTGTCAAAATTTTATTTCTATGGAAAAATTTGCCAAAATTTTAGTTCTATGGAAAATTTTGTCAAAATTTTATTTCTATAGAAAATTTTGTCAAAATTTTATTTCCATAGAAATTTTTATCAAAATTTTATTTCCATAGAAATTTTTGTCAAAAGTTTATTTGTATAAAAAAATTTGTCAAAATTTTCTTTCTATGGAAAATTTTATCAACATTTTATTTATATAGAAAATGTTGGCAAAATTGTATTTCTATAGAAAATTTTGTCAAAATTTTATTTCTATAGAAAATTTTGTCAAAGTTGTATTTCTATAAAAAATTTTGTCAAAATTTTATTTCTATAGAAAATTTTGTCAAAATTTTATTTTTGTAGAAAATTTTGTCAAAACTTTATTTTTATAGAAAATTTTGTCACAATTTTATTTCTATAGAAAATTTTGTCAAAATTGTCACAATTTTATTGCTATAGAAAATTTTGTCAAAACTTTATTTTTATAGAAAATGTTGTCACAATTTTATTTCTAAAGAAAATTTTGTCAACATTTTATTTATATAGAAAATTTTGTCAAAATTTTATTTCTATAGAAAATTTTGTCAAAATTTTATTGCTATAGAAATTTTGTCAAAACTTTATTTTTATAGAAAATTTTGTCACAATTTTATTTCTATAGAAAATTTTGTCAAAATTTTATTTCTATAGAAGATTTTGTCAAAATTTTATTTCAATAGAAAATTTTGTCGCAATTTTATTTCTATAGAAAATTTTGTCAAAATTTTATTTCTATAGAAAATTTTCTCAAAATATTATTATTTTAGAAAATTTTTTCACAATTTTATTATAGAAAATTTTCTCAATAAATTGAATAAATCTACTAGTTGCCAACTGTGGCAACCGTGATTCAGAGCCAAATAAGCGGAGAATTGAAGTAAAGGCAATTCTCTTTTAAATTTGAGCTTTTGATTTTAGGAAACAATTATAACAAAATTATACGTTTTTCATTTTTTTTCTTCTTGAGCTATTAATGTCTGTTAAAAACGTGTTAACGATAACAGACATTTCCAAATTTAGACTCGACTTCAAGTAGACATTTTACCATGTTTCAAGTAAAAAAATGTAAAAACCGACTAAGAATTTCACCATTTTTACATTATGAGACCATATCTATTATTAAATTAAAATATATTTTTTTATGTAATAAACGTAATTCTCGAAACACGGTTCCATATATGCGAAAATCCAACTAACGTTCACTGATGCTCGTTTTTCATTTTTGAGAGGAGTTTATTGCCGTTGCCTTTCTTTTTCTTTTGATGGCATAAATGGAGCAAAAAATGGTCGAATGAACCAACTGTAAGGTTATGCTTCTCTTTACTCCCTCCCATCTTTAGAAGAGAGCCCTTTCCCGTAAATATCTAGAACATGAGCAAATGTGTGGTTCGGTTTGTACTCTGTACGAGTAGTTCAAATGTTACATTTCTTTGGCAACAGAAGGACTTTGTTTTTTTTTTTTTTGCTACGACCAATGTTTTCATTCTCGACTTTTTTACCCATTTTCCTAGGAGATGTTTTTCGGACATAGCTTTTTCAATCTTCTTTTGCTTCCCAAATTTTGTGCATGTGGTGTGCTGCCACAGCGACTATTATTAGATACCTTTGGTGCTGTTGTTGTGATGTTTGTTTTTTATGTTCTTTCATTTTACTTTTTTTTTGGTGTCCTCTGTCTTATGAATATACGCCTTCGTTGGATATTTTCTCCCTTCACGAGAAGGAAGCAAACAAACCTTATGGTTGCGTGTATTTTACGGCCAACACTGTTTTCGCGGGTTCAACTTCCAATTGAAAGTGTGCTTCTTTAAGATTTATGACCCTAATTAAAGGCTTAAATGTGGAGAGAAACATGATGTGGCAGAAAAGAAGAAGTATAAATTGCTAACTCGTTGTGGACAAGAAAAAAAGAAGAAGATGATTACGACGACGACAAGTATGGTGAATCACAGGCCTATTATATTGTAAAAAAACATGCTAGGAATAATAATTGGGTTACATATGAATACGATGGGGTTTGGTCTATTAAGGCCAATAATTTCCGAAAAGATTCAATTTGTTCAATACTCGACTAATTACTTATTCACTGAGAGTTTAACATTAGCCGGGGTACACACCGAAAAACAAAATCCGTTTGGGGTGAACCATGTGAATGTTTGACCAATACGTCTAAAGGTAATAGATACAACTTTACATTAAAGCAATCTGTACCTGCATTATACCTCCAAAGTCTTCTCGCGAGACGCTATCCATTAACCCGAAGATGATTTAATGTTACCCAGAGTAGAGGGAGTGAATGCCAATATCTTTCTTAGCTTGGAAGACTCGGTATAAGGTTGAAGGCGAATGTCAGCTTTTTTAGGACCAGCTCTTACTTCAATTTGTGGTATATAGCAGAAAATTAATACAAAATGTAATCAGCAGAATTTGAATTATAAATTTAAAACGATAAAATACTCGCCGAAAATTTCTCCCATTTTTATACCAACTCCCCTAAAACTTTAGCAACATATTGTGCCATAGAGAAAAACAAATTTTGGTTTCTTGTGCATTGTAGACTATTTTCCTCATGTTTCCGGTTATGATAGGCAAACCACCACATTATTTCTGTTCTAAGAAAATTTCAATATGTTGGGCACTTGTGGCCAACATTCATACAAAAAGTGAAGAGAAATTTTCTTCGACCCATAAGATTTAGCTGCTACTAATGTTTGTGGTAGAAAAGTTTCTTAGGTTATTTTTTTTTTCGACTTGTGTTACAACAAGGAAACTGTTATCTAGGAAAGACGAAAAACAAGGCACAGTGGTTAGCGAAATAATTGAGAATAGGGGTATGTCTCAAGGCACTAAATATTTTTTTAAAGTTTTAGTTTTTTAACGAAATTGAATCGATTTGTCACTGTGAGATTTTTTTTCAATTCGTTTATTATTTTAATCAAAATACCGTAATGAAAAATTTCATCAAGTTAATTAAAAAAAAAATTGAATTCAATAATTTTATTAATTGATCTTTTTCGGTAATAGTTCCTTGCATTTCTAAGAAAAATTTAAACTTTAAATTTAAAAACAACAACAATGAAAATTTTAGACTTTATCACAACAAAACGTTTTTTTTTTTTTTAACAAGAAGATTCTAATGGGGAAGGATGTGAAAACAATGTCATAACGACAGAACTCAAAACATACGTTTTCATTTCTGGCTAATTGCATCTTCCCTCACATCTTCCTCACTTTACTAGGTTTAGTCAGTTATTAGACTTTTTTCTGTTCTGCAAACAATGTAGAAGAAACTATTCGATTAACACAAATTTTAAATTTTACTTTTTGCTCGGACGGAGAATCGAACCGCGGACCATACAGTTTGTAAGCCGACACGTAGCTGTCATTGTCATCAAGGGACAATTATCGCTATCATCATTAACGAACAAGGACCCCATAATCAATAGCAGTTATATTTATAAAGAATAGTTATCGGCGCCCACAAGATGATTCAAAGAAACTTTATTTAAAAGAAACATACTGTAATAAATGAATAACGTTTGCGTTACCCGTTTTCCCAATGTTTTGTTTTTCTTTGACGTTCCAAAAAATGCAAGAGCTCACGAATGCCCACAGAAAAACGAAA
This sequence comes from Haematobia irritans, assembly GCF_050003625.1. NCBI lineage: Eukaryota > Metazoa > Arthropoda > Insecta > Diptera > Muscidae > Haematobia > Haematobia irritans. The sequence continues at coordinate 62,101,637 of NC_134397.1, forward strand.
GACCGGAAAGATAAAAATAATTGCTTCGCCTGCACGAAAGTGATCGCTTCCCGCTCATACCAGGTATACCGGTAAGAAATGATCGTTTTTTCATGTGGCACCCATTTTCCACACTTTTGACTCCTTTCCATAGTTTTTAAACGGTCAAAAGTTGTTTGTTGTGCAACGTTTAACATTGCTGCTATTTGCTTTTGACTCAAATTTTTCTTCATTTTTTTTTGGAGATCTTCCACGTTCCTCATTTCTCACACCAAAATCATTATTTCTGAACCGTTGAAACCATCTTTTGCATGTTGATTCTGATAGAGCATGATCACTATATGCCTCAACAGGCATTCGATGCGACTCTGCAGCAAATGAAAACAAACAAGTATATACGGCCGTATGTTCGGCCAGGCCGAATTTTATGTACCCTCCACCATGGATTGCATAGAAACTTGTACTAAAGACTGTCATCCACAATCGAATTACTTGGGTTGCGGTAGCACTTGCCGATGGCAAGGTATCTTAAATCTTCATGACACCGCCTTCTCAATTGTAAATTAGTCAACATGGGTTTGACAAAAATTTCTATAGAAATAAAATTTTGACAAAATTTTCTATAGAAATAAAAACTTGACAAAATTTTCTATAGAAATAAAATTTTGACAAAATTTTCTATAGAAATACAATTTTGACAAAATTCTCTATAGCAATAATATTTTGACAAAAATTTGTATAGTAATAAAATTTTGACAAAATTTTCTATAGAAATAAAATTTTGACAAAATATTATAGAAATAAAATCTTGACAAAATTTTTTATAGTAATAAAATTTTGATAAAATTTTGTATAGTAATAAAATTTTGACAACATTTTCTATAGAAATAAAATTTTGGTAGAATATTTTTGGGGATCGGCTATATATAATTACAGACCGATGTGGACCAATTTTGGCATAGTTGTTAGCGGCCTATATGGCCGCCATAGCAATAAAATTTTGACAAATTTTTGTATGGTAATAAAATTTTGACAAAATTTTCTATAGAAATAAAATTTTGACAAAATGTTATAGAAATAAAATTTTTACAAAATTTTTTATAGTAATAAAATTTTGTATAGTAATAAAATTTTGACAACATTTTCTATAGAAATTAAATTCTGGTAGAATATTTTTGGGGATCGGCTATATATAATTATAAACCGATATGGACCAATTTTGGCATGGTTGTCAGCGGCCTATAGGCCGCTATAGCAATAAAATTTTGACAAAATTTTTTAGGGTAATAAAATTTTGACAGAATTTTCTATAGAAACAAAATGTTGACAAAATTTTTTATAGTAATAAAATTTTGATAAAATTTTGTATAGTAATAAAATTTTGACAACAGTTTCTATAGAAATAAAATTTTGGTAGAATATATTTGGGGATCGGCTATATATAATTATAGACCGATATGGACCAATTTTGGCATGGTTGTCAGCGGCCTATATGTTCGCTAACAACGGCCTAGCGCAATTTACCAAATTTACCCCGTACCAAATATCAAGTGGATCAGATGAATTTTACTCCTCCAAGAGCTCCGGAGGTCAAATCTGGGGATCGGTTTATATGGGGGCTACATATAATTATGGACCGATATGGACCAATTCCTGCATGGTTGTTAGAGACCATATATTAACACCATGTACCAAATTTCAGCCGTATCGGATGAAAGTTGCTTCTGTTAGAGGCTCCGCAAGCCAAATCTGGGGATCGGTTTATATACTGACTATATATAATTATGAACCGATGTGGAGCAATTTTTGCATGGTTGTGAGAGACCATATACTAACACCATGTACCAAATTTCAATCGGATTGGATGAATTTTGCTCCTCCAAGAGGCTCCGTAAGCCAAATCTGAGCGTCAGTTTATATGGTGGCTATACGCAAAAGTGGTCCGATATGGCCCATTTGCAATACCATCCGACCTACATCGATAGCAACTACTTGTGCCAAGTTTCAAGTCAATAGCTTGTTTCGTTCGGAAGTTAGTGTGATTTCAACAGACTGACAGACGGACATGCTAAGATCGACTCAGAATTTCACCACGACCCAGAATATATACACTTTATGGGGTCTTAGAGCAATATTTCGATGTGTTACAAACAGAATGATAAAGATAATATGCCCTCATCCAATGGTTGAGGGTATAAAAATTAATGCTTTCCGCAAATCATCACTTTCTGGTACAAAATTCTTAATTTTTTACACAACGAAAAAATATGATGTTGTCTGTTTAATGACTTTTTCACAGAAACAAACAAACAATAAAATTAGGGCTCTTCACAACAAATGTTTCCTATCGAAAGATTTGTATCTCTACGCTCACTTCATACCGGTATACGTAGTATTCATCGACGGAGCTTGCCATACAAATATTTCGGCCGCAGACCATGGACATGCCATCAGGACTCCATTGCACTTGGCACACGTCAACAAGAAAGGCATAAAAATGGGACATATTAAAGGGTGATACGGTAAAAATTTGGTCAAGGGAAAACGCGTGTAAATCGGTGAAATCGTTTATTCAAAAAATCAAATTAAATTTCTTTTTCAAGTTCAATTAGTATAAAATTCAGGAAAAATATTCAGTTAGGCTTTCGCTTTCCCAAATCCGAATTTCCGGGCCTCACGCTTGACACCTGCCATCAGATTTTGTACAGCCACCTTGTCCACCTTCTTCGCCGCAGAAAGCCAGTTTGCCTTGAACTGCTGCTCGTCCTTAGCAGTTTTTTTGGTCTTCTTTAGGTTCCGCTTGACCAGCCCAGTATTTCTCAATTGGGCGGAGCTCTGGCGTGTTGGGAGGGTTCTTGTCCTTGGGAACCACCTGCACGTTGTTGGCGGCGTACCACTCCATGGCCTTTTTACCGTAATGGCAAGATGCCAAATCCGGCCAAAACAGTACGGAACAACCGTGTTTCTTCAGGAAAGACAGCTTTGACGTAGGTTTCGTCGTCCATTACCACGCAGTCAAACTTCGTCAGCATCGTCGTGTACAGCCTCCGGGATCGCGCTTTGGCCGTCGTATTTTGTTTATCATCGCGATTTGGACTCACTACCTTCTTGTAAGTCCATAGTCCGGCTCGTTTTTTGGCTCGATGCACGGTTGTTGACGATATACCCAGCTTATTTGCGGCATCTCGGAGAGAGAGGTTAGGGTTTCGCTTGAAACTACCGGCAACTCTCTTTGTCGTCTCAGCGGCTTCCGGTTTTCGATTTCCCCCCGATCCAGACTTCCTGGCTGTCGGCAAACGTTCCTCAAACACTTTAATTACATTTGTAACGGTTGATTTGGCAACTTTTAGCGATTTTGCCAGCTTTGCGTGCGAGTAGCTCGGATTTTCGCGATGCGCGAGCAAAATTTTGATACGCTGCTCTTCTTGCTTGGACGGCATTTTGACAACTGAAGAGTGAATTCCAAAATCAAAATAGGAGCAAAATTCTACAGACACACACCTTCAAAATGAGGGGTGTTTAAATGCAAAATTGAAAGGAATACGTCAAGTTTATATTGACCAAATTTTGACCGTATCACCCTTTAATATCTTTTAAAAGACATCAGAATTTATCTCAAAAATAATACACATTTTTCCAAATAAACTGTTTCACCACGAAAATAAATTTTCAAAAGATGTAAAAAGTTTCTCAGCGGTGGATTATCCCACCTCAGTAATGCTGGCGAGATTTGTGAGCGTTTTAAAGCATTCCTAAGTGGTTTCACTGCAATGTGGAACGCCGTTCGGACTCGACTATAAAAAGGAGGTCCCTTGTCATTGAGCTTAATATGGAATCGGGAAGCATTCGGTAATAAGAGAGAAAGTTCACCACTGTGGTATCACAAGGGACTCAATAGTCTAAGTGAGCCTGATACATCGGGTTGCCACCTAACCTAACCTTTGGTTTGCGTGTATGAATTCACTTTCAATATTTTAAATAGTTTTTTTAATGTCATAACGAATTTGATATCTTATTGGTATCTGAAATTTATCTTATGCAAAGTTCTTTAGCTGGGCGATAACTTTTATGTTCTTGCTATTTAATAAAAATAACCAAATTTTGTTACAATTTCCAATAACATGCTACAACTGCAATCTGCTACGTGCAACCACAATACAAAAAAAAAAACTTCTTCTCCACAAAAAACATATACACACACAACACCTACAATATTCAATATGAAATAATGTTTCCGGTTCCCTTTTAAGCTCCTTACCATTTACGTCTTACGTCTCCCACAAATGTTTCATGCTATTCTTCTCCCACAGTATAATATATCAAAACTTTTCCAATGGATAGTTGTAGCTGGTTGAATCTTGCTTCTCTTGTTGTTTGTATAATTTTTGTAAAAAAAAAAAACTTTGACGGTGTGCTAAAATGTGATAATAAAGTTTCCGGTTCTTCCTTCTTTCTCTTGGACACACTTCGATTTTATTTGGAGAATCAAAGTTTTTACAGCTCAGTTGAATTTGTGCCATAAATAATTTGTAATTATGAATAATTATCGTTATTAGAAGTCACCTTATGAATTGTGTCACACTGTTACCAAGTGTGGAAGGTAACATAAAATGTTAAGGTATGACAATAAAATTTTAAAGTGTTCAGGTGATCATGGCATGGCCTAATTACAAGAGGCTTAATTCAGAAAATATGTGGTAAACAAAACATGTCCTCAAAACACAAAAAAACATATTAACATCTACATAGTAATTTTTAGGATTTTATATGCATATATTGACATAATATATTTTCATACTACATTAATTTGATAATAAGAAAATATTTGTGGCATACAAATTTATTAAGGAAATACATCCTTCCAAATATTTACCATATATTTCTGCAGGTATATCTGTGCCCTTCAACAATATAAACTTGCATATGGGATGTATACCCTTCAACTATATAAACCTGCATATGGGATGTATGCCCTATACCACAGCAGGGCGTTCAGTAATGGGGTATTGGTTAAAATTTGACACCCAATTTCATCATACCACACGGATGAAAAAAACTGTTTTTCATATGTTTGGCTATAAACATTATATGTTTAGAACACAAATTTTTAAACACAATATTTTTGAGTGCAAGCATATAATGTTCATAAACTAGCATAACTTGTTTGGGACATATATGTTAATATGTTAGAACATATTATGTTTGGGACATAAAATGTTTGTAAATATAATATGCTTGGATGCAAACATATATTAATTTAGAAATAGCCTATAAACATATATTTTATTTAGTAGCTTGGAGCGATATTGAATTAAGTTGGTGGTTGTTGCTTGTTATTACAAAATTAACATTTTATTTTTCCTTGGGCAATTGATCAGCTACTTCTTTGATCCTTACAAACTGTGTGGTCCGCTGTTCGAATCCCCGTCCGGCAAAAGGTAAAATTAAAATAAAAAAAAAATCATAAAATTGAATAATTTCTTCTACAATGTTTGTATTAGAGAAAAAGGTGCTAAGAACTAAAAAATCTCGTGGAAGTGAGTAAGATTTCGGGGAATATACAATTGGGCAGAAACAAAATTTTGAGCATTCAGGTCGAAAACCTATGTTGTTAGCACCTATATTACCTGTTTATTTTCATAATTCATTATGATTGTAAATATATAAATAAATAAATAAAATTTTGAGCACAATATTGTTTGGGAGAATTTTTTTAAGCATATAATATTTTTGGGTGCAAAATGCTTCCAAACTTATTTTATGGTCACATAATAACATATTGTTTTTTGGAAGACAACATTATTGAATTTGGATGCAAAAATACAAAATGTTTGGAACTTAGACTACCCAAACATATATTGTTTAGACCAATATGCTTTCAAACATATTATATATTGGAAGAGATCAAACATATAAATGTTTGGGCAATACCCAAAAATATATATGCTTGAAGCAAAATATGTTTGGGAGTATATGTTACAGAAGCGATTTTTTGTGAGCGTGTGGATACAAATCTCACTCATCGAATTTTTATTCTATTTTTGCGATATATTAATAAAGTTACTCATGTACCAACAAATTCCAGTTTCAAAATCCAAATTATGCCAGATACTTCAAAGTAAAACCAGGTTTCTTAATGCTAAAAAAAACTTTAAACCAAAGATGCAAATCCGTAAAATAAGTCTTAACCTACATTTTTATCTTAAATTTAAAAATTCAATATGTCAGTTGAGTTAAAGACGATTTCTTTAAATGAAAAATGTTTTTATTTATTCAAAAGAAAATTTGCCTTATTTTAAAGATCTACAACATTAAAATAGGTATTTATGTCCTAAATTTAATGAAAAAATTTAACCAAAGATTATAAACTTTCTTTTAATTAAAATGTCATTATTTTAAAAAATTTTGTCCCTAACACAGCGTAAATCGCGATTCCTAGAATTTAAGTTGCATAATCTTCCATATTTTTTTCAGTGTAGCATAAATAAGTTTGCTGCACTGTTAGAAAAATATGTTTTTCATATGTTCCGATATAAACAAAATGTGTTTCGGGCACAATTTTCAAACACAATATATTTAAGTGCCGACATGTAATGTTCCTAAACTAACACTAAATGTTTGGGACACATATGTTAATATGTTAAAATATATTATGTTTGGTGCATGAATGTTTCATAAAAATAATATGTGTGAATATAAACATATATAAATTTACAAATTTCGAGTAAACATATATATGTTTACAATTTCTGTGAAACAGTTGTATGTTGTATCCGTAAACTACTTTATGATAAGGCCAAAAATTTGATATGCTTAAGACAAAATTTTATATAATTTGAATATTATAATGAGTATTCGGAGTAAAGAGAATAGACATTCGGAACCAAGAGCATAGAGATTTTGAAAAACAGGGGGAAATTCTTCCAAGCATATAATATTTTTGGGCTCAAAATGCTTCCAAACATATAATATGTTCACATAAAACAAACATATTTATGTTTCGGCAGTATACAATAATATATGTGCTTCCTGCAAAATATGTTTGGAACATATGTTAGAGAAGCGATTTTTTTTGAGGGTGTGTCTATGATAAAATGATATCATACCTTCACTGAAATGAAGGCGTTTGATTTATAAAACCGAAAGGCGGCATAGAGAGTGGGTAATGGTATAATAGTTGATTTACATTTAAATGCTCATTATTATGTTATACCCTCCACCATAGGATGGGGGTGGGTATATTAACTTTGTCATTACATTTGTAACACTTCGAAATATTGCTCTAAGACCCCATAAAGTATACATAGTCTGGATCGTGGTGAAATTCTGAGTCGATCTGAGCATGTCCGTCCGTCCGTCTGTTGAAATCACGCTAACTTCCGAACGAAACAATCTATCGACTTGAAACTTGGCACAAGTATTTGTTATTGATGTAGGTCGGATGGTAAATGGCAAATGGGCCATATCGGTCCACTTTTACGTATAGCCCCCATATAAACGGACCCCCAAATTTGGCTTGCAGACCCTCTAAGAGAAGCAAATTTTGGTACATGGTGTTAGTATATGGTCTCTAACAACCATGCAGAAATTGGTCCACATCGGTCCATAATTATATATAGCCCCCATATAAACCGATCCCCCGATTTGGCGTTCGGAGCCTCAAAGAGAAGCAAATGTCATCTGATCCGGCTGAAATTTGGTACATGGTGTTAGTATATGGTCTCTAATAACCATGCAAAAATTGGTCCACATAGGTCCATAATTATATATAGCCCCCATATAAACCCATCACCAGATTTGACCTCTGGAGCCTCTTGGAAGACCAAAATTCATCTGATTCAGTTGATATTTGGTACGTGGTATTAATATATGGCCTCAAACACCCATGCAAAAATTGGTCGAAATCGGCCCATAAATATATATAGGCCCCATATAAACCGATCACCAGATTTGGACTCCGGAGCCCCTTGTAAGAGCAAAATTCATCCGATTCGGTTGAAATTTGGTACATAATGTTAGTATATGGTCTTTAACAACCATGCAAAAATTGGTCTACATCGGTCCATAATTATATATAGGCCCCATATAAACCGATCCCCAGATTTGATCTCCGGAGCCCCTTATAAGAGCAAAATTCATCCGATTCGGTTGAAATTTGGTACGCGATGTTAGCATATAGTATCCAACAACCATGCAGGAATTGGTTCATATCAGTCCATAATTATATATAGCCGCCATATAAATCGATCCCCAGATTTGACCTCCTGTGCTTTTGGAGAAGCAAAATGCATCCGATCTTATTTAAATTTGGTACGTGGTGGTAGTATATGATATTTAAAAACTATGCCAAAAGTGGTCCATATCAGTCCATAATCATATATAGCCCCCATATAAACCGATCCCCAGGTTTGGTTTTGGAGGCTCTTGGAGAAGCAAATTTCATCCGAGTCAGTTGAAATTTGGTACATTGTGCTGGTATATGGCCGTTAACAACCATGCTTAACTAGGTCCATATCGGTCTGTAGTTATATATAGCCCTCAGATAAATCGATCCCCAATCACACAAAAATTGGTCCATATCAAGTTCATAATTGTATATAGCCCCCATATAAGCGACCCCCATATTTCAATTCTGGCTCCCTACGTACCGTGCAAAAGTCCATATCGATTCATAATTATTTATTGACTTACTTACACATACCTTTTTTCTTATATATACCACGTATGGACTAACTCACAATTTAGAAAACGATTTAAGATACCACAACCGAAGTAATTCGATTGTGGATGACAGTCTTTCGCAGAAGTTTCTACGCAATCCATGGTGGAGGGTACATAAGATTCGGGCTGGCCGAACTTACGGCCATATATACTTGTATTTTATTTAAATTCGAACCCATGAAAACAGTTAAATATACGTTAAACCTAAGCTAAATTCGAATAGTTTATCGATGGAATTTGTATGGTAATAGAAGGTTTAAAGTTTACGTTAACTATGAATATGTTGGTAAAACTTTTTCCATTTGATTTCAAAAGTTTGCTTAAAGTTTTGCTCAGCTGTTGTTACCATACAGAACCAAACACTAAACTTTAAAAAGCTTTATTACCCCCCTTTGAAATAGGCTCTTAACAACACTACTTTCATTACAAGACAGCTGTTGTACATACAGAGTTGTATTATCCAACAAACAGTACCAAAAGACCTTCCACAATGTCCGCGACCATTCACAATAATATATGGCATAACATATAGCATTAATGGTGATGAGCGCATGAACCAAATTTCATTATCATTCCCACGCACATCTCTCTCTCTCAGTGGTATTAACTCTCTTATAGCTGTTCATTTTTGCGCGCGTTGTCCATACACTCTTGTACTCTCTAAGTTTTTGGGAATTCATTTTCCAGTATATGTGTCTGTTTATGTGTTGTGCTGCTCTACACACATGTTTGACACACACACACACAAATGTACGATACCAACATACGATAGCACGCTATGTTGCTGAAATATTCATGTAGTCCTACACTACGTTTACAAAAGTTGAGCCAAAGTCAAAATGAAATGAAACACACACACACACACACACGCAAACACATACAAATACACGTATTTAAGCCAAGAGCATATGTTTGTTTGTGTACGAGTCTTTGCGTGTGCCTGAGTATGTTCACATGGACTCGAAACCAACAATTTTTCATTGTCATTGGAATGGCTTACATTGTAGATTTTTGTTGTTATCCAAAAAGGCGAAGAGAAACAGGGAGGTTCATGGAGAAACTGACAAAAGATGAAAATACAAACTCCCTCATTTACTCCCACCTAGAAAAGTGTGGAATGGTTGTAAGGTTTGTGGGAAAGTTGAATAGGATTTCCTTGCGTTGACCCCGCTACATGAAAATAACCTCTATGAACTATTATTATCAATTAGTTGCTATAAATATTATTGTTATTACTCCATTTTAATTCTAAACTTTCACTCTTCCCTGTAATGGTAGATGGCAATTAATTCAATTGTATTTTATGGTATATACGGGCTATAAACATCATTAACTAAAACTGACTAATATATTTTAATGTCCACCTATATATTTGTGAGTCTGCAGTAGTCATCCTAATCGTTTTCATGTCCTTTGAGGCTTTATTATTTCCTCCCCCACAGATTGAGAATGTGTTTTACCTACTACATGCCTATGCCACTCCATTAATTGGTTCATGGGTAGTAGAACGCTTTCACTTTTCTGCTTTACTTTCACTTTCTTTCTCTTCGTTATTTTATTTTTTTTTTTTATTTATTTATATATTTTACTTTACCTTCATTTTTGTCATTGTTTTTGGTGCTTTTGCTTTTTGAGGGGGGTTTATGGCCACAAACATCTCATGGTGTGCTGGAAGACATAAGTGCTTGAAATGAATGTTAGCACTATGAGAAATATTTTGTATGAAAGCCTCTGCTCCGCTCTCGATTTCTTTTGAAGTTACAAAGATGCCAGATTTGTGGTATTTTTTCCAATTTGGCGGCAAACGCAGGATTTATATAGAAACAAATACCACCAGAATATTAGAAAATTAAAAAATTGTTCGATTAAAAATCAATAAATGATACAATTAAATTTCTAATTAAATAAAAAAGGACAGTTGAGGATATTATTTAAAAGTTTTACACTTTTAGTTATAATATTACTGATTAAATATATTTTTTTGATGTTTCTTATAACTTTAAATAAAAATTTAAAAAAGCGCCGGAGGTCAAATCTGGTGATCGGTTTATATGGGGGCTATATATAATTATGGACTGATATGAACCAATTCCTGCATGGTTGTTGGATACCATATTCTAACATCACGTAGCAAATTTCAACCGAATCGGATGAATTTTGCTCTTCCAAGGGGCTCCGGAGGTCAAATCTGGGGATCGGTTTTTATGGGGCCTATATATAATTATGGACCGATTTCGACCAATGTTTGCATGGATGTTTGAGGCCATATATTAGCACCACATACCACATTTCAACTGAATCAGATGAATTTTGGTCTTCCAAAAGGCTCCGGAGGCCAAATCAGGTGATCGGTTTATATGGGGCCTATATATATTTATGGACCGATTTCGACCAATGTTTGCATGGATGTTTGGGGCCATATATTAACACCACATACCAAATTTCAACTGAATCAGATGAATTTTGGTCTTCCAAGAGGCTCCGGAGGTCAAATCTTGTGATCGGTTTATATGGAGGCTATATATAATTATTGACCGATATGGACCAATTTTTGCATGGTCATTAGAGACTATATACTAACACCCTGTACCAAATTTCAGCCGGATGGGATCAGATATAGACTAAGATTTATTTTCAAGATTTGCATCTTTGATTTACACTTTTTTTGCTTGAATATAAGAAAACACGTTTTACTTTAAAGTATTTATTTAAACTGGCATTTATTTGTAAGTGAATAACTTTATTAATATATCCACAAAACAGAAAATGCAAATTGGTTAATGAGAGCTGTATTCTAATTTCAATTTTATTATTGTTCGGATCTACAATGAAAAACTATTGTACTCTATTGTTGTTCAAACTGCAATTTTTGGGCCCTACAATAGAACGAATTTTAATTACTTGTTCATTATGTTTATTAATTTTTTTTAATGTAGAAATCTATATTTGTATCGTTCCATTAAATGATCTATAAATTAACAGATATATTTAATTTTTGAATTAGAGATAAAAAGGATCAAATATAGACAAATGTTTTTTGAGGTTTGTGCGACCCTGATTTAATTTTTTTTAATTAAGATCAAAATTTTTATCTTGAATTAGATGTTCACTCATGGGAGCCACCGTGGTGCACTAGTTAGAATGCCCGCCTTGCATACACAAGGTCGTGGGTTCGATTCCTGCTTCGACCGAGCACCAAAAAAGATTTTCAGCGGTGGATTATCCCACCTCAGTAATGCTGGTGACATTTCTGATGGTTTCAAAGATTCTCTAAGTGGTTTCACTGCAATGTTGAACGCCGTTCGGAATCGGCTATAAAAAAGAGGTCCCTTGTCATTGAGCTTAACATGGAATCGGGCAGCTCTCAGTGATAAGAGAGAAGTTCACCAATGTGGTATCACAATGGACTGAATAGTCTAAGAGAGCCTGATACATCGGGCTGCCACCAAACCTAACCTAACCTAGATGTTCATTATTTTTATTATATTTGTTTAACTTAAAAAATCTATATTTGCGTCGTTCCGTCGTATGTCGTTGAACTTAGATTAACTCAAAAAAAGACATTTTTTTAGTTAAGAAAAAAAATCTTTAAATTAGCAGATATTTTTAATTTTGATTAGAGATAAATATGACCAAATATAGGCAAATGTTTTTTGAGGTTTGTGCAACCCTGATTTAAAGTTTTTGTTTTGTTTTGTTTTTTTTTTTTTTTTTTTTTTTAATAAAATCAAAAATTTTATGGTAAAGATATATTTTAGGGAGTTATCTAGCCTTAAATCTAAGCTCTACAAAATTATCAATATATTGATATAATTCCTCGCATTTTCGTCCTATATTTATGATATATTAACAAAGATATTCAAGCAAAAATAAATGCCATCAGTCAAAATAGACATTTCAAATTAAAATTATTTCAAGAACACTCTAAACCAAAGATACGAATTAAAAAAAGTATTTTAGTCTCTATTTGATCCTCAAAATTTAATATCTCAGCTAATTTAAAAAGTTGTTATTTAAGTCAAAAGTGTTTATCGATACTTAAAGGAAAATTGACGTCGCATAACAATTCACAAATTTAATAAAAAACAACTCGGAATCTCGGATACTATCCTTAAGTGAAAGACACAGATTTTCGTAAACTTGTGTAGATTCTACAACAACAAATTAGACATAAGATAACATTTTCGGAGATCCCATAAATTTGCGTTACCAATTTTTATACCCTCCACCAAAAGTTGGGGGTATATTAACTTTGTCATTCCGTTTGTAACACATCGAAATATTGCTCTAAGACCCCATAAAGTATATATATTCTGGGTCGTGGTGAAATTCTGAGTCAACCTGAGCATGTCCGTCCGTCCATCCGTCTGTTGAAATCACGCTAACTTCCGAACGAAACAAGCTATCGACTTGAAACTTGGCACAAGTAGTTGTTATTGATGTAGGTCGGATAGTATTGCAAGTGGGTCATATCGGTCCACTTTTACGTATAGCCCCCATTTAAACGTACCCCCAAATTTGGCTTGCGGGAACTCTAAGAGAAGCCAATTTCATCCGATCCAGCTGAAATTTGGTACATGGTGTCAGCATATGATCACTAACAACCATGCAAAAATTGGTCCACATCGGTCCATAATTATATATAGCCCCCATATAAACCAATCCCCCGATTTGGCTTTTGGAGCCTCTAAGAGAAGCAAATGTTATCCGATCCGGCTGAAATTTGGTACATGGTGTTAGTATATGGTCTCTAATGACCATGCATAATTATATATATAGCGGTCCATAATTATATATATAGCTCCCATATAAACCGATCACAAGATTAGACCTCCGGAGCCTCTTGGAAGAGCAAAATTCATCCGATTTGGATGAAATTGTGTTACGTGATGTTAGTATATGGTATCCATCAACCATGCAGGAATTGGTTCATATCAGTCCATAATTATATATAGCCCCCATATAAACCGATCCCCAGATTTGACCTCCGGTGCCTTTTGTAGAAGCAAAATTCATCCGATCTGGTTGAAATTTGGTACGTGATAGTAGTGTATGATATTTAACAGCCATGCCAAAAGTGGTCCATATCAGTCCATAATCATATATAGCCCCCATATAAACCGATCCCTAGATTTGGTTTTGGAGCCTCTTGGAGGAGCAAATTTCATCCTAGTCAGTTGAAATTTGGTACATTATGCTAGTATGTTAACAACCATGCCTAATCAAGTCCATATCAAGTTCATAATTGTATATAGACCCCATATAAGCGACCCCTATATTTCAATTCTGGCTCTCTACCACGTATGGACTAACTCACAATTTAGAAAACGATGTTAAGAAGTTGCAAGATACCACAACCCAAGTAATTCGATTGTGGATGACAGTCTTTAGTACAAGTTTCTATGCAATCCATGGTGGAGGGTACATAAGATTCGGCCTGGGCGAACTTACGGCGAAATATATACTTGTTTTTTTTTTCAGCTACTGACACATTCCCTCCACTAAGGACTTGAGGTCTTAGATACGATTGTGTGAAATCTTTAATATTTTAAAGAATGTTAGTTTCAATTTATCGCCTAAATATCCCCCAAAAAAATATGCTTCAAGGTTAGGTTTGGTAAAAGTGCGACCCCATTAAGATTCAGGCTCACTTAGACTATTCAATCCATTGTGATACCACATTAACTAAAAGTACATATTACATATGGGCACTTCTAGTTTTAACCGCTGAATCTTCTCGATTATTTTCTTCTGTTGAACCAACCAGATTGTTCCAAAAACATTAGCAGACTGCTTAAGTTAACGTTTTCCAGGTCCGCCAGTAATCTAAACTGTATGCCCTAAAATTTGCTTACGCCTTACACAAAATGCTTCAAAGAAAGCAATGAAAGAGTTCTTTTGATAACGCAGTGAGGCAAAATTGAATCAGAAGCAATGCGTGTTTCGGATTTTGTTTAAATAAAAAATATAATTTTTCCATTTTTAAATCATTTCACTAAACTATTTCCAATTAAAATTTTAAATTATGAATTTTAAAAAATAATTCATATTTTTAAAATTTTTAAAATTAATCAATCAAAATTTTTAAATTAAAACAAAAATTAATAGTATCAATTTCTGAGATTGGAGACATTTCAATTAAAAATTAGTTGGATTAATTAATTACTTGATTGAATCAAAAAAATATTTTTTTTTGTATTTAAACAATACTAGTAAATATTTTATCCCAATTTCCCTCTTAGCCAAGAAATGGTTTGATGTACCAAATTTCAACGAACGGTAGTTTTTTTTTTTTGACAAATTGCTATATTTTTGGGGCATTTTTTTCACATTCGCTGATATACAACATTCTTTGCGACCAATATCAAAATCAATTTCAAACGGGCCCTAATTACCGATGTATTTCACTGTATTAACCTTAACCTAGAGAACATTTTAAATGACAATCTGGTAACACCACACACTTTCACTTGGCTGAGAACTTTAATGTCATTTGAGCTTGGATGAGAAAATTTCTGTGTATGTGTGTGTTACTGAGTGTGCGAGTGGTTGGCTTGCTTGGCATGTCAGTGCCAACTGTGAGTGAGCAACGGAAACACCACTGTGTAGTGAACGTTATATTGGAAATTTAAAACATGAAAAAATTTCCATTGAGTTTTTGCTCTGCATTTTCGCATGTGTGCTAGTAGACATAACCATAGTGAACGTATAGCATAGGCACAATATGCATGTGTAAATGTATGTATGTATGTGTGTGTGTGCAAACCAGAGAGTGTGAGTGAGTGTCTTTTTTTGATTTTGTATGAAATCGAAGCAGTCTAAATTAGTTTTCGATGAACTTGCAAAGAGCGTATAAACATTTTACGGTTTATTTACTTTAAAGGCAAAAATAAAACAGCAAGCAAAAGAAAAAAAAACAAATTAAATAGTTCACTGAAACAAAAAATAATATAAAAGAAATTAAGCAAAAGAAACAAAAAAAACAGTAATAATCTTTAGATGAAAAATTTTATTAATATTTTATTAATTTATCGACAACAACAAAATATATTACCAAATGTATGTGAACGTAAAGGCTAAAGGCTAAGAGAGAAAAAAATATGAATTTGAGACACGAAATATAAAACAAATAACTGTTTAAAAATAGAGAGAAAAAATATGGTAAAATTTTGAGATGAAAAAAATTAATATGTTTATTAAACCTAGCCATTTTTAAAATTTTAACTAACAAATAGAAGTGAAGAAAAAGATATTATAAATGTGGTGGGCTTTTGAATTTTCGCCCCCATCTAACCTTGATTCACTTCAGCTGGAAAATACTACAAAAACGTAAAATTTTTTTACTACCAAATAACCTTCAAATTAAATGTAAAACCTTCTGAAAAATATCAACCACTAAAACAATGACAAAAAAAATAGAAAATTTCATTAAAATAATTTGTGTTAAAATAATGTAAGAGAATTTCATATTTTTTTTTTATTCTCTAAACAAAATTTTATTCGAAAACTAAAAATATGGAGAAAAATATGTTGGGGAAACATCATAATCTGTGGATGACTATGAAAGCTTTGCCTACAACACCATATGTTATTTACTGGAGGACATTGTAACAGGGATTATGTGCTCGGTAAAATTGCCTTCAGAAACACAGGCAAAACAAAAACCTTTAAATAAATCAAACAAAAAAAAAAGCTTGTAAAATATTCAATGGAATTTCGAATATTTTTGTAAAATTTTTATTGTTTTGTTAAAAATCAATAAAAGTAAAAAAAGTACGAAATTGTCCCTCTCTCTCTCTCTCTTCGTATATATATACAACGGCGATGGCAACAACGGCAACGTCAACAATAAGCTAAAAACAACAACGGAATGGATCCTCGTTTCGTATACATATGTATACGCTATGCTGTGAATAGCAGAAACAGAATAACCAAAAGAAGAAAATCATGGTGATACAAAAAAAAATCAAACAAAAAAAATGAAACAAAAACATGCAGCCTATACGTGTCAAAGTATAGGTTTCCAACACACACACACACATATATATAGATACGCAAGTGTATAGGAAAGTGAAAGTGTATAGGTATAGGTTTGAGAGGTTTTTTTTATTACATGCGTGCCTATAACAACTTTTACGGAATCTATAAAAGTTTTGTGAGTGTGTGACCGTGTGCTATCTTGAATATGTCAAGCTTCAATTATCAAGAAATTTTTATAAATTAAAAGAATATATATGGAGATTTAAAAAAAAAATTATAATTAAACTTAAATCAATTACTGAATAAGAAAACCTACAATACAAAATAAAAATGAAATACGTGTACACACTAAAGAAGAACAATCACATTTAAAAACAGTTTTAAATTAAAACTAAAAATGTCCTACTGGAATGCTAAAGAAGGATATATCTCTCCCCACTCATCCCTTCCATGACTTTATAAATGCATTGCATTTCTCTTTTTGGGAAACACGTGGGCGTATGAGTGTTGCCGACTGTCTTTGGCATGACGTATACGCAGTGGGGGTTCCCCTAGTAATGTGTCATTCATTCATCCGCATACTCACACATACACATACACTCACACTCATACACACTCACCCTTGATTTCTGATTTCTCTTTCTCTCAATAATAATTTCTTTATCATGAATTTTAACGAACTTAAGACATTCACTACAAAGTGACATAGATTTCTTAAAGATTGGCGTCAATGATTTTAATTGAAAATTTTACTCTGGCATCTTTCCTAGAAATTATTTGGCATTGTTTTCCATTATTACCCTTTTTTTGTATTTGTTTTTGCTATTGCCTTCCCACTGAGATTACTATTGAATGAAAAGTATAGAAGCAAGGCAACAATTGGACTTTTGTCAATTTTCATCCTTAAGAAACTATTCCTAGGATAGAATATAAAGACTCTGATAATAGGAACCCAATACTCTGTGGGGGTTTCGTTATTGGCACCCCTTGATAAATGGACTTAAATAGAATTTTCATTAGCGAAGAAACTGCTCATTAGAGGATACAATGCAATGGCCCGGATAGTCTTATTAAGCGAGACAAATGAAGTCGAGAAACTTTCCTTGGACCACTTTGGCCAGAAGGCAAAGGGATCGAATATAATTTTATTGAAAATTTTAAAGTCGTACAATACAATTTATGGTAGCCCTGATAAAGGTAAAATTCTTCGATAATCTGGCAAAGTCAATACGTCTGGTGTAAACACTCTAAAGCCCTCAATAGTCTATTATCGTGGTAAAATATGAAAAATATTCAATTTTTTTTGACAGATGTATCACATTGAAAAAACAAAAATATTCGAAATAGAGCTGACAAAAAAAGTCAATTAATAATACTTTTTCCACCAAAATTTTAAATGAATTTGAAAATATTTTGAATTAATTGAATTAAATAATGATGAGTAAAAAATCTATCACACACTTTGACTATTGATTGATATTCGCTGATTGACGCAATATTCCATTGTATTGATATTCGGAGATAGCCATTTTTAGTTGACGCGTGCTGATCCCAAGTTCAAACGGAGTGGTCAAATATTGCATAGGACCCCAGATCAGAGCAGATCTAGGCGTGCAAAAAGAATCTAGGAAGCTTTGGACCAAATATTAGAAAGAAAAAAAAATGAAATTTTGACAACATTTTCTATTAAAAAAAATTTTTGACAAAATTTTTCACAGAAATACAAAACCTAGACAAGATTTTTTTTATAGAAATAAAATTGTGAAAAATTTCCTATAGAAAATTTTTGTAAAATTTCCTACAGAAAATACAAATTTATAGAAATGTTCTATAGGAATTAAATTTATTAAAATTTTCTATAGAAAAAAAAATTTTGACAAAATTTTCTATAGAAATAAAATTTTCACAACATTTTCTGTAGCAATTCAATATTGACAATATTTACTATAGAAATAAAATATTGAGAAAACTCGCTGTAGGAATCAGAGCTGTGGAGCCAGAGTCGGAGTCTGTAGATTTTGCTGGAGTCGGAGTCGTAAAAATTTTGCTCGACTCCGACTCCGGCTAAACCAAATTTTTTAAAACACTTCACATTTTGTAACTAAGCAAGTTTTTACGCAAATTAGTTTCCATTGCGTCATTCATTCGATCAATGTACAGCATGATTGTAAATGAAAATCAACTTCCAATTACGGCTATCTTTTTAGATTTCCTAAAATGTTAGATTTGCAAATGGGCTGGATCGATCCATTTTAATGCCCATATCAATTTATTTGAAATATTTCGAACAATCGAAATTATATTTTTTTAAATTTTATTTTAAGGCCATATACATATGTGTAATATTGACAGAAAATTTTTTCAAAGTTGTTTTTTTTATAGAAAATTTTGTCAAAATTTTATTTCTATAAAAAGTTTTGTCAAATTGTATTTCTATAGCAAATTTTGTCAAAATTTTATTTCCATAAAAAATTTATTCAAAATTTTATTATTATAGAAATATTTTTTTCTATAGAAAATTTAGTCAAAATTTTATTTCTAGAGAAAATTGAGTCAAAATTTTGTTTCTATAGAATATTTTGCAAAATTTTATTTCTATAGAAAATTTTGCACAATTTTGTTTGTTACACAAAATTTTTTTTCAAAATTTTATTCTATTGATAATTTTATTTCTATAAAAATTTTAGTCAAAATTTTATTTCTATAGAAAATTTTGCCAAAATTTTATAGTAATAGATTTTTTTTATTAGAAAATTTGGTCAAAATTTTATTTCCATAGAAAATTTTGCCAAAATTTTATAGTAATAGATTTTTTTATTAGAAAATTTGGTCAAAATTTTATTTCTATAGAAAATTTTGTAAAAATTTTATTTCTATAGAAAATTTTGTCAAAATTTTATTTCTATAGAAAATTTAGTCAAAATTTTGTTTCTGTAGAATATTTTACAGAATTTTATTTACTACACAAAAATTTTCTAAAATTTTATTTTTATTGATAATTTTTTCAAAATTTAATTTCTATAAGAAAAAATTGTCAAATTTTATTTCTATAGCAAATTTTCTCAATTTTTTTTCTTTCTGATGCTCACTGATACTCACTGATATAAAAAATGTATTCAAAATTTTGTTACTATAGAAATATTTTTTTCTATATAAAATTTAGTCAAAATTTTACTTCTATAGAAAATTTAGTCAAAATTTTGTTTCTATAGAATATTTTGCAAAATTTTATTTCTATAGAAAATTTTGTTTGCTACAAAATTTGTTTTTGTTAATTGTATTTCTATTGATAATTTTTTCAAACTTTTATTTCTATACAAATTCTTGCCAAATTTTATTTCCATAAAAATTTTATTCAAAATTTTATTTCTATATATTTGGTCAAAATTTGATTTCTATAGAAAATTTTGCCAAAATTTTATTTCTATAGAAAATTTAGTCAAAATTTTATTTACTAGACAAAAATTTTTCCAAAATTGTATGCTCACTGATACTCACTTCTAAGTCGAAAACTTGTAGAAATTACTCAAATTTTTCAATGAATGAATCATAAATGCATTTTTGCGAAATTGTCTGATTTGAGATTTTATCAAAATGTAGATCTAAATACAAAGTTGTGCAGAGTATATTATAATCGGCCCGTCCGACCTTAGACCTTCCTTGCATTTTTATTTTTTGTTAAAATTGTGTTACGTCCCATAACGTTAGACTTAAATTTTAAGTACATAGATTTTGTAGAAGTATACACAATTTTATCTAAATCGATTCAGATTCAAATTCATGCATATGGGAATATAAACCTTTATATAGCTCGCAACAAATTTAAAGGATTTGAGATAGTATCAATAATTTTGGTCCACAAATACATATAGTGTTGGTATCTTCTCATATTATGATGGATTTTCATATTATTATTTTCTTTATTAAACATTGGCCTAAATTTGAAATATAGAGTTCAATTGGCATCTATTGTAAAATTAAGACCTTTTTTGCACACATAACAAATAAATACGATACTTTATATCGATCCACTTACGGAACCCCCACAATAGAACCACAAATTAGTGGTATTAAAATGAGATTTAGTTATATTACCCGGAGTAGACTCCGGAGTCGGAGTCGAGCTGGTGAAAAATGCTGGAGTCGGTGTCGGAGTCGAGCAAAATTGGCTCGACTCCACAGCCCTGGTAGGAATAAAGTACTAATAAAATTTTCTATTGGAATAAAATTTTGACAACATTTTCTGTACCAATTCAATTTTGACAAAATTTACTATAGAAATAAAATGTTGAGAAAACCTTCTATAAAAATATAATACTAACAAAATGTTCTATTGAAATAAAATTTTGACAAAATTTTCCAAAGAAATAAAATTTTGACAAAAATTTTCTATAGAAATAAAATGCTAACAAAATCTTCTATAGAAATAAAATTTTGAAAAAAAAATTTCTATAGAAATAAAATTTTTACAAAATTTTCTATAGAAATAAAATTTTGACAAATTTTCTATAGAAATAAAATTTTGACAATGTGGAAAATCTGGTGTTATCTGATCACCGATAATTTCACATGTTCCCTGAAACACCGACTGTGGAATTATATTACATATGGAATTATATGGCTTATCCCTCCAAATTTCTAAGTTTTAGTTTTAGCACATTGAGTGTATGAAATCTACACACTAAAAAAGAAAAAAATCAGGAAATAAAATTTAGTTTAATTTTAGAAATTTCTTACCCAACTAGATGAAAAATTTTTCCACAAATTAAATTAAGTCGACATAATTTTCTTAATTAAGTGAAAAAAAATATTTCGACTATAATTTATTGAATTAAGAAATTTTGTGGTAAAATTTGCAAAATTTTATGGTTTGCAATTTCTAGGAAATTCTGAACTATTTTATGGGAAATTTAAATTAAATAAAATTTTATGCTTACCTTGCCCCTGAAAAAAGGATAAAATATTATTTATGTGAAGGAATCTTTCTCATATAAAGAAAATTTGAGTTCAAAAAGTTTAGATTCCCTTATCTCAAGATTGGGATAAGATTTAATCACTATTTTTAATCATCCATCAAGATACTCTGTTCAATCATTACCATTTAAAAACAATAATTCACTCACGACAAAAACACAATCGAAATGAGCTTGGACACCTTGGTGAAATTTTTAAAAACTAAAAAAAGGACCCCCACTGTGGCCGTTATCGATTTATGAGCACATTTCAAAGCTTTCAAATATTTTCTTTAACTATTTTTAAAAATTTCTAGAATCAGAAAAATGTAAAATCAAATTAACTTGTAATAGAAAACAAAAGATTTCAAATTTATGCACAGCAGTTATATTAAAAAAGTGCAAAAGTTTTTATAACTAGTGAAATGTGTTAGTTTTTTTTACCAAAAATTACAAAACAAAAATAAAACAGAAAACCAATAATGCCATAAATAATCACAACAAAGCAGCTACCCTAAAAAAATCAACGGAACAGCAATTTTCAAAAAATTTTAATATTTTAACAAAAAAATCAAACATCGTTGGATAATGGGAAAACACTGTTAAACTAAAGGTATGTCTTACAAATGTTGTCAATAAAAAAAATGAGAAAAAAAAAACATAAATCAAAATCAAAAACTAAAACTGTAAGCAAACAACCAATAACACCACCAAACAAATGAACAACACAATATCAATCAAAATAATGCCAATTTCACATAATTTATTCTTCAAATTTAGTTAGGTGCATATTCATGTCAATCATAGATAGCATCACAATAAAAACTTATATAAATGTGTACTTTTATGTATATATGTGTGTAGATGTGTATGTATACGAAATGTGCATATAGGAGAATTAAAATCTAAATACGCACTTATGTATATTTTTTTGTCATACTAAATATATTTAACAAAAATCTGGTTTACGAATTCACAAAACGATTTATTTTCATAACAATATAAAATCTAATAAATCGAAATTTCAAGATTCTTTTCTGATCGGCAAGAATTACAAAAAGAATTTCAAGCAAAAATAAAAAATGGAACAATTTTCGGGTCTGTGGACATAAAAAGTTTTGCAAATTCATAAACCAAAGCAATGGCATCGACACATATTCTACTAACCAACAAGCACAGTGCTTAGAATCACAAGAAACTAATGCTCTGTTCATGTGGATCATTCGATAGAAAAGTAGTCACTCGAATTCAAATCAATTTGGGGTTTCCCAGTTGTTTATGTTCGTTTCGTTTCTTGCAAATAAATTGATTATCAAACATGAGTTTTCTTTTTTAATTTTTGGACTGTGAATTTATTCAAATTAAAACAAAGGTATTTTAACAATAAAATATGAAGTGACTTGCCATTTGATAGAGAAGAACCAATATAAATTTTCCTTCTTTTGAAATACAAAATAATGATCTCATATGAGATAGGATGGTATATTAACTGTCAAAAATTTCAACTAAATAGCATTTAATTTTTATAAGTTTACTTGAATTTAAATTTGCATAAAATCTGCAAAACTTCGAAAAATAATTTTCCAATTTTTTTTATGTTATCCTGATCTGGATATTATTAAAAAAAAATTGGCCTCTGTGGTCATATGAGTATAAATCGGGCGAACGATATATATGGGAGCTATATCTAAATCTGAACCGATTTCAATAAAATTTGGCACACTTGACTACACAACTAATTGTACTCCTAGTGCAAAATTTCAACCAAATTGGGGTAAAACTTTGTCTTCTGGGACCGTATTAGTCCATATCGGGCGAAAGATATATATGAGAGCTATATCTAAATCTGAACCGATTTCAATAAAATTAGGCACACATGACTATAGTACTAATTGTTTCTCTTGCACTGAAAAAACAGTGAACCCACCAGGAAAGATAACTTTCGATTAATTTTAGAAAATTTGGAATTTTTTTAGAAAATTTTAACTAAACGGTATTACAAGCGCTGGCATCACTCCGATATGGCAAAAATAAGTAAATATTTTTCGACAAATTCAAGAAAATTTATTAGACATAACTAAATTTTTTCAGTAGTTAAAGAAATTTTTTTTTGTTTTAAGAGAAATCTTGGAGTTCAAAATTGCAAGAATGTCTTTAGTGACATACGAAGTTCACGATGGACACATTTTTGGTAAAATTTACAAATTTAAAGAAATAATAAACTATTTTGTAAGAAATACGAAATTAGGAAATCTTTATGCTTTATTTGTGCATAACTTTTCCCCGTTTTTTAGTTCATTTAACTAACATACGCAAAAAATTATGTGACTAAAATAAAATTTTTCCAAACATAATGATTCTATGAACTAATATAAAGTTAATATGGCTTTAGTGAAATAGAGAGTTCACTTTTTGTTGAGTGTGGGCAAAATTTTTAGCAAATTAGGGTAAAACTCTGGCTTCTGGGAGCATATAAGTCCGTATCGGGCGAAATATATATATTATCCCACCTCAGTAATGCTGTTGACATTTCTGAGGGTTTCAAAGCTTCTCTAAGTGGTTTCACTGCAATGTGGAACGCCGTTCGGACTCGGCTATAAAAAGGAGGTCCCTTGTCATTGAGCTTAACATGGAATCGGGCAGCACTCAGTGATAAGAGAGAAGTTCACCAATGTGGTATCACAATGGACTGAATAGTCTAAGTGAGCCTGATACATCAGGCTGCCACCTAACCTAACCTAACCTATACATGTGAGCTATACCTAAATCTGAATCGATTTCTTCCAAAATCAATAGGGTTCTATTCTGAGCCAAAATACATACTTGTGGCAAATTTGAAGTCGATTGGACTAAAACTGCGACCTATACTTTGATTACAAAAATGTGTTCACGGACAGACGGCTATATCGATTCATGAGCCCACCCTGAGCATTTTTGCCAAAGACACCATGTGTCTATCTCGTCTCTTTCTGGCTGCTGCAAACATATGCACTAACTTATAGTACCCTGTTCCACAGTGTGGCGCATGGTATAAAAACTATTTGCTTGTAGTTAAATTTTTTTATTTTTATCGAAATTTTCCACAGCTTAATGAAATAATACTTCAATAACCGTACACATAAGTTCCATATGAACTAAAACAAATGAAAATTTTCGTACGATTCCCAAAAGCAGTAAGAATGAACTACTGTATGGTTAAAATGGTCATGATTTGGCGCCAATTATTTTCTTCTTTACTTTTAGTTAATTTTTTCTTTATGAGATGATGTAATTTCATGAACATTAAAATTTTCTGGTTTTAAGAACGCTTTGTGGAAATCTCAAAATGTGAAGTAAAATTTAGTTCAATTTTCGTGCGTGGTAGTTCATTCTTCCTACAAAACAGTTCACTTTTTTTCGGTGTAGGTTCAGATTTAGATATAGCTCTGATATATTTAAACTCATATGAGCCCCGGAGTTTCTTCCCGATTTACCTAAAATTTTGCATAATTAACAAATATGAAAAATTTGTTTGTTTTTGTTATTGTTGGCTTACTCTGCAATCATTATAGTTGTTTTGATTTTAGCGCAAAACCATGACTAAACTACAAGAGTAGCTTAAACAACATATGAAAAATTTCTTTGTCAAATTTATTTGGACAAAGCCATTTAGAGTGCAAGATGCGTCCAACCGTTTCAGAATTACCACATTCCTCATTAGCATCCTCTACTTGCAGTGAAACTATCAACCAATTATCAATGTAAATTCGGATAATTCACTAAACTAAAAGTGAGTTAAACTTGAGCCTTCCCCAACCTTCAACTTCGTCTTAATAAATTTTTGTACAAACATCTCACTTTTCCTTTTCCAACGTCAAATTATCGATTTGAGTGCTGTTGTCTGGGTTTCTTTTGAGCTTGCATTGAGCATTGAGATGAAAGTTTCACTCCTTAAATCGGAAATTTTGGGATTAACTTTTTAAGAATACGTGAAAAAGTTGGTCGAAATCTGTTAAGATTAAGATATCCCAGGTCATTCGCCAATTTACCGATGCACGTCTATGAACCACGGTTGCCACTCGAGCCATAAACGATCTACCAAAATTTGGAGCAAATTTAAAAAAAAAACACTAAAAAAAATCTTAATTTGCAAAATTTATTTTCTGTAGAAAATGTGATCAAAATTTTATTCTCATATAAAATGTTGTCAAAATTTTATTTATTACTGGTTTGATTTCAGCTTAGAACCATGCGTTGACTAAACTACAAGAGTAGCTTAAACAACAGAGGAAAAGTATTTTTATAGAAGATTTTGTCAAAATTTTAGTTCTATAGAAAATTTTATCCAAATTTTATTTCTATAGAAAATTTTGTCAAAATTTTTTTGTATAGAGAATTTTGTCAAAATTTTATTTTTTAGAGAATTTTGCCAAAATTTTATTTTTAAAGAGAATTTTGTCAAAATTTTATTTTTAGAGAATTTTGTCAAAATTTTATTTTTATAGGGATTTTTGTCAAAATTTTATTTTTATAGAGAATTTGGGGATTTTTGTGGGGATTTCTAAAAATCGGATCAATCTTAAAAAAAAAAATATTTCTATAAAAATTTTGTCAAAATTTTATTTCTATAGAAAATTTTTTCAAATTTTTTTTTTCTACAGAAAATTTTATCCAAGTTTTACTTCAGTATTTTCTATTTCTATAGAAAATTTTGTCAAAATTTTATTTCTATAAAAATTTTTTTCAAAATTGTATTTCTATGAAAACTGTTGTCAAAATTTTATTACTATAGAAATTTTTGTCAAAATTTTATTTCTATAGAAATTTTTGTCAAAATTTTATTTCTATAGAAATTTCTGTCAAAATTTTTTTTCAATAGAAAATTTTATCAAAAATTTATTTCTAAAGAAAATTTTGTCAAAATTTTATTTCTAAAGAAAGTTTTGTCAAAATTTTATTTTTAAAGAAAATTTTGTCAAAATTTTATTTCTAAAGGAAATTTTGTAAAAATTTTTTTGTATAGAGAATTTTGTCAAAATTTTATTTTTATAGAGAATTTTGTCAAAATTTTATTTTTAAAGAAAATTTTGCCAAATTTTTATTCGAAAGAAAATTTTGTCAAATTTTTTGGTATAGAGGATTTTGTCAAAACTTTATTTTTTAGAGAATTTTGTCAAAATTTTATTTTTATAGAGATTTTTGTCAAAATTTTATTTTTATAGAGAATTGTGTTAAAATTTTATTTTGTCAGAGAGATTTTTGTCCAAACTTTATTTCCATAGAAAATTTTGTCAAAAATTTTCTTTTTTCTAAAGAAAGTCAAAGAAAATTTTGTCAAAATTTTATTTCTAAAAGTTTTGACAAAATTTTATTTCTAAAGAAAATTTAGTTGGAGAGGAATATTCTACAAAATCTACCAAGAATTCTTCAAAAATTCTACCAATCTACATTTTTGGTAGAATTCCAGAATCTAGAATTTCAACTGTGGCAACTGGATATTATTAATATATGTGAATATAAAACTATTATATCTAGCTCCCAACAAATTTCAAAGACTTCAGATGGTATGAAAAATGTTGTTCAACAGAATGGTACAGGGTATAATATAGTCGCTCCGCACACGACTTTAGACTTTCCTTACTTGTTTTGTTTTTTTTCTTTTATTTTTTATTATATTTCTATTTTTGATCACTTATTAAAACTAAAAATATTATTTGTGAACTAGGGCTTGTAATCAGAGTCAGAAAGTCGTAGTTTTTAAATTTGCAGAATTTGTATTTTTCGTTAAAAAGTAGATTTGTCAATTTTGGCCAACATGAAAAGTCTAGTAATCGATTTTAGTTGATTTTTAAAAATATCAATAGTCGATTATTTGAATTTTAAGGTTACCAAAAAGAAAAACGACTAAGTGTGTAAATATAACCATAGCGATAGGCGGTAGGCGAAACATTTTTGTCGCAACGGCAAATACAATAAGCTTGACGGCGAATAATTCCCTTTTTCACGTTTCCTAGCGTTTTTGTTGTCAATACAGCACGCTTTGACAATATTAAACAATAAAGTTGAATAAAAACATACAATGGCTTGTTATTTGTTGAGTTATTTCAAGAAAAAATAATCTACACGTGTACAGGCAACAGCAATTCCTAGTGGTGAGTTTAAAAAAAATTGATAAGCGATGGCAACACTATACCAGTTTTCGCCAAGGAGTTAGAATAAGTTTTAATTTAGCGACACGCCGCTAGCCGTCACGGTATTCCGTCGCGGATTTTGGGCTTCCCATAAGAAATACACGTAAATAAGTGTTCGCCTACCGCCTATCGCTATGGTTATATTTACACACTAAGACTACGACATTTTGTATGCCTTTCCTGAGCCCAGTAATGTAAATAAAATAGAATATGTTTCTTTTTTATACTTTTTCTATTCATGTACCACTGTACTTGGCCTCTTTATTGCCGAATTTGTGTAAATTCAATAGAATGTGTTTTGCATTTATTCGTTTTGTAATTTTTCACAATATCACGGTTTACGATTTTGCTCTTTGTTTTCATATGAGCTTATAAACGATTTGTAAATAAACCCCATGGCAAAATGATATCCCAAAGAGAGAAAAACAAATCCAAACAATACAATTGAAACGAAAGGGAGCGATTAGTGAAACAAGTGCATAGAAAACAAATGCTAAATAGCAAATAAAAAGTCAATTGTTATTGAGTAATGGAGCAAGAAAATGCAAATATCAACATACACATCTACACAACATACTACGAATATACAAATGTGCGTTCCCATACAGACAGACACTCACAGAGACACACTGTAGTACACACATCACATCTAGATATTATGTACATACTTATGAATATATATATACCACCTATAATTCGTATTTGCTCACTCACACACTTACTTACGTTATGCTGACAAAATGACAGTGACGAACGAACCTTGCCAATCGCTGCTAAAACTTATACGAATGCCGCCTGCCTCTCGCTGTGATATGCTGTGCTGTGCCATATATGTTCTCTATGTGGGTGAGAGGATATGTGCGGGTGTGTGTGTGTATGTATGTATGTGTGCGATTATGTGTTTGTTACCCCAATCAAGCTCAAAATATTCATTTAGTAAAGTGTAACGGTGAATGTGTTTACACCCGTCTTCTTCGTTAATATTGTCTACTTTGTCTTCGATGCTGCTGTATAGATACGTTTCATTATTTGTTTGTTGTTTGTTTATATTTAAATGCCTGAGACTATTTGTGTGCGAGTAATATATGCGTGTATGGTATGTGAGTGTGTATGCAAATCTATAATCGAGTGTGATGATGGTGTATAACACTCTGTTCATGCCTTGTCCTCGCCGTGTATTTTGGCAAGACCCTTATGAATGTATGAATGTGTGTGTGTCTGTGTGTTAATTTTGTGTTTAAACGATTTATTATCCAGCAAACATTTTCAATCGAAAGTGTATCTTATGTAGTTTCGCCATGGGAGATAAAATCTTCATAGGTGATATCATTTTCTTACCGAGTTAGTGTCCCCGTTAGGAAACAAATATTTTCGACCTTCAAATAGTTGTAAACGTGATGTAATATACACTGAAAAAAGGCTTACTCAGTTCCAAAGGATTTGTTATACACACCACTATAGAATTGTGATGGGGGTATAATAAGTTTGTCACTCTGTTTGTAAAAACATCGGAATATCGATTTCCGACTATATAAAGTATAGATAACAGGTTGGCTGATAAGTCCCCGGTCTAACAAAGAAAATCACATTTTTTTGTCAAAATTCGTTTTTATTATTCAACATAGTTCCCTTCAAGAGCGATACAACGATTATAACGACCTTCCAATTTTTTGATACCATTTTGGTAGTATTCCTTCGGGTTTGCCTCAAAATAGGCCTCAGTTTCGGCGATCACCTCTTCATTGCAGCCAAATTTTTTCCCTGCGAATATCCTTTTGAGGTCTGAGAACAAGAAAAAGTCGCTGGGGCCAGATCTGGAGAATACGGTGGGTGGGGAAGCAATTCGAAGCCCAATTCATGAATTTTTGCCATCGTTCTCAATGACTTGTGGCACGGTGCGTTGTCTTGGTGGAACAACACTTTTTTCTTCTTCATATGGGGCCGTTTTGCCGCGATTTCGACCTTCGAACGCTCCAATAACGCCATATAATAGTCACTGTTGATGGTTTTTCCCTTCTCAAGATAATCGATAAAAATTATTCCTTGCGCTTCCCAAAAAAATCAGAGGCCATTACTTTGCCAGCGAACTTTTGAGTCTTTCCAAGCTTCGGAGACGGTTCACCGGTCGCTGTCCACTCAGTCGACTGTCGATTGGACTGGAGCCATGTTTCATCCATTGTCACATATCGACGGAAAAACTCGGGTGTATTACGAGTTAACAGCTGCAAACACCGCTCAGAATCATCAACACGTTGTTGTTTTTGGTCAAATGTGAGCTCGCGCGGCACCCATTTTGCACAGAGCTTCCGCATATCCAAATAGTGATGAATGATATGACCAAAACGTTCCTTTGATAACTTTAAGGCCTCTGCTATCTCGATCAACTTCATTTTACGGTCATTCAAAATAATTTTGTGGATTTTTTTGATGTTTTCGTTGGTAACCACCTCTTTCGGGCGTCCACTGCGTTCACCGTCTTACGTGCTCATTTCACCACGCTTGAATTTTGGATACCAATCATTTATTGTTGATTTCCCTGGGGCAGAGTCCGGAAACTCATTATCAAGCCAAGTGTTTGCTTCCACCGTATTTTTCCCCCTTCAGAAAACAGTATTTTATCAAAACACGAAATTCCTTTTTTTCCATTTTTTTACAATAACAAAAGTTGCTTCACAAAAGACGCTCTATCTCATAAACTAATTGACTTACAGACGTCAAATCTTGACACGAATCATTTGAAGGTTGGTACTATATAAAAATAATATGGATTTAATACTAGCGACGCCATCTATGTGTCAGACCGGGGGCTTATCAGTTATTCTTGATCATGGGGAAATTTTAAGACGATATAACCAAGTCCGTTTGTCTATTGTAATCACGCTACAGCATTCAATAATGGAGCTTTCGTCCTGAAATTTGACACAGACAATTTTTTGTTTTTAGGCAGGTCAAGTTCGCAGATGGTCTGTATCGGCCCAGGTTTTGATATAGTCCCCATATAAACAGACCTCCCGATTTTATTTCTTGGGCTTCTGGAAACCGTGGTTTTTATCGGATTTACCTGAAATTGGATATGTAGGTATGCAATAAATGGTGTGCACCGGTCCATGTTTTGGTTTAGCCTCCATATAGACCGATCTTTCGATTTTACTTTTTGGGCTTCTGGGATTCGTAGTTTTTAACCAATTTGTTTGAAATTAGAAATCTAGAAGTGTTTAAGGACCATTTGCACAAACTCGTCTTATGTCTGCACGCAGGTCAAGTCCGAAGATGGGCTATATCGGTCCAGTTTTTGATATAGTCCCTCCCAATTTGGAGTCTTTGGCTTATAGAAATCGTAGTTTTTATCCAATTCGCTTGAAATTTGAAATATATAGGTATTTTATGATCATAACAAGTATATACGGCCGTAAGTTCGGCCAGGCCGAATCTTATGTACCCTCCACCATGGATTGCGTAGAAACTTCTACGAAAGACTGTCATCCACAAATTTCAACTCACATGGTTGTTAAATATCATATGCTACCACCACGTACCAAATTTCAACCAGATCGGATGAATTTTGCTTCTCCAAAAGGCACCGGAGGTCAAATCTGGGGATCGGTTTATATGGGAGCTTTATATAATATTATGGACTGATAGGAACCAATTTCTGCATGGTTGTTGGATACCCTATACTAACATCACGTAGCAAATTTCAACCGAATGGGAAGAATTTTGCTCTTCCAAGGTGCTCCGGAGGTCAAATCTGGGGATCGGTTTATATGGGGCCTATATATAATTATGGACGGATATCGACCAATTTTTGCATGGGTGTTTGAGGCCATATATTAACATCACGTACCAAGTTTCAACTGAATCAGATGAATTTTGGTCTTCTAAGAGGCTCCGGAGGTCAAATCTGGTGATCGGTTTATATGGGGGCTATATATAATTATGGACCGATCTTTTTACATGGTTGTTAGAGACCATATACTAACACCATGTACCAAATTTCAGCCGGATCGGATGAAAATTGTTTCTCTTAGATGCTCTGCAAGCCAAATCGGGGGATCGGTTTATATGGGGGCTATATATAATTATGGACCGATGTGGACCAATTTTTGCATGGTTGTTAGAGACCATATACTAACACCATGTACCAAATTTCAGCCGGATCGGATGAAATTTGCTTCTCTTAGAGGCCTCGCAAGCCTAATTTGGGGGTCCGTTTATATGGGGGCTATACGTAAAAGTGGACCGATATGGCCCATTTGCAATACCATCCGACCTACATCAATAACAACTACTTGTGCCAGGTTTCAAGTCGATAGCTTATGTCGTTCGGAAGTTAGCGTGATTTCAACAGACGGACGGACGGACAGACGGACATGCTCAGATCGACTCAGAATTTCACCACTACCCAGAATATATATACTTTATGGGGTCTTAGAGCAATATTTCGATGTGTTACAAACGGAATGACAAAGTTAATATACCCCCCATCCTATGGTGGAGGGTATAAAAAAGTATGCCGAAAATGGTGTGCACCGGTCCATGTTTAGCCTCCATATAGACCGATCTTTCGATTTTACTTTTTGGGCTTCTGGGATTCGTAGTTTTTAACCAATTTGTGTGAAATTAGAAATTTAGAGTTTTTTTTATGACGGCAAATAAGTGTGCCGAAGATGGTGGTTATCAGTCCATATTTTGATATAGCCGCCATATATCCCGATATTACTTCTTGGGCTTCTGGTAACCTTAGCTATTATCCGATTTGCTTGAAATTGGAAATCTAGAAGTGTTTAAGGACCACAAATAGGTGTGCATTGGTCTATGTTTTCGTATAGCTCCAAAGTACACCAATCTCTCGATTTTACTTCTTGGACTTATAGAACGCACAGGTTAGGTTAGATATAGTGGCAGCAGGATATTTCAGGCTCACTTAGACTATTCCGCAGCCACTATATCTATGTTAAGTTAGATATAGTGGCATCTGGATATTTCAGACCCACTTAGACTATTCCGTCCATTGAGATACCACAGTGGTGAATTTCTCTCTTATCACTGAGTACTGCCCAATGACAAGGGACCTACCTTTTAAAGCCGAGACCAGACGGCTATAAAGGTTAAACCCAAGACCCTATGTATGCCAGGCATGCATGCTAATCATTGCACAATGGCTCCCTTCTAGAAACCATAGTTTTTATCAAATTTGCCAGAAATTGGAAATTTGAAGGATTTTTTAGGACCATAAATAGGTGTGCAGCCCCCATATAGACCGATGTACCGATAAATCTACAGAGTTTAGGCGTTGTTTCATCATTTTCTTGCACACTTACACGAGATGTTTATGATTCCTCTAAAATTCAAAGAAAAATGGTTCTTATAATTCCAAAATCTGATCTAGTCCTTATAGGTAGACTCTTTAAATTTATCTTCGAGAAGCGTACTGGTTGAACTGATCTGCTTGGGAGAATAGCTGTCATCAAACCCAACCCAAAAATTCTATATATTGTTAAGTATGTTAACCGTTACGACGAAAAGTTTTCAAAGGAAACTATTATATTAGATTCATGGTGGTGGGTATTTAAGATTTCCCGGCCCGGCCGAACTTACTGCGGTATGTACCTATTTATACCCTTCACCACTACTGTGGTACAGGGTATAATAAGTTTGTGCATTTGTATGTAATGCCAAGAAATAATAGTCATAGACCCATCTTTTAGTATACCGATCAGCTTAATTCTGAGTCGATTTAGCGATGTCCGTCTGTCTGTCTGTCAGTCAGTCTGTCTGTCTGTCTGTCCGTCTGTCTGTATATGTAATTTTGTGCACAAAGTACAGCTCACAATTTAAGTCCGATCGTCCTCAATTTTGACATGAAGTCTTTCTTCGGGTCAAAGACAATCGCTATTGATTTTGGAAAAATCGGTTCATATTTAGATGTAGCTGTCATATATATTTATCACCGATTTGATCATAATTCACGTTTTTATGAACCGATCTTCTTCAAATTTCGTACATCTGAATGTTTTGTCGGTCACGTAAAACCTACAAAACATCAGCTAAATCGGTTCAGATTTAGATATAGCTCCCATATATTTCTTTCGTCCGATTTGCACTTATATGGCTTCAAAAACAAGAATTTTGCCCTGATTTGATTTAAAATTTGCACAAAGTGTACGTTTTATAATATGGTTAACTGTGTCAAATTTGGTTGAAATCGGTTTAGATTTAGATATAGCTCCCATATATATCTTTCGTCCGATTTGCACAAAAGCCAGAGTTGAAGCCTGATTTGCTTCAAATGTTGTATATATATGCCAGAGTTGAGTAGAATGTTTCATATTTTAGACCCATTTTCAATGGGAGTTTCCTTCACTTGACTCGATAGTTTCCACAGAGAATATATTTAATATGCCTTTTGATCTAATTGGTTCAGATTTCGTAGTCATATTTCACACTTTCCACAAAACGGTCGAGTTTTAAATAAATTAAGCCAAATAATATATCACAACCCAATAGCAAAAATTTTAAGTATTACTTAAATTTTCCTTTATCTCGAATACGTATTTCTCGCTCGATAAATCTAAGCTTTATATTTCCCATATTTTGTAACTAACATTGTGTTTCATCCCAGGGTATTAGCCGATTTAAATTTTAATTCTAGAGATTTTATAGAAGTAAAAAAAATTGTCTCCATATTGTATATAAATTATATAAATATTTCTAATAATAGCCTTCATAATAACTCCCAGCAAATTTGAAGGAGTTGAAATGGTAACACAAATTTTTGGTCTACATAGTGGTGAAGGATATAATATAGTCGGCCCCGCCCGACTTTAGACTTTACTTACTTGTTTTACTTTAATTTGTAAGGCAATGATTCCGAGCCAAAGAAGAGAAGAATTGCAATAACCCTAGAAATCGTAACCTGTTGAAAGTTACGGATAAGATAAATATACGTCTGTGGGACGTGTAATAGTTTATAATTAAGGTGACAATATTTTTAATTTTTGTACTTATTCACATTCTCTCTCAGACGCATATGGCTCTCAGACGTAGATTAGCTGTCTAGGGTTAAGGACACATTTACACATAACTACCACAAAATTTTTCAGCGATACAAAGTACTTTGGTTTTAGTGAAAAGACGATCAAATTAACTTCCAAATGCTTGCAGGGATAGATATTATCTTAAGTATCCTTGATTTGGATATTGTACAGGATAAGATTTATTATTGTTATACTTTTCGATATATGTTTGCGTATTTGTGAGCATAATTTAGTAGCCTATGAAACGAAACGAGATTATAGTTTTGCCAGGCACATACATAGACATACAGTCGTTTAAAATCTATATCTTCTATTCTAACAGACATGAATATTAAACTTTTAATTGTTAAGCAAAAAGTCACAAATATTGCTTTTATTAAATTGCGATATTAAACACTACAATTAAATGAAGCAAATATGATGTGATCAGATTTTGGACAATGGTTGATGTAAATGTATATAAAATATTTTGCAACTCCAAATTTTCCATAAACAATTATCTATTAATAATAACCAAATGAGAAGATATAGAGGTTGGCTTAATGGAAATCTTAAGTTAGGTTAACCTATAGTAGCAGTCTAGGCTTTCCAACAGAGATTTTGATTTTGATCGCCATAGAAAAATTTAATTTTTTTTTTTTGAGATAAATGATGGGATATTTATTTCATAGCTATATCAGCCAAATGACTATTACGACTAAGCTTATTCATTTCATGAAGATTTGTATATAACTAATTCTCAAAGTTGCTGTTCCATTTTCATCGGTATTAAATCACAAAATCTTGGTAGTCAATTGTGACCATCTCTACGAGAGATAACACGATCCGAAAACGTTTCCCATAGTAAAGCAATGGATTCGTTGCCTTTGTGATTGGTGGCTTCATCTTTAGATAGCGCCGTTGATTTTACCCCATTATTGAAAAGGTCTAATGACCTTACTGGACATTAACCCATGCCAAACAGCCACACATGGAGAATGATGTTTGTCGACCCTAACCTTTCGCTACTGGGAGCCGCAGATGCGAATATTTTCAGGTTCTTAGAGATACAAAAGTAAAAAAACGAAGTTTTTGCTGAAGTTGAAGTCGACTATTCAACCTTTGGAATTTTGGAAAATAAAGTTAAATTCACCAATTGCACATTGATACGAGGACAGTTCAGAAACTTCTTAGCCTATCACAAAAAGCGCGGTATAAACAGAAAAAGTGTTTTTAAGTGTTTTGGAAACTTACATCTCTGCTATGAACACATGTTAAATTTTGTTTCGATCTGGCAACTCCTTCATATAGAAACAGGTGTTAAAAAAAAAACGCATCCGTAATTTTTTTACAATGGGAAAAATTAGAAATGCGTGCTGTCATTAAATATTTACATAAAAAAGGTTTATCGGGACAAGAAATTCATAATGATATGGCGAATGTGTTAGGTGAAAGTACTCCTTCAAATGCAACAGTAAAAAATTGGGTTGCTGAATTTAAACGTGGTCGTACAAGCATTGAAGATGAACCACGTAGTGGACGTCCAAAAACAGCAACAACAACAGAAATTGTAGCCAAAGTGCATGATATGGTATTAAATGATCGACGAATAAAAGTGCGTGAAATTGTTATATCATGGGCAATCTCAAATGATCGAGTCCATTTAATTTTGCATGAAGAGCTACAGATGAAAAAGCTTTCTGCAAGATGGGTGCCGCATTTGTTAACAGTCGATCAAAAACATTTCTCAAGTTTGTTTGGATCGTTTTAAGCGAAATAAAATGGATACTCCAGAGACAAAAAACAATCCAAACAATGGACTGAAGCTGGAAGAAGTGTCCCAAAGAAGGTAAAAATAATTCAATCGGCTGGTAAGGTTTGGAGAAGCAAAATTCATCCGATCCGGTTGAAATTTGATACGTGATGTTAGTATATGGTCT
This sequence comes from Haematobia irritans, assembly GCF_050003625.1. NCBI lineage: Eukaryota > Metazoa > Arthropoda > Insecta > Diptera > Muscidae > Haematobia > Haematobia irritans. Next base: position 62,138,395 of record NC_134397.1, read on the forward strand.
TTAACAACCTTGCAAAAATTGGCACTTATCGGGCCATAATCATATATAGGCCCCATATAAGCCGATCCCCTGATTTGGTTTTGGAGCCTATTGGAGCAGCTTTCGATTCAGTAGAAATTTGGTACATTGCGTTAGTATATGGCCGCTAACAACAATGCCAAACTAGGTCCTTATCGATCTATAGTTATATATAGCCCTCAGATAAATCGGTGCCCAATCACACAAAAATTGGTCCATATCGGTTCATAATTGTATATAGCCCCCATGTAAAGCGACCTCAATTCTGGCTCTCTAATTACCGCGTAAAAGTCCATATCGGTTCGTAAATATTTGTAGACTTACTTATATATATCGGAAAGTATTGGCGGTAACCCAAGTAATTCGATTGTGGCTGACAGTCTTTAGTAGAAGTTCCTACGCAATCCATGGTTGATTGTGTAGGTTCGGCCAGGCCGAACTTAAGGCCGTATATACTTGTTATTGTCGTGAGGTCTAAGAACATGAATATCCTTAAAACATGCATTCATATTCTATGAAAGATTTTTTCCTTGCCCAAAAGTCGATAAACTTTTCAATGAAGTCGTTTTTCCTTTGATCGGACTTAAAAATGGGAATTTTAACATTAAAGAAAAATTTGGTTTACTATGGTCAATTTATCTCTAATAATTCTGAGAAATTCTTCAAATTCCGAGCTAAAGAAGCGGAAAATTTTAGCTGGTATACCTTTATGTCAAAATTCTCTTTGGAATTTGAGTTTTGCGTACTTGATTCTAGGAAACAAATTTTAATGTATTCGTTTTTCAGTTTTTTTCTTCATGTGCTGTGTTAACGACAACCTAAATTTCCCAATTAAGACTCGACTTCAAGTAGAAATTAGGCAAAGTTTCAAGTAAAAAAGTCTTGAAAATAAAGTATTGTAAAAATCTCTTATTTAACAAGTTTAAAGACGAGTTCATTAATTTTGGAGAATTTTTCAGAATTATTAAAGCCAAGTTTATCTTTGGCCAACAAAATTTTCTTTCATATAAAAGTATACACTTTTGAATCAAATCAGCGATTCAATTTATAACTGGTTACCGCGACTTCATCCAAAAATAAAAAATCTAAATTTCATAAAATCGAATATTTTGTATAATTTGTATATATAAGTAGCCCTAGCGTCGAACCTTGTGGAACACCTCGTGACATGTGGAATAGGTCTGATATTCCATTTTCCGTATAAACCGTCTGTACCATTCCAGCAAGATACGATGCTAAAAGACGCTTCGCGCTTCGAGAGAAATTAAAAAATCAAATCCTCGAAGACATCAGCCAAAGCAGTCACACAACTATGACTCGAGCGAAATCCAGATTGGCTGACGACTAAAAGATCATTAATAGACATATATTTTGTCATATGTACAATTTTCTCAAAAACCTTGGACAAAAAAAGGCAATAAAGAAATGGGCCGAAATTCGAAATTTCCCTTCGGAATTGGGATTACCTTAGCATGTCGCCAAAGTCTAGGAAAGTAACTTGATGTTAAAATGGAATTAAAAATATACGTCACATATGGTAATATTGTAGGAATTTTAATGAACCTCGGATCAATCTTGTCATATCCTATCGAGTTTGATTTCACCTCACAGAAAGAGCGAAACACATCATTCTCCGTCACACAACTAAATTCAAAATCAGTATGTCCTTCCAACTGCGGTAAATTCCTACTGAAATCGTAGTACTCAGTATCTACTTGAGGTGCCGTAAATCCTGTAAATTGGTCATTCAGAATATTAGCATCCTGATTGCATCTCCTCTTAGTAGAATTCACGACTCCAATCTCTCTTATGATCTTCCATGTATATTTCGTTCCTAATGCTGTGTGAAATCTATCATTATAATAAGCAAACTTGGCTCTTTTAATCATGGAATTAGCATTTCTCCTAGCCGCTCTAAACTCGTCCTTCAACGCATCCGTTCTAAAGCGTTTCCATCTTGAATACGCTAAATCTCTCTGCCTTATAGCCTGTCCTACATCGCTACAAAACCATGGTTGACGTCCATTTGAGACAGTTCTAGTTCGAATCGGTACGCATGAATCGTATAGAAATGTAATATTGTCCTGGAAACGAGAAACCTTATCGTCTACATTGTTCGACAGAAAAATATCCTCCCAAATAAGTGAAAGGCGAAGATTCTCCAGTTCATTGTAATGAATCCGTGAAAAATCCCTATAAGAAAAAGTCTCAACGGATCGCTGTACTAGGATATTGTACACCATAAAAATAAGATCATGTCTAGAGAATATAGAATATCGGGATGCCCCTAAACCTAACGTAACCTAACCTGTGCTTACCTTTTTGTATCTAATGAATTTCAAACCATAATATCCAAATTAGAAATCTTTTGCACACTTACATTTTATATAAAAAGCATATAATATCTTATGTAGATATTTTTTTTATTCGGTTACTCTTGTCAACTTAATTGTTGGCACTTAAATGTCATGTCATACCATTCAACCAGACCAAAGCGACACAGAACAATATAATTCCTTAACTTTCAATTCTTTTGTGAAATGTGTGTCACTGCCAACATAACCATGCTTGTAACTACAATAAAAACAACTACACTGTCAACGAAAAGAGATGATAGAAATATAAAAGGCACAGAATTGCGAACCTAAGGCATTCGACAATCCAATACAAATACAAAGAATACCCAACATGTTCGTCAAGCACAAACACATGCGAACGAATGTTTTTTTATACCCTGCGCCACACTGTGGAACAGGGTATTATAAGTTAGTGCATATGTTTGCAACACTCAGAAGGAGACGAGATAGACACATGGTGTCTTTGGCAAAAATGCTCAGGGTGGGTGCCAAAGTTGGTTGAAATCGATTCATATTTAGATATAGCTCCCATATATATCTTTCGCCCGATATGCACTTATATGGACCCAGAAGCCATACTTTTATCTCGATTAGCTTGAAATTTTGCACAAGGGGTACAATTGGTAGTGTAGTCATGTGTGCCAAAGTTGATTGAAATCGGTTCAGATTTAGATATAGCTTCCATATATATGTTTTTCTGATTTCGACAAAAATGGTCAAAATACCAACATTTTCCTTGTTAAATCGCCACTGCTTATTCGAAAAGTTGTAAAAATGACTCTAATTTTCCTAAACTTCTAATACCTATATATCGAGCGATAAATCATAAAGAAACTTTTACGAAAATTGCTTCAGATTTATTATACCCTGCGCCACACTGTGGAACAGGGTATTATAAGTTAGTGAATATGTTTGCAACACCCAGAAGGAGACGAGATAGACACATGGTGTCTTTGGCAATAATGCTCAGGGTGGGTCCCTGATTCGATATAACCATGTCCGTCTGTCCGTCCGTCTGTCTGTGAACACATTTTTGTGATCAAAGTGTAGGTCGCAATTTAAGTCCAATCGCCTTCAAATTTGGCACATGTTCCTAATTTGGGTCAGAATATAACCCTATTGATTTTGGAAGGAATCGGTTCAGATTTAGATATAGCTCCCATATATATCTTTCGTCCGATATGCACTAATATGGACCCAGCAGCCAGAGTTTTATATTTCAAGCTAATCGAGTGTGCAAAATTTGATTGAAATCGGTTCAGATTTAGATATAGCTCCCATATATATCTTTCGCCCGATATGTACTTATATGGCCCCAGAAGCCAGATTTTTGGCCGAATTTGGTTGAAATGTTGCACAGTGAGTATATTTAGCATTGTAGCTATGCGTTCCAAATTTGGTTGACATCGATTCAGATTTAGATATAGCTCCCATATATATCTTTCGCCCGATATGGACTACTATGGTCCTAGAAGCCAGAGTTTTGGCCCAATTTGAAATTTTGCTATAGGAGTACAATTAGTAGTGCAGTTAAGTGTGCAAAATTTGATTGAAATCGGTTCAGATTTAGATATAGCTCCCATATATATCTCTCGCCCGATATGGACTAAAATAGTTCTAATAGCCAGAATTTTGGCCCAATTTGGTTGAAATTTTGCACAGAGAGTAGAATTAGCATTATAGCTATGCGTGCCAAATTTGGTTGAAATCGGTTCAGATTGAGATATAGTTCCCATATATATGTTTTTCTGATTTCGACAAAAATGGTCAAAATACCAACATTTTCCTTGTAAAATCGCCACTGGTTAGTCGAAAAGTTGTAAAAATGACTCTAATTTTCCCAAACTTCTAATACATAAATATCGAGCTATAAAGCATAAATAATTTTTTGCAAAGTTTCCTTTAAATTGCTTCAGATTTAAATGTTTCCCATATTTTTTACTAACATTGTGTTCCACCCTAGTGCATTAGCCGACACAAATTTTGAGTCTATAGGTTTTTTAGAAGTCTATCAAATTCTGTCCAGATCGAGTGATATTTAAATGTATGTATTTGGTGCAAACCTTTATATATAGCCCCCACATCACATTTGACGGATGTGATATGGTATCGAAAATTTAGATCTACAAAATGGTGCAGGGTATAATATAGTCGGCCCCGCTCGACTTTAGACTTTCCTTACTTGTTTTTTTACTAAAATTGTGTTCCACCCTAGTGCATTAGCCGACTTAAATTTTGAGTCTATAGATTTTGTAGAAGTCTATCAAATTCTGCCCAGATCGAGTGATATTTAAATATATGTATTTGGGACAAACCTTTATATATAGCCCCCAACACGTTTGACGGATGTGATATGGTATCGATAATTTAGATCTACAAAGTGGTGCAGGGTATAATATAGTCGGCCCCGCCCGACTTCAGACTTTTTTTACTTGCTTTGTTGTGTGTTTAGTTATAAAAGATCACACCGGTTGGATATAGCATACATTTTAGTTAGTTAAAATGATATGTGACATAAAAAATTTTTAATTGTGAGAAAAATTTGAATATTAAATTAAATTTTGCAATATATATATATATATATATATATATATATATATATATATATATATATATATATATATATATATATATATATATATATATATATATATATATATATATATATATATATATATATATATATATATATATATATATATATATATATATATATATATATATATATATATATATATATATATATATATATATATATATATATATATATATATATATATATATATATATATATATATATATATATATATATATATATATATATATATATATATATTTTTATATATATATATATATATATATATATATATATATATATATTGCACAATTTAATTTAATATTCAAATTCCCATTCGACCTTCCCATTCGACTTCCGAATAACCTTAATTTTATCATCACTAGGTTGTATTGCTTTTACAATATGCACTGAAAAAAAAAACATGCTCGGTTCCAAAGATTTTGTCTTTACTTTAAAAATTTTGGTATTGATTCCGAGCCAAAGAAGCGTAGAATATATGTAAGGATACTTTTAAGACACACTTCCCTTTTAAATTTGGGTTTTGTGTACTTGCTTCTAGGAAGCAAATTTTTATTTTTCTCAGTAATGCTGGTGACATTTCTGAGGGTTTCAAAGCTTCTCTAAGTGGTTTCATTGCAATGTGGAAAGCCGTTCGGACTCGGCTATAAAAAGGAGGTCCCTTGTCATTGAGCTTAACATGGAATCGGGCAGCACTCCGTGATAAGAGAGAAGTTCACCAATGTGGTATCATAATGGACTGAATAGTCTAAGTGAGCCTGATACATCGGGCTGCCACCTAACCTAACCTAAGACTCGACTTCCAGTAGAAATTATGCTATGTTTCAAGAAAAAACGTCTTTAAAATAAAGTGTTGAAAAATATGTCCTATATTTGAACGATTTTTGCTTTGTAGACAAGATGCAAAAAGACATCAAATTTAAAGACAATTTCATTAAATTTGAAGAATTTTTTCTGAATTATTATAGTCAAGTTGACCTTAGCCCGAACATTTTTTCTTTCATTTGATACCCATTTTTAAGTGAAATTACTTAATTATAAGGACAATGTGACTTCATTGAAAAGTTTATCGACTTTTGGACAAGGAAAAAAACTTTATATTTATTAGAGAAATGTGTCTTCTATGCTAAGCAAAATTTGCATTCGTATCCCAGCAAAAAAAGCATCGCCAAAAAAGTAACGAAAATGTTCTTTTTGGATCCGGAAGTGGTGCAAAATTGACGCAGAAGTGATGAATTTAACATGGGCTTGTCATAGGAAGGAAGTCCTTCATTTCAACAGCCGTTGCACTGAATTTCTATTACTTCTTTAGGTGTGATCCGAATTTAATGTGTTGGATGTAAATTAAAAAATTCTGTGATATTTTGTTAACTAAATAATTTTTATAATTTTTTATAATTTTTAATGGATTCTAACGCTTGTCGGAAACGTTTGACCTCAAATATTTGCAAAAATTCATAGTTTTTTCAGATTGGATTTAGCATTTTTTTCAACAAAATTTAAATTATTTGTACTATTTTATGAATTCTTACTCTGTTTTTAACCTATTTGAAGCCAAAAAAGTTAAAAGTATCCATTAAAATTATAAAAAAACCAAGTTATAAAAAGTGAATTAAAAGAACTTCCTGGGTAGGTAAAATAAAGAACATCATTGGGAGTGCATCTTTTGGAAGTGCTTTTAAAGTTGTGCCTTTGGAAGAACTTCCAAAATTTTTTGGTGGGATTTTAAAGACATGAAATCTTTGACCACACGACAATATTTTTTTCAGTGTGGTTTCCAAAGATCTAGTTCAGCAAGTTCTCATTGCCACGGCTACGCCTCGACCAGGCAATAGACACATATGTAAGGTTCCCATTTCGATTATACAAATTTTATTCATACTGCCTTACTACATCAATGTCGGTATTAAGTTTTCTGTCATTTTAATGGTGCTTTAGATATTTCATTTTTGTTTTAGAAAAAGTTGGATTATTTTTAATCTTTCAAAATGTTGGTCCTAGACTTAGACCGTGAGGAGTCATAAACATGGTAGAGTAGTTAACATTCTGCTTTGCAGGTCGGAAAATGGGAACCCAATTTTTGTTTTCCAAAAAATATTTTCTGGTACCTAGTTTGTCTTGAAAGCCTCTTACCTTCATACCAGACACTAACACATAAAACCCCATTACCAAATATATAGCCCAGAAATGGAAATGTGTTTTTTTAACAAAAAAAAGTACAACAGCAAAAAAAAATAAGTTACACTGCCATCATATACCCCTGGCACACTTTTCGATTTCGTTCTGCGGCTGCTGCTACCATTGTAGATGTTCGTTTTTTTTTATTCAGGGCTTTGTGTTCCACTTGATTCTGGTCACGTTAGACGAAAGCAAAAAAAGAGCAGACCAGACCAGAAACCAAAGCCCGAAACAAACAATCACAAAAAAAAACTGCAAGCGAACCAAGCGCCAAATGCACAAGTCCCATGACAAAGGGAACAAATAAACCACAAGATAAAGTCAAATAAAAAATCAGCAACTAAAGACACTACCATCAACAACAATGGTAAGAGAAATGTGGAAAACGCTGAAATGCGGTAAACCACAAACAAAAGACCAAGATAAATACTTTGGCAGTAAATAGACAAAAAAGCAAAAAAAACGAAAATGCAATCGAGAATTTTCAATCATTGTCATTGAATTTGATGTTTGAAAAAATAGCAAGTAAACCTAACTATAGCATATCAAGAAAATAGCTCAAATGTAATTGTGATACACCTAATAGCACGAATGTTTTTTAATATTACCATAATCCGAAAAAAAATCCCTAAGGGCTTACTTGCAGAATTTGTATGAAATATTGTCACGGAGCAATTTACAAATTTAACGTCAGTGGCTAATCCTCTAAGAAAGACAGCATTCATTTATGACTAATACTTAATTTCTCTAAGTCGACCTATCTGGCTTTAAATCTAGGATCAATAAAATTAAAATTAGGATCCAGATCTCTTTTATCGAATTTCCATTCTCTTTTCGCGGTATATAAAGAAAGCTATTCACACTGAAAAAAAATAAGCAGTGAACCAACCAGGAAAAAAATGTTGGGCAATTTTAGACAATTTAGATTATTTTTAGAAACTACTTGTTATTTTAACTAAACTGTATTACAAACGCTGACATCACGCCGATATCCTAAAAATAGGCAAATATTTTTCGAGAAAATTTATTAAATGTAATTATTTCTTTCCCTTGTTAATTAAAATTTTGTAGTTTGAAAGAAAAAATTGGAGTTGAAAATTGCAAGAATGTCTTTAGTGCCATACGAAGTTCAAGATGTTTGCATTTGGAGTAAAATGTAAAAATTTAAAGAAACGAACTACACTGAAAAAAACATGCCCGGTTCCAACGATTTTGTTTTTACACTAATGATTTTGGTATTGATTCCGAGCCAAAGAAGCGGAGACAAGACAAGTTGACCTTAGTCAAACAAAATTTCTTTCATTTTAAGATACCCATTTTTAATTTGAATCACTTAATTACAACGAAAAAACGACTTTATAGAAAAGTACATCGTCTTTCGGACAAGGAAAAAACTTTATATCAGAGAGAATTCAATGCTAAGCAAAAACGCATTCGTATTTTAAAGACATGAAATCTTTGGTTTCACGACAATATTTTTTTTTTCAATGTATTTTCTGAGATGTACGAATATAGTAAATCTTTATGCTTCATTGTGTATAATTTTTCCCGTTTTTAACTTAACTTAACTATCGCGCGCATAAAATTATTAGAATAAAGAAAATTTTCTTCAGGCATAAAAATTCCATGAACTAAAATAAAGTTCAATTGGCTTTAGTGAATTGGAGGGTTCACTTTTTTTGAGTGCACGTACAAAAATATGTCAGTTTAAAAATCCAAATTATAACGGATACTTCAAAGTATAAAATGTTTTTTTTTTAAATCGCAAAAAAAAAACTTAATCTAACGATGCTAAATCCTCAAAATAAGTCTTAACCCATATTTGAAGAGCTTTTCTCTTAAACCTAAAGATTCAATATTTCTGTTAATTTAAGTACGATTTCTTTAAATAAAAACTGTGTTTCTTTACCTTAATGAAAATTTTACATAGGTCAATGACACGCGCCTTTAACGGAGGGAAGAAAATTTACAAAATTTGTATCCTAACTTTAATGAAAACAATTTTTGAAGCAAAGATTATAAACTTTATTTTAATTAAAATTTTATTATTTTAAAGAAATTTTTACTTATTATTTTACAAAGTGCGCATCCTAAAATTTAGGTTGCGTAATCTTTAATATCAAAATAATAAATATTTTTTTCAATACATATGGATCTAGCGTTATACCCATTTTCATTAGTTAACCAAACATTTTGGCCAACTGCACCCAAGTATAGAAAAAATACAACCAATATATTTTTATACCCTCCACCATAGGATGGGGGGTATATTAACTTTGTCATTCCGTTTGTAATACATTGAAATATTGCTCTAAGACCCCATAAAGTATACATATATTCTGGGTCGTGGTGAAATTCTGAGTCGATATAGGCATGTCCGTCCGTCCGTACGTCTGTTGAAATCACGCCAACTTCCGAACGAAACAAGCTATCACAAGTAGTTGTTATTGATGTAGGTCGGATGGTATTGCAAATGGGCCATATCGGTTCACTTTTACGTATATCCCCCATATAAACCGATCCCCAGATTTGACCTCCGGAGCCTCGTGGAGGAGCCAAATTCATCCGATCCGGTTGAAATTTGGTATGTGTTGTTATGTTAGTATATGGTCTCTAACAACCATGCAAAAATTGGTCCATATTGGTCCATAATTACATATAGCCCCCATATAAACCGATCCCCAGATTTGACGTCCGGAGCTTCTTGGAGGAGCAAAATTCATCCAGTCCGGTTGAAATGTGGTACGTGGTGTAAGTATATGGTTTCTAACAAGCATGCAAAAATTTGTCCATTTCGGTCCATACATTTATATAGCCCCCAAATAAACCGATCCCCAGATTTGACCTCCGGAGCCCCTTGGAGGAAAAAACTTCATCCGATCCGGTTGAAAGTTGCTACGTGGAGTTAGTATGTGGTATCTGACAACCATGCACAAATTGCTCCATATCGGTACATTATTATAAAGGGTGATTTGTTAAGAGCTTGATAACTTTTTTTTAAAAAAAAACGCATAAAATTTGCAAAATCTCATCGGTTCTTTATTTGAAACGTTAGATTGGTCCATGACATTTACTTTTTGAAGATAATTTCATTTAAATGTTGACCGCGGCTGCGTCTTAGGTGGTCCATTCGGAAAGTCCAATTTTGGGCAACTTTTTCGAGCATTTCGGCCGGAATAGCCCGAATTTCTTCGGAAATGTTGTCTTCCAAAGCTGGAATAGTTGCTGGCTTATTTCTGTAGACTTTAGACTTGACGTAGCCCCACAAAAAATAGTCTAAAGGCGTCAAATCGCATGATCTTGGTGGCCAACTTACCGGTCCATTTCTTGAGATGAATTGTTCTCCGAAGTTTTCCCTCAAAATGGCCATAGAATCGCGAGCTGTGTGGCATGTAGCGCCATCTTGTTGAAACCACATGTCAACCAAGTTCAGTTCTTCCATTTTTGGCAACAAAAAGTTTGTTAGCATCGAACGATAGCGATCGCCATTCACCGTAACGTTGCGTCCAACAGCATCTTTGAAAAAATACGGTCCAATGATTCCACCAGCGTACAAACCACACCAAACAGTGCATTTTTCGGGATGCATGGGCAGTTCTTGAACGGCTTCTGGTTGCTCTTCACTCCAAATGCGGCAATTTTGCTTATTTACGTAGCCATTCAACCAGAAATGAGCCTCATCGCTGAACAAAATTTGTCGATAAAAAAGCGGATTTTCTGCCAACTTTTCTAGGGCCCATTCACTGAAAATTCGACGTTGTGGCAGATCGTTCGGCTTCAGTTCTTGCACGAGCTGTATTTTATACGGTATATAGCCATACATTTATATAGCCCCCATATAAACCGATCCCCAGATTTGACCTCCGGAGCCTCTTGGAGGAGCAAAATTTATCTGATCCGTTTGAAATTTGGTACGTGGTGTTTGTATATAATCTCTAACAACCGTGCAAAAATTGGTCCATATCGGTTCATAATTTATATAGCCCCCATATAAACCGATACCCATATTTGACCCCCGGAGCCTCGTGGAGGAGCCAAATTCATCCGATCCGGTTGAAATTTGGTATGTGTTGTTAGTATATGGTCTCTAACAACCAAGCAAAAATTGGTCCATATGGGTCCATAATTACATATAGCTCACATATAAACCGATCCCCAGATTTGAACTCCGGAGCCTCTTGGAAGAGCAAATTTCATCCGATCCGGTTGAAATGTGGTACGTGGTGTTAGTATATGGTCTCTAACAACCATGCAAAACTTGGTTCATATCGGTCCATAACTATATATTGCCCCCATATAAATCAACCTCTAGATTTGACCTACGGAACCTCTTGGAGGAGCAAAATTCATCCGATTCAGTTGAAATTTGGTATATTACATGCAAAAATTGGCCCATATCGGTCTATTGTAGTATATAGCCGATCGCCAATCACACAAAAATTGGTCCATATCGCCAAAAATAATCTACCAAAATTTTATTTCTATAGAAAATTTTGTCAAAATTTTATTACTATGGAACATTTTGTCACAATTTTATTACTATAGAAAATTTCGTTAAAATTTTGTTTCTATAGAAAATTTTGTCAAAATTTTATTTCTGTAGAAAATTTTGACAAAATTTTATTTCTATATAATATTTTGTCAAGATTTTATTTCTATAGAAAATTATATCAAAATTTTTTTTTTATAGAAAATTTTGTCAAAATTTTTTTTCTGTAGAAAATTTTGTCAAAATTTTATTTCTATGGAAAATTTTATCAAAATTTTATTTCTATAGAAAATTTTGGAAAACTGAATTATATACGTAGTTAATCGGCCTTTGTTTTTTGTTTAATAAATACCCCGTATGGACTACCTTACAATTTAGAAGACGTTGTTTAGAAGTTTTAAGATACCTTGCCATCGGCAAGTGTTACCAAAACCAAAGTAATTCGATTGTGGATGACAGTTTTTAAGGGAAGTTTCTACGTAACCCATGATGGAGCGTACATAAGATTCGGCCTGGCCGAACTTACGGCCGTATATACTTCTTTAATGTATATTTGAAGCGTTTTTGGCTCGGAGCCTTCCCTACCGCGATCTTTCAGGATTTTTGGTCTCGTGGATATAGGGACGAGGCAAAGGTCGTGTGCCAACACACCCAAACCATAGCATTTCCACTTCTATTGCTTTGTAATATAAATTACACATGAGAAAGATATATTAAAAAGGATTATAGACCATATCCACTTATATATCATTTCTATGGTCATCAATATAAAAATTTTACAAAATATTTATGACACATTCTCTTCACTCATTCAAAAAGAAGCCATTTTGCTTGCAGTAAACGATGAAAACAATGAAACCCCTATGTGATTATTGCCATTGGCATAATGCGGTCTATATAAATTTATGTCAGTTGTTTGTGTCACATTGTGTGTTCTGTACTCCCATTTTTTTTGTTTCTTTTATTTATTCGCACTTTTGTATGATGGTAAAACTAACAACGGAGGTTTTTAATGAATTTAAAATTATGGTCCATGGTTTGTTTTACATCAGAGGAAATTTTCGCCTCTTTCGTAAATACGGCAAATGATGTTGGTGCACTGAATGCAATAAATAGAGAACAGAATAAAATTTATGAGTTCATTTTGTATATCAGTGAGCAAATGGATGATGCCTAAAGACAATGAGCGAACGTTGGTACATATCATAAAAGTGTATATACCCTCAACAGAAAAATCGCTTCTGTAACATATACCCCAAACATTTTGCTTCAAGCATTTATATTTTCAGGATTGGTCCAAACAAAATATTGTTTGTATCAAACATATTATGTTTCAAACATATTATGTTTCACCTTAGAGCATACACTGGTAGTAAAAACAAGTATATACAGCAGTAAGTTCGGCCGGGCCGAATCTTAAATGCCCACCACCATGAACCAAATATTAGGGTTTCCTTTGAAATTTCAGGGGGGCTTGAGGACTTGAGGATACTTCCCGAAGATAAATTTAAAGATTTCACCTATGAGGACTATATCAGATTCTGGATTTATAAGAACCATTTTTGTTTGAGTTTTAGAGGAATCATTAACATCTCTTGTAAGTGTGCAAGAAAATTATAAAATAACGTCTTGATTTGAAATCCTAAATCTCTAGAAGTAAAATCTGGAAATTTTACATTGAGTTTCAAGCAATTTTCATGATCAGTGCGCCTTCTACACCCGCAAGAAGAAAAGTCGGTCTATATGGAGGCATTACCAAATGGACCGATAAAAACTTAATCCGATACACGTGTTTGTGAGCCCAAAATACCAGAATAGTTACAATTTCAGGCAAATCAGACAAAACTACGGTTTCTATAAACCCAAGGAGTTAAATCGGGAGATCGTTCTTATGGGGCTATACTAAAATATGGACCGATACTCACCGTTTTTGGCACACCTCTTTATGACCCAAAAATACCTCTAGATTTCCAATTTCAGGCAAATAGGATAAAAACTTCGGATTCTAGAAGTCCAAGAAGTAAAATCGGGAAATCGGTCTATATGGGGGCTATACCAAAATATGGACCGATACTCACCATTTTCAGCACACCTCTTTATGGTCTTAAAATACCTCTACATTTCCAATTTCAGACAAATTGGATAAAAACTACGGTTTCTATAAGCCCAAGATCCCAAATCGGGAGGTCGTTTTATATGGGGACCATGCCAAAACATGGATCGATACTCACAATTTTTGGCACACGTATTTGTGGTCCTACAATACCTCTAGATTTCCAATTTCAGGCAAATTGAATGAAAACTGCGGTTTCTATAAGCCCAAGAAGTAAAATCGGGAGATCGGTCTATATGGGGGCTATACCAAAATATGTACCGATACTCACATTTTTTGCCACACGTATTTTTGGTCCTACAATACCTCTAGATTTCCAATTTCAGGTAAATTGAATAAAAACTGCGGTTTCTATAAGCCCAAGAAGTAAAATCGGGAGATCGGTCTATATGGTGGCTATACCAAAACATGGACCGATACTCATCATTTTGGGCACACCTTTTTATGGTCATAAAATACCTCTAGATTTCAAATTTCAGGCAAATTGGATAAAAACTACGATTTCTATAAGCCCAAGACCCCTAATCGGGAGGTCGGTTTATATGGGGACTATATCAAAACTTGGACCGATATAGCCCGTCTTCGAACTTGACCTGCCTGCAGACAAAAGACGAGTTTGTGCAAAATTTCAGCACGATCGCTTCATTATTGAAGACTGTAGCGTGATTACAACAGACAGACAGACAGACGGACATCGTTATATCGTCTTAGAATTTCTCCCTGATCAAGAATATATATACTTTATATAGTCGGAAATCGATATTTCGATGTGTTACAAACGGAATGACAAACTTATTATACCCCCATCACCATTCTATGGTGGTGGGTATAAAAATTAATGAAATGTTCTTTGCGTAGATATATTTTTAAGGCGCCAATTGGTTACTTCTATTATTTTACTTGCAGCATACTCTCTAGGTCTCTCTTTCTAAACAAATATATATTTATAGGCTATTTCCAAATTAATATATGTTTACATCGAAGCATATTATATTTACAAACATTTTATATCCCAAACATAATATGTTCTAACATATTAAAATATATGTCCCAAACATGTTATGCTAGTTTATGAACATTGTATGCTTGCACTTAAAACTATTGTGTTAACAAATTTGAAAAACAATCTTTTTCGTCCGTGTAGAATAACGACAAACATGTTACATGTTGTAATTTTATTGTAATTTTATTTTATTATGATATATTGGTATTACTCAATTATGTATGGAACAAAATATCGGCCAAATGGGCGCCGCGACCTCGGTGGCACACCTTCATCCGATGGTCCAAATTTTCGATGACGCTGAGGCATAATGGTGGTTCTATGCCGTTAATGTGCCGAATTATCTCATCCTTTAGCTTTTGAATTGTTGCTGGTTTATCGACGTACACCTTTTCTTTCAAATAACCCCAAACAAAAAAGTCAAACGATGTCAAATCACATGGTCTTGACGGCCAATTGACATCGCCATTACGTGAGATAACACGGCCATTGAATTTGTTGCGCAAAAGAGCCATTGTTTCGTTAGCTGTGTGGCAAGTGGCAAGTGGCACCGTCCTGCTGAAACCACATATCGTCCACATCCATATCTTCCAATTCGGGCCATAAAAAGTTCGTTATCATCTCACGTTAGCGAACACCATTCACAGTAACTGCCTGACCGGCCTCATTTTGGAAAGAATACGGCCCGATGATGCCGCCAGCCCATAAACCGCACCAAACAGTCACTCTTTGTGGGTGCATTGGTTTTTCGACAATCACTCTTGGATTCTCATTCGCCCAAATGCGGCAATTCTGTTTATTGACGAATCCACTGAAAATATGCCTCATCTGAAGAGAATTTTCTTCGAAAATTGATCATCCACTGTTGCCATTTCTTGGAACCATTTAACACGTTGTTGGATTGTGTATCTCTCCATGGTTCAAATTGAGTAAGTCTGAAATAGAGAAATGTCAAATAAAATTCTGACAAAAAAACTTGGCGTTTAGGTGTGCTTCACATTCAACATCGGCCCTTACAATTTAACCAATTTATTATGTTTCACCTTAGGGCATACACTGGTTGTAAAAATGAAATTTTCTTTGTACGTTTATATTTTGATGGTGCCAACTGGTTACTTCCTTTTTTTCCTTGCAGCATACTCTCTAGGTCTCTATTTCTAAACACATATATGTTTATAGGCAATTTCTAAATTAATATATGTTTGCATCCTCACAAAATAATGTTATAATTTTTGAACTTACAATAATTGTGGAAAAAAATTTAAGTTAAACAAAATTTTTGTTGATATAACAAAATTGGTTGCTACACGCAAAGAAAAAAAACGTTTGGAAAACGTGTACCGAAAACGTTTTTCTTTTGTTAGAGTTTTTTGAATTGCTTCGAAAATTTTAAACTTTTATCACCAAAAAAAATCGTTTGTTACAAAGTTTTTATTTTTTCAATAAAAAAAGTTATTTTTGAAACAACAACAGAGTCCATTTCGTTTATATCAAACACTCTTCTTTTCTGACTTTTGGTCTTTAATAAAACACATTTTACAGTTCAAAATTTAATATAGTACAATGTAATGTTGAACATTTTTTTCGGAATCTTCGGAACATATGTAGAATGTATGTAAAAAAAAAAAAAAAAAAAAACTTTGGTCGAAGCAGGGATCGAACCCACGACCCTTGGCATGAGAGTCAGACGTAGCAACCACTGCTCCACGGTGCCAAACTAAATGTTTGTTTCTGTTAAATAAACTTTGTTTATTCGGTTCGTGGGCGCCGCAAGCTATGCTATATAAATATAACTTATATGGATATTTATCTCTTGATGACCATAACAGGTACATAGCTCAGTGGTTAGTGTGTTGGCTTACAAAGTGCATGGTCCGCGGTTCGATTCTCCGTCCAGGCGAAAGGTAAAAAAATTTTAAAAATTTATAAAATCGTATAATTTCTTCTACATTGTTTGTATTACAGAAAAAGGTGCTAAGAACTAAAAATATTCGTGGAAGTGAGAAAGATGTGAGGGAAAATGCAATTAGCCAGAAAAAAATTTTTTTTTGAGTTAGTCTTTATGAAATTGTTTTTACATCCTGGAAAAGAATAAACGTTTATCACAAAAAGTATATACTTTTCTTCCAAATACACTTCCTTACAGCGAAAAGCAAATGAGAAACGAACTTTGTTTGTCTAAAATTTCGTTTGGGAGGAAAGAATTATTTTTTTGCGTGTAATGTGACAAAATATTACTAAACTCATAATTGTATTTACAAATTTTTTTAGCTCAACTTTAAACATAATTTAAATTGTATTGACAAGAAAATTCATTGATTTTTTTTTTTTTGTGTATTATATTTAAAAAAATTTTATGTCCCAAATGTTATAGGTGGGTTCTAACATATTAACATATATGTCGCAAACATCTTACGTTAGTTTATGAATATTATATTCTTGTACTTAAAAATAATTTGCTAAAAATTTGAGTTCCAAATATATAAAGTATACTCCCAAACATATGAAAAATAGTATTTTTCGTCCGTGTGGTTTGAATTTAAGTTGCTCCATACTAACTCCTTTTGTACTTAAATTCTTGTACTGCACTATTATAATACACACATGTTACTATCCACATGTCCAATGTCTACATTTATATATGAGTGTGTGTATATACTCAATAAAATAAGGTTATTTATATCACAACATTGTGTCAGTTTATATTAAAAATATATTGTATATTTTACAACGAGCTTTTTGTGGTCGCTATAATTTTTGCCACAGTCCATGTTCCCTGTTACAATAATGGGAATGACGAATAAATACGTTAGTGTTTTTTTTTTTTTGTATTTTATGAATATCTATACTGCCAACGCTACATATTATTCACGTATGTGTGTAGTCATTGAGTTCATGCCATACATATATACGACGATCGAAATATTTTCTGTCCATTGAGGTGTAGCGTTGTGCGTAAATCAACTCTCGATAATAGACAAAACAAGGCAAAATCGCTTTTTAATCTCGGATTTTGGATGAATGTCTCCCAAAAATTTCATATGTTCTTCAATTTGGCGAGTCACTGGTTATAGAGAAAGGAAACATTCTTTTCCCACACAACCAAGAACATGTGACAGAGTAAATTTCTCATACACCCAGAAAAAAGTGACCCCTTCTTTCAGTTAAAATGTACTAATTTTGAAGGAAGTTGAACTTCGTATAGCACCAAAGAAATTTTTATTTCTTTGAACGATGTGATTTTCTTAGAAATTAGGAAGAATGCATTCTGTACATTAGTTACAATTTTCCTATATTTATGTACCACTATACTACAGAATAAAAAAAAAAACTGAATTTAAGTTAATTGAATTCATATATGAAATGTTTTTATTACACTTTTTTCATTTATGTGGACAAATCTTACATATATGTGGTAAACCTTTTACTTCAAAATTAGAACTCCTTACTTACGCCTTTAAATACAGTTTTATTTATTTATAGGCGCATATTTTCTTTAATAAAAGACATTTTTATTAATATATTAAATATATTTATAACGACCGGCCTTGGAATATTAGTTTATTATTCCACTATTTCCAAGTGCATGTCATGTTAACATACATTTTCTCAACCACATAGAGTAATTTTTGCAACTTCCAGCACCTACTAGTTTTAAATAAGTTGCTGTCCAACGATTTTGTTCTACTTTACAATTTCCTACAAATATAAGAAGGTTAGCGTCACGGAATATTACCTGATAATTGAAAATTCCAAATCGAAGACAAATGAAGGGATTGTTATTCTGCTGGTGTTTTCTTGTTCATGCTTCCTTTATACACCATCACGCATGTTGACAGCTTTTATTGTTTTGTTAATGATTTTCAATCATTTTCAAAAAAAAAAACTGACAAATTTACTCACTAATTTGTAAAAAAAACAAATATTTTACTTACCGACTTTTATATTATTTTTTTACAATCGCTAGACGCTCCTTATAAAAACACGATTTCAACAGAAAAAAAACAACCCACGAGAAAACATATCGATTGACAGGTATCGATTATAGGTAGATAAAAGAAATATTGGAAAATTTCCTATGTTCTCACAAGTGCACCCATAGAAAAAATCATGAACGGCGTGGTCATTTCGAAACGATCCGTTCATGAAAGTGAATCAACACACATGTGTTGTCAAACTGAGAACAGATGGGGTCAATCCGACAACGTAAAAATGACACCATACGTTGTCAAGACAACAGCCAGCGTTCATGATCTGAGAACGAAATAGTTACGAATTTATAAACAAAATTAAAAAAAAAAACAAGTAAGAAAGTCTAAAGTCGGGCGGGGCCGACTATATTATACCCTGCACCACTTTGTAAATCTAAACTTTCGATACCATATCACATCCGTCAAATGTATTGGGGGTTATATATAAAGGTTTGTTCCAAATCACTCGTTCTGGACAGAATTTGATAGACTTCTACAAAATCTATAGACTCAAAATTTATGTCGGCTAATGCACTAGGGTGGAACACAATGTTAGTAAAAAAAATATGGGAAACGTTTAAATCTGAAGCAATTTAAAGGAAACTTCAAAAAATTTTATTTATGATTTATCGCTAGATATATATGTATTAGAAGTTTAGGAAAATTAGAGTCATTTTTACAACTTTTCGACTAAGCAGTGGCGATTTTACAAGGAAAATGTTGGTATTTTGACCATTTTTGTCGAAATCAGAAAAACATATATATGGGAGCTATATCTAAATCTGAACCGATTTCAACCAAATTTGGCACGCATAGCAACAATGCTAATTCTACTCCCTGTGCAAAATTTCAACTAAATCGGAGCAAAAAATTTGCCTCTGTTGTCATATGAGTGTAAATCGGCCGAAAGCTATATATTGGAGCTATATCTAAATCTGAACCGATTTCAACCAAATTTGGCACGCATAGCTACAATACTAATTCTACTACCTGTGCAAAATTTCAACTAAATCGGAGTTAAAAATTGGCCTCTGTGGTCATATGAGTGTAAATCGGGTGAAAGCTATATATGGGAGATATATCTAAATCTGAACCGATTTCACGCGGCACGCATAGCTACAATGCTAATTCTACTCCTTGTGCAAAATTTCAACTAAATCGGAGCAAAAAATTGGCCTCTGTGGTCATATATGTGTAAATCGGGCGAAAACTATATATGGGAGCTATATATAAATCTGAACCGATTTCAACCAAATTTGGCACGCATAGCTACAATGCTAATTCTACTTCCTGTGCAAAATTTCAAATAAATCGGAGCAAAAAATTGGTCTCTGTGGTCATATGAGTGTAAATCGGGCGAAAGCTATATATGGGAGCTATATCTAAATCTGAACCGATTTCAACCAAATTTGGCACGCATAGCTACAATGCTAATCCTACTCCCTGTGCAAAATTTCAACTAAATCGGAGCAAAAAATTGGCCTCTGTGGTCATATGAGTGTAAATCGGGCGAAAGCTATATATGGGAGCTATATCTAAATCTGAACCGATCTCAATAAAATTTGGCACACTAGACTACACCACTAATTGAACTCCTAGTGCAAAATTTCAACCAAATTGGGGTAAAACTCTGGCTCCTGGGACCGTATTAGTCCATATTGGGCGAAAGATATATATGGGAGCTATATCTAAATCTGAACCGATTCCTTCCAAAATCAATAGGTATCTATTCTGAGCCAAAACACATACTTGTGCCAAATTTGAAGTCGATTGGACTTAAACTGCGACCTAGACTTTGATTACAAAAATGTGTTCACGGACAGACGGACATGGCTATATGGACTCAGGAGCCCACCCTGAGCATTTTTGCCAAAGACACCATGTGTCTATCTCGTCTCTTTCTGGGTGTTGCAAACATATGCACTAACTTATAATACCCTGTTCCACAGTGTGGAGCAGGGTATAAAAACATATTTCCGCTACCGTGACTCGAACCTGTGTTGCCTGCACGATACGCGTTAACAGTCGCCTTAGCACATTGCACCAACGGCTGAGTTGCCATAACAACGTCTAACGATTATTTTAAAACGTTTCATGGCCAAAGAAAAACGACTGCCGCTCATGAAATCGTGAACGCCCGCGGACGAAATCGTGAACATTCCGTTTTGATTTTTTTGTGAACGTTTCCTTTTCATTTTGACAACGTCCGTTCACGATTGTGAAACGTAATTTTTTCTATTAGTGTGGGTTTCTTTAAGTTTTGAAAGGCTTGAGTACTTCTTAGTACGAGCGAATTAAATTTTTTCTATGCTAAGTCTTATTCATATAGGTTAGGTTAGGTGGCAGCCCGATGTATTAGGCTTACTTCGACTATTCAGTCCATTGTGATACCACATTGGTGAACTTCTCTCTCTTATCACTAAGTGCTGCCCGATTCCATGTTAAAAGCTCAATGAAGGGCGTTCCACATTGTAGTGAAACCACTTAGAGAAGCTTTGAAACCCTCAGAAAAGTTACCAGCATTACTGAGGTGGGATAATCCACCGCTGAAAAACTTTTTGGTGTTCGATCGAAGCAGGAATCGAACCCACGACCTTGTGTATGCAAGGCGGGCATGCTAACCATTGCACCACGGTGCATTGCATTCTATAATAAGGAAAGTCAGATTTATCATTTTATACGAATTTCTATTACAATCGAGAAAACCCGGGTTTGTTCATTTTTTATGAATGCGTTGTTATCAGTGAATAAAACTTTCTTGTTCAATTGTAAATTAGTACACCCCGAGAGGAAATCAGGATTAGTAACATTCCATACCTTATTCAACACACTATTTTTTTCTGATTCAATCACGAAATTATTAGATCCAATTAATTTTTTAATTGAAATATCTTCAATCACAGAAATGATAGTATCAATTAAAAAAATAATGGCAGTCAATTAAAAAATTAATGGATCCAATTAAAAAAATTAATTGATACTATTAATTTGTGTGATTAATTTTATTTCAGTTACAAAATGTATTGAATCAATTAAATTTTTAATTGAATATTTTTTAAAATCCAATTAAGATTTTAATTGAAAAAATTTTTTTCTGTATAGTTAATGAACTAATTCTACCCTTTTCTGTTTAGGATTTTTTTTTTTTTTGCTGTAACAAGTATTTTTTTTTATTTTAAACAGAACTTCAACTTAATAGAAATAAAATGGCTAAATTAAATTGATGAACATTGTTATACCCTTCACCATAGGATGCGGGGTATATTAACTTTATCATTCCGTTTGTAACACATCGAAATATTGCTATAAGACCCCATAAAGTGTATACATTCTGGGTCGTGGTGAAATTCTGAGTTGATCTAAGCATGTACATCCGTCTGTTGAAATCACGCTAACTTCCGAACGAAACAAGGTATCGACTTGAAACTTGGCATAAGTAGCTGTTATTGGTGTAGGTCAGATGGTATTGCAAATGGGCCATGTCCATCCGTCTGTTGAAATCACGCTAACTTCCGAACGAAACAAGGTATCGACTTGAAACTTGGCATAAGTAGCTGTTATTGGTGTAGGTCAGATGGTATTGCAAATGGGCCATATCGGTTCAGATTTGGCTTGCGGAGCCTCAAAGAGAAGCAAATTTCAAACGATCCCGCTGAAATTTGGTACATGATGTTGGTATATGGTCTCTAACAACCATGCAAAAAATTGGTCCACATCAGTACATAATTATATATAGCCCCCATAAAAGCTGATCCCCATATTTGGCTTGCGGATCCTCTAAGAGAAACAAATTTCAACCGATCCAGCTGAAATTTGGTACATGATGTTGGTATATGGTCTCTAACAACCATGCAAAAATTGTTCCACATCGGTACATAATTATATATAGCTCCCAAACCCCAGATTTGGTTTGCGGATCCTCTAAGAGAAGCAAATTTCATCCGATCCGGTTGAAATTTGGTACGTCGTGTTAGTATATTGTCGATACGGTTGAAATTTGGAACGTGGTGTTAGTATATGGTCTCTAACAACCATGCCAGAATTGGCCCATATCGGTCCATAATTATATATAGACCCCATATAAACCGATCCCCAGATTTGAACTCCGGAGCCTCATGGAGGAGCCAAATTCATCCGATCTGGTTGAAACTTAGTACGTGGTGTTAGTATATGATATCTAACATCCATGCAAAAATCGGTCCATATCGGGTCATAATTACATATAGCCCCCATATAAACCGATCCCCAGATTTGAGCTCCGGAGCCTCTTAAGGGAGCAAAAGTCATCCGATTCGGTTGAAATTTGGAACATTTCACTAGTGTGTGGCCTATAAAAACCATGCAAAAATTGGTCCGTATCAATCTATATTATATAGCCCCCAAATAAACCGATCACCAATCACAGAAAAATCACGATTGCCACTCGAGCCAAAAATAATTGTATATAGTCCCCATATAAAGCGACCCCATATTTCAAATCTGGCTCTATAATTACCGCACAAAAGTTTATATCGGTTCGTAATTATTTCTTCCCTATATATACAGGTCAAGAACTGAATATATCTAGTTATTTAATCGATTTTTCGTTTGTCTACTATATATCCCGCATGGACTAACTTACAATTTAGAAGGTGATGTTAAGAGTTTTAAGATGACTTGCCATCGACCGCAATCCAAGTAATTTAATTGTGTATGGCCGTCTTTATCGGACATTTCTTCGTTTACCTAGCACTTTTTGCTGGGTAAACGTGTAAATTTTGAATCGTACATTTCTTTCCCATAACTTAGACTCTATAAGTAGAAAATAAATTAAATTATTCATTTTGGAGTTGCACTATTCCCTGATAGCAGCAAAATGTTTTAATACATATAATATAAATAAACAAATTTTAGCTAATTAAACTATGTAAAATTGAATTGATTGTAATTTATATTATTTTTTACTTTTACTTGATTTTTTTTATCAAATTTAATCTTATTCAATCAGTCAAAAATCCTTTTAAATCAAACAATGAGGGTACACACATGTATACCCTTGAGAATCTTAAGCTAACATATATATATATTATAGTCATAAAATATTATTATAATTATTATGTCTATGCACGAATCGATTTTCTTCTTATATCTGACAAGAATATTTCTAATACTCTGTAGGACTTGATAATTTAGAATAGTCAAAGTATTTTGATAAAAAGCAAAATTTAAAACTAGAATAAATATAAGTCTGGAATAAGTTAGTATATAGATTATGGCTTAGAAATTTAAGTTTTTTTTTCAAATAAGAAATACTTCAACCATGAACATTTTTTAACTAAGGCGTTATGAATGATTTCCCTTTCAACATATAAATGTACCTTTTCTCTCCATATATAAAACTTCGCTATCGCTATTTTTCCCGATTGTATTCTAACAACAACAACAAAAAGGAATAATTAAAATCCTACAAATTCTCCACAGTTTCAATTTCAAGAAATAACAATAAAATCTCTTCATTTGAATTTTTTTTTTTCTTGTGACTACAATACCTTCAAATATATATAATGTTACTTGGTTTTTCACAAAAGAACTTCTAGTCTCACTAAACAAAATAACACTGAAAACACTACTAAAACTAATAACCACTAAATAAAGATATTTTCCTTCGAACCCAAAAGATTTTCACAATGTACCAAGCAACGACAAATGAATGTTATTCATTTAACGACAACAATGAATCTAAACAAAATTAACTAATAGACTTTTTCTCCATTTTATTTATTCGTTTTTTTTTATTTTTCTCCACTTTATTGTATGTGAAAAACAAAACGACAACATATATAAAACCTCATCCTACTTCTCCTTCGTGAAACACACACAAAATACGCGCGCGCGCATTCTTCTTTCAATGCCCGAAACATCAATTTCAAACAAAACAAAAATGTATATATGAAATGGTCATTCTATGGTTCAACTACTACAACAACGACGATGATGTTGATCCTGATATCCTTCTTTATATGTGTGGGTGTATGTGTATGTGTGTGTGCATATGTTTATTGGTGCCAATGTGAAAAAATCCCCATTTCCAATAATGACGACCACCTACCAACCAATGGACCAATTTTTTTTACAAAAATACACCTGCATTGTTTTCCCAAAAATATGTGTATGTGTGTGCGTGTATTATATGTATGTGGTGTAACTCCCCCACAAAACCCCTACGTCGTATATGAATCGTCTGCTATTCTACAATCATCAATGAATCGGGAATTGACCAAAAATGAATCTATTCGATTGCGCCACAGGTAAAAAGCAAACTGGCGGTGTCACTCTAACCGGCACAAATTCTGTGGGCGGCGTTGTCGGTGGTGTGGTCCACAATGCGTTGACGTCGGGTGATATACAAATTCATGCAAATGTAAGAATAAATCTCAACGTAAATAAATAATTATATTTTTTATTATGTTTTTCCTAAGTATACAAAAGATATATTTGGATTTATATAATTTTTGTTTAATTATTGTTTTGCACAAGAAAAATCAAAGAATTACTAACCAAAATTTTTCTCTAAAAAAATGGAATGAAATCATTTTGTGTTTTATCAAAAAGAAATCTATGTGTGTGTGTATATATTTTGTTACTTCTAAAAATTTATTCCGGCACCAATGTTTTCCAACAAAAAAATTACCTTCATACAAATTTTATAATTATTATATTTTTATGTATATGTGTGTATATTTTTATATTGATTTTCAATTTTTCCTTCTCATAAGAAAATTGAATATTTTCTTTTGAATTTAATTGTATTATTATTTATTATTATTGTATTGGCTGGTGTCCCTCTTTCCATATACAAAAAGAAGTATAATTTCTGTGATCTGGCAATTATTAACAATGCACAACTATTGCCTTTTTTAGTAGGCTCTAGCATTCTCTAAACACAAAGAATGAGATCAAAAGAGAGCCAAAAACCCACCTGCATATTTCTTTCCTCTTATCTGCGCGTATGTGTGAGTGTTATTCGGAAAAAAAAACTTTGTTTGTTGTGTTGTTGCTGTTTGTCTATGGTATTCTAATTAACTAAAAACAAGAACCAACCAACCACCCACCCACCCACCAACACACGCTCACACACTTGTTTATCTTGCCTGATCATTTAATCTCTTGTTAATGTCACTCTCGTTCTTTTTAAATTCGTTATGTCTGCCACACAACCACAACTCACTAGCTTCCAATTCTCTCACCAAATCTAACCTAACCTACTCACTCTCTCTTTCTCTCCCTCACAATAGAATGAAAGCAATGCTTTCAGAAACTATTTCCGGTTTTTTAGTTTCTTATGATAGTTTTGACTTTTGTTTGTTTACAAAGCCTTTGCTTTTATTTTATTGGTTTTCGTTTATTTAATTTTTACAAACAATACTTCCAGTGATAATTGTAATTTTTTTTAAATGGCTATGAAAATGTGGAAAATTTGCATGGATATCGTAACGCTGTATTTTTTCCTCTTGTAATATTAGCGATATAAAATCGATTTAATACACTTACGAATATTTGTATTAAATTTTGTAAGTATCTTTGTGTACCCAAAACAAACAAGAAAAGAACTAATTTGCTCCAGCTAACATTAACACATAGGCAAACACCACACATATGCCACAAATTCTTCCAAATTTTTGATGAACACCGAACTAGGAAACACATTTTTAAAGTTTCTAACAACGAAACCACCACACTATACACATACATATATAACCAATTCAATTTCACATATATGTTAAAGAGGTTTTCTTTGGACTCTATTGATAATAAATTCTATTTATTTTATCATTTTCTGGCCTACGAAACAATGCTTTTCATATGTGAGAAATTTGACATTAGTATCTTTATCTATAAATTGACATACACTTATATGGTTATTATATCTTCTTCTATAAGATTACAGGCTAAGTACACATTGAAATATAATTTGAGTATACAAAGTAATATCCAGACTACACACACATTTTTTTCTGAATCAATCACGAAATTAATTGGTCCAATTAATTTTTTAATGGAAATATCTTCAATCACAGAAATAACAATATCAATTAAAAAATTAATTGATGGTCAATTAAAAAATTAATTGATGGTCAATTAAAAAATTAATTGATATTAAATTAAAAAATTAATTGATGGTCAATTAAAAAGTAAATTTTTCTGATTGATTTTGGTTTCAATTAAAAAATTTGTTGAATCAATCAAATTTTTAATAGAATATTTTTTAAAACTCAATTAAAATTTTAATTGGATAATTTTCGTGAATTTTTTTTTTTTTGTGAAAATGACCCAAAAAAAATGTTCAGTAAAATCAATTTTTGGATCTACCGATCCCATATTGGCTAATTTCACATCTTGGCCTAAATTATGAAAGGAACTTTTTAACCGATTTTTGGTAAACTTAAATACTAGAAACGAAATGAAGGGAATCTTTTAAAATATTTTAATAGTTTTAGGTCGTAAACCTTTATTGTTAGCACCTCCCCCATTTAAAATCATAATTTATTATGGTTTTAAATTTTTTAATAAATAAATAAATTTAACACCAAAATATAACACTGGATATTACTTAAATATTTCTAACTTATCTACAACATTATCACAACCACCTTATTTTATTTTCAAATTAAATTAAAATCATTTTGAAAAACTTCCCCCGAAAATCAATAAAACATCTTCTAAGTGAAATTTAAAAGTAAACAAACTTTAATATTTCTTATATGTCCCGCCTATTCCATAACCCTCCCTCAAAAAACGAGCAAAAATAATCCCAAAATATGTGAAGCGACGTTAAGAACAACAAAAGAGAGAGGATGTATGCCACCACCACAAGTGAAAAGAAAAATGTCCCTGTTTTTGTTTTACTCCCACTCCATGTACCAAAAAAGAAAAAAAGACTCCTATTGTATGCCAAACAATAACCAAGATCAATCTTCACATTCAAAGAGAAAACTATAACAAAAACTTTTGTGTTCTTCAAATCTTTCCATATACCCGATAATTACAGCCACTTTGCGCGATGATGCTTGGCGCCAACAGAGAAGCCTCAATGAACGTGATCTACTCAGTGTGAATAGCTCCTATGGCGGCGGTGATTATCGTTTAACCAGCAGTAATCGTTTGTATTCCTCGGCGGATAGGGATCGTTATGAATTGCATCGCGAAAGACTGGAAAAATATCCTTTAACTCGCACGGCACGTTTAGATGTCCAACATAGGAACACTTTCAATCGCACAAACCACGATCGGCAGTCAACGGCATATGGGCCCCTGGGTGCGGCCAAGGGACGAGATCTTCTTGCAGACCCTTTGTATACGGGGGTAACTGCCAGGCGGGCACCTCCTCTGGCCACAGCGGCCCAAAGAAGTGGAGCAGGCGCCGGTAGTAATAGCGGCGGCAGCAGCAGCAGTTATTTGCACAAACAGACACATACACCATACACACAACCACAAATTGTGATCGGCGATACGCCATTGAGTGCTAAGACCTCGGCCACATCATCACTGTATGATCGTTATATGGGCAGCAGTGCTGGTGTTGGTGGGGCCAGTGGGGTGGGCACAACAAACCAAACCATGACATCTTCTCTAAGCGGATCTGAAGGGGCCACACGTACTTTAAGTCGCGAACGTAGTCTAGTCGATAGCTATTGGGATGAATCAGCTACACCAAGCTCAGCATTGGCCACAAATAAAGCTCAGGATTCCCGACGCTTTACCGAGCGTAGAATAAAGAAGACGGTGCGCTTTGATGCCCATGACATAGACAATACGGGTGTTGATTCGCTGGTGGTGGGCAGTCTGACGACTTCGTCTTTGCCTCCAGTGACCACCATTTTACCCTCGACAGCGGTTGAGGTGGGTGCGGCCAATATACTGACCAGTGCAAAATTGCATGCCCATTCCTCGTCTGCCTCTTCCTCTGCCACAAACACTGCCATAAATATTCTAAGCGACACAACTTCCAATAGTGCTGCAGCTGCTGCCAATAATCAATGGTCCCGTTGGGAAGCAGAGCGTCAAGGTAGCCAGGATTCAGCTACCAAGGATTCGGGTATAGAGACTAGCAGTACATTTACCAGTAGTGAAGATTCAAATCGTGGAGATGGACCCAAGGTAGCTAAACAAAGAGAAAACAAAAATCAATCAAAGAAAACTATCCAAAAACCTGCTGACTTGGAGTCTATGTGCATATGAGACCCCTCTTCTGTTTTTTTTTTTTCTAATTGTTTCCTGTGAAACAACCACAACACCTTTGTGATAACGTCCAATGTACATTTTCTAGATCACTTTTGTATCATAATTTATGTACAAATATTTTTAATTTTACCTCGGGGTTTTTATCGGTTTCTCTGTGATACAATTCTTTAAAATCCCAGTTTTGATTGTTTTCCGTCCGATGGTTTTTTTCAGATTTTTGAGTTGGTTTGTACATAAAGTCCATATATTAAAAAAAATCCTTGAATTTAATATATTTAATACAGAATTTTTTATTTTGAAAACCATAAATATAAGTTTAACCTTACATATTATAGAAAACCTAAAAAAAAACAATACATACCAACGCTATATATTTACAACAAAAATTAAACAATATACAAAATCACTACACTGAAAATAAACATTTACTTTATATCTACTGCCTTAGTTTAATATAAATTCTTATCATTTTTCAACACTCCCAAATGCTTTTATTGTCGTCCACTTTACCACTCCACTGCATGTATGTTTGGATCATATATTTTTGTATAAATCGACTTTATGTATTGTTGCACTAGTTTTTCTAAATATTTCAGCACCTTTGGTTTTACATGGGATAAAAATTGATTTACTCTGAAAATCATATTAATATAAAATATAAAATTTAATTAAAAAATTTGATGCTGTTTTTATAAGATCAGCACTGAAAGAAAATTTTCGTCAGAACAGAACAAATTAATTCGTTAGCTCTTTGTGTTTTAGCCAATAAAGAGCTTTAAATTTCAAATACGAAAAAGTCTCTCTATTCGAATTTTTTATACCCACCACCATAGAATGGTGACGGGGGTATATTAAGTTTGTCATTCCGTTTGTAACACATCGAAATATCTATTTCCGACTATATAAAGTATATATATTCTTGATCAGAGAGAAATTCTAAGACGATATAGGCATGTCCGTCTGTCTGTTGTAATCACGCTACAGTCTGCAATAATAAAGCAATCGTGCTGAAATTTCGCACAAACTCGCCTTTTGGATGCATGCAGTTCAAGTTCGATGATGGACTATATCGGTCCAAGTTTTGATATAGTCCCCATATACACCGAACTCCCGAGTTGGGGTCTTGGGCTTATATTTCTAGGGCTTCTAGAATCGATAGCTTCTATCCAATTCGCCTGAAATTGGAAATCTAGAGGTATTTTAGCACCATAAAAAAGTGTGCCAAAAATGATGACTATCGGTTGATGTTTAGGTATAGCCCCATATAGACCGATTTCCCGATTTTACTTCTTGGGCTTCCGTAGTATTTATCCAATTTGGTTTAAATTTGAAATCTAGAGGTATTTTAGGACCATAAAGAGGTGTGCTAAAAATGGTGAGTATCGGTCCATGTTTTGGTATAGCCCCCATATAGACCGATCTCCCGATTTGGGGTCTTGGGCTTATAGAATCCGTAGTTTTTATCCAATTTGCCTGAAATTGGCAATCTAGAGGTATATTAGAACAATAAAGAGGTGTGTCGAAAATGGTGAGTATCGGCCCATGCTTTGGTATAGCCCCCATATAGACCGATCTACAGTTTTTACTTCTTGGGCGTCTAAAATCTGTAGTTTTTATCCAATTTGCCTGAAATTAGAAATGTAGAGGTATTTAAAAACCCTAAAGAGTTGTGCGGAAAATGATGAGTATCGGACCATGTTTTTATATAGCCCCCATATAGAGCGATCTCCAGATTTTATTCCTGGGCTTATGGAAACCGCAGTTTTTATCCAACTTGCCTCAAATTGGAAATCTAGAGGTATTTTAGGACCATAAAAAGGTATGCCGAAAATGTTGAGTATAGGTCCATGTTTTGATATAGCCATCAGATAGACCGATCCCCCGATATTACTTTTTGGACTTCTAGAAACCGTAATTGTTGTTCACTTTGCCTGAAATCGAAAATCTGAAGGTTTTTAGGAATACAGATAGGTGTGCAAGAAATTATTTTATTTTTTAGGCTTCTAGAATCCGTAATTTCTATCCAATTTGCCGGAAATGAGAAATCTACAGGTATTTTAGGACCTTAAATATGAGAGCCGAAAATGGCGTGTATTGGTCCATGTTTTGGTTTATCTCCCAAATAGACCGATCTCCCGATTTTACTTCTTGGGCTTTTAGAAACCATAGTTTTTATCAAATTTGCATGAAATTTTAAATCTAGAAGTATTTTAGGAACATAAAGAGGTGTGCCGAAAATGGTGAATATCGGTTCATGTGCACTGATAATGAAAATTGCTTGAAACTGAATTATAATTTCCAGATTTTACTTTTGGTAATCATTTAAATAATGGGGGTAAAAATTTACAGATGTTAGATTTTAAATCAAGGCGTTATTTTATTTTCATTTCATTTTCTTGCACACTTGCACACGATGTTTATGATTCCTCTAAAACTCAAACAAATATGGTTCGTATAAATCCAGAATCTGATCTAGTCTTCATAGGTAAAATCTTTGATTTTATCTTCGGGAAGTGTACTGGTTGAACTGATCTGCTTGTCACCAAATCCCCCTGAAATTTTCACAGGAAACTATAATATTTGATTCATGGTGGTGGGTATTTAAGATTCGGCCCGGCCGAACTTACTGCTTTATATACTTGTTTTAATGTAAAATAGACTTTCTGTACTAAATATTTAGGTAAATAAAATATCGTGGTATCACTGAGACTATGTAAACTTATGTAAGTGAAATGTGAACTCTAGTCCATTCAACTCAGAATCAGGACTATGGAGTCTATTCATTTCCATATTTTCTCAACACTTTGGGTGCGATAGAACTTCTCAGAACCACCAGTCGATCTATTTATTCGACAATTATGTAAATGTAGAATAGGGTTGATAAACATGATACTTTTGCTCTTAATAGCCCTACGGAACATTTGGTACCTTTTTCAAACTTATGTGAGTACATAAACTATAATATGTATACAGGCACTTTCGATCCATAATCAGGGCTATATGGTCGATCGATTTTTGGGCTGGACAGAACTTCTCATAACTATCAGCCGATTGCTCCGTCCGAAAACTGTTATACTGTAGAACTGGTAAACTTGATACTTTTGTACTATTTAGGTAAACAAACTACCCCGCGACATATTCTTCAAACTTATATAAGTGCATAAATTGAAATATTAAATCTAGTCCTGTCAGAATTACGATATGGAGTCGCACAAAATTATGACGACTCCGACTTTTAGACTTCTCAGAACCATCAGTCAGCTCGCCTTGGCCTTGCGTGTTCTTCGTTCCGTTTATTTATTGTTTTCATGGTAAATTTAATAATATTTTCAACCTTCATTGAATTTAGCATTAGAAACAGGACGAATGGAAGGAAAATAGTCGATTTTAAACTCCCCAGCAAGTACTTCTAAAGGCACAACTTAAATAAACACTTCCCCATATGTCCTCCCACAGATGTTCATTATTTTAACTACACATGGTGGTCAGAGTATAATAACTTTGATCTGACAAAATATGTGCCTACAAGAAATATATGCCGAACGACTCAGAATCATCTCCTGAGTCGATCAAGCGCTTGGTGTCCGTCCGTCCTGACACATAGTGGTCAGGGTATAATAACTTTGATCAGCCAAAAAAAAGTGCCTACCAGAAATATTGATTTTAGACTCCATAAAATATATATCGATCGACTCAGAATCACCTCCTGAGTCGATCTAGCGCTTGGTGTCCGTCCATGTATTAATAGGTTGGCTGATAAGTCCCCGGTCTAAGAAAGAAACACACATTTTTTTTTATCAAAATTCGTTTTTATTATTCAACGACCGTATATAACGACCTTCCAATTTTTTGATACCATTTTGCCTCAAAATAGGCCTCAGTTACGGCGATCACCTCGTCATTGCAGCCAATTTTTTTCCCTGCGAGCATCCTTTTGAGGTCTGAGAACAAGAAAAAGTCGCTGGAGGCCAGATCTGGATAATACAGTGGGTGGGGAAGCAATTCGAAGCCCAATTCATGAATTTTTGCCATCGTTCTCAATGACTTGTGGCACGGTGCTTTGTCTTGGTGGAACAACACTTTTTTCTTTTTCATATGGGGCAGTTTTGCCGCGATTTCGACCTTCAAACGCTCCAAAAACGCCATGTAGTAGTCACTGTTGATGGTTTTTCCCTTTTCAAGATAATCGATAAAAATTATTCCATGCGAATCCCAAAAAACAGAGGCCATTACTTTGCCAGCGGACTTTTGAGTCTTTCCACGCTTCGGAGACGGTTCACCGGTCGCTGTCTACTCATTCGACTGTCGATTGGACTCAGGAGTGTAGTGATGGAGCCATGTTTCATCCATTGTCACATATCGACGGAAAAACTCGGGTGTATTACGAGTTAACCGCTCAGAATCATCAAAACGTTGTTGTTTTTGGTCAAATGTGAGTCCGCGCGCCACCCATTTTGCACAGAGCTTCCGCATATCCAAATATTGATGAATGATATAACCAACACGTTCCTTTGATATCTTTAAGGCCTCTGATATCTCGAACAACTTCATTTTACGGTCATTCAAAATCATTTTGGGGATTTGTTGATGTTTTCGTCGGTAACCACCTCTTTCGGGCGTCCACTGCGTTCATCGTACTCCGTACTCATTTCACCACGCTTGAATTTTGCATACCAATCAATTATTGTTGATATCCCTGGGGAAGATTGATTTTTGTTTTAACTCAAAAAAAAATTTTTTTTGATTGATTTTTTAAGTTTTGATTGATTTTTTAATAATAAATTAAATTTTTATTCGAAAAATTTTGGTTATATTTTTTCTATATACTTAGAATATCAATTTTGCTACTTTTGCAAAATTTTAATTAAAACGAAGTTAAATTCTGATTTTTGGCTCGACATAAGAGCCTATATCTTGTTCAAATTTTGAGCTTAATGGGAGACATGTTCTGGTCTGCAAATTTGGGAAATCTAACCAAATTTCTATCACAATCAATAAGGACCGATTCTGACCCAAAATATTGACTTGTGTTCAAATCGATTGGTTTAAAACTGCGACCTTATTTAGAAAAATGTCTTCACAGATGGACAAATTGAAGAATACAAAAATATAAGGGAGTAAATCAATTTAATTATCTCATTATATGACAATATATGTACTCCGTATTT
Source organism: Haematobia irritans (assembly GCF_050003625.1). Taxonomy (NCBI): domain Eukaryota; kingdom Metazoa; phylum Arthropoda; class Insecta; order Diptera; family Muscidae; genus Haematobia; species Haematobia irritans. Next base: position 62,172,509 of record NC_134397.1, read on the forward strand.
ATTCTATATTAATGCTTATATTTTTGATTTGCCTCAACAAAAGATTGCTTATTTATATCTTTATTTTTTTTTTAATTATCTTCAAAAAGCTTCTTTCTTTGTAAAATAAAGAGTTTCTTCTACGTATGTGCTCTCTGAGAAAAAAAAACCATGCATTTGTTAATATTTACTACTTTCCCAAAATTATATTGAAAATGAAAAATGTGTATTTTTTACTTTTGGTGTAAGCCTGAAAACAACTGACTCTAGACTAAGCTTTGTTACATTTGAATATCCTAAAAAGGAAAAACAAAAAAAAAACAAATGTTGTATTGTTATCTTCTATAAAAATATGAAGAAAAAATGTTTATACTTTTCTATCTGTCTTTCTATTCTCTCTGTATAGTTGTAAGAATGAACGAAAAACAAGAAAACCCAAAACTTTTGTATAAATTTTAAAAACAAACAACAAAAAAAAAACAAAAACGAATGATGATTATGCTTTAGTTAAAAATTTTTTTATACTAACCCAGATAAATCAAAATTTTTCTAAAAACCAAAAACAAACAAAAATTAATTACTCAAATATTGACATTTTTATTTTTCATTTTATATGTATTACTATTTAAAACCAAACCAAAAACGAATTGCAAAAAATATCCTTCTTGCGATCTCACATCCCTACTTGACCTGACCTGCGATTCGTTCCGATCCGATTCGCTATGACCCAACCCCATCCATGCATAATGACCATGAAATATATCCACAAAACAAAACAAAAAACAATCAAATTTATTACAAAAAAAAAAACTAAAAACCCTGTAACAATAGCATCCGGTCAATTGGCAAATATCATCGGACAATGCCCGCATGATTGGTCATATGATATTACGCAAATACTATGATGGCGAAGATATTTTAGGCTTAAAAGTTGTGGGTGGCCAACCTCTACCATATGAGAATAGTTCAATCGCTGGTGGTGGTGGCAATAATGGTGGTGCTGTAGCCAGCGGCGGCGTTAGTAATGTAAATTATGGTGCTATAGTGGATAAAGTTAAACGAGGATCAGTGGCCGATACAGAGGGCCATATAAAACCAGGTAATATATACAAGAAAAAGACTCGATAGTACAAACACCGCCCCTACATAATCATTTTTCATTCTTCTTTCCCCTCACCGCAAAACACGTCAAATAAACTTAGGCGATGAAATTGTCAAATGGAATGGTCATTTGCTACAAAATAAGACAGCCGATGAGGTCTATGATATTATCGATGAGAGTCGTTTGGACGCCCAAGTTGAATTGGTTGTCTCTCGACCCATCAACAATGTCAGTTCTACACCTACACCGGTGACAGCAAATAGTGGTGGTTCGGCGACATCTATGGCAGCGACAAATATTAATACATCGGCGTCGAATGCATCTACAGCGGCGGCTCGCAAGGTTCCTAGCAGCACCATTGCTAGCTACATAGCCGGTAGTGCTGTAGTCAGCAGTGGTGGTCGTTATGTACAACGAAAAGGTATTTTATTTAAATATTTTGTGTTTATTATAATAAACCTAAAAAAAACGAAAAGATTTCGACTATATGATGTGACTGTAACCAAAATTGTTTAGGACAATATTTAGGACATCAATACATCCATCATACACATAATATACACAACCAATATATACATATACATATTTAATCTTATGAAAATTGTTTTGAATCATATAGCATATAAAATTTCTCGATTTTCCGATTATTTATATAGTAATCCCCGCTTAATTACCTCATTAGAACTCTTAATTTTTTTTGGTAATTTTCTGAACAAGGAATTTATGTATGTTCGTTTAATTACTTCAAATAGGTAAATAAACAAATGCGTTTAATTACTTTAACGGGATAAATATGCCAGGCTTTACACAAAAGAAAATTACAAAGCAACATCAAAATGTAATACAAACAATTCTAATAATTTTAAAAGTTACAAACAAGATATATTCTATAAAACAATATACCTTGGATATCTTTCAATATATTTGATGTTATTTAAAGGGATCTTTAATTTTAGTTTGAGACTCTGGCTTTAAAAAAATTATTTTTCAAATGTTCAGCTCCTTCTCTCCTTAAAATTCTGGATTTCAATTTTTAATTTAATAAGTATAGAGGGTGGCTGTAAAAAAATTAAAGAGCTAAATTTTTATGCGCGTTAAGGTGAGTACTATGTTCGGTTTTTTTCACCAAAACACTAAATTAAAAGTACAAATATATTTATGAATACAATTATATTTTGATCGAGTCTTGCCAAATAATGGATGGAAAAGATCCAAGGAATTGATTGCAAATAATTTTATATTTCTAAATTAGTTAATTAAAAAAAGTAACCATGAAAACAAGCTGGTTTTCAGCTTGAAAACGGAACATAGTACTCAGCCTTAATATAAATTGTAAATAGCTAAGACACAAACCAGACATATTTAGCCGCGCACCAATTGGGTTATGGTACACAGAAACACATTTCACGAATATTTTTATACCCTCCACCATGAGATGGGGGTATACTAACTTTGTCATTCCGTTTGTAACACATCGAAATATTGCTCTAAGACCCCATAAAGTATATATATTCTGGGTCGTGGTGAATTTCTTAGTCGATCTGAGCATGTCCGTCCGTCCGTCAGTCTGCTGAAATCATGCTAACTTCCGAACGAAACAAGCCATCGACTTGAAACTTGGCACAAGTAGTTGTTATTGATGTAGGTCGGATGGTATTGCAAATGGGCCATATCGGTCCACTTTTACGTATAGCCCCCATATAAACGTACCCCCAAATTTGGCTTGCAGACCCTCTAAGAGAAGCAAATTTCATCCGATCCGGCTGAAATTTAGTACATGGTGTTAGTATATGGTCTCTAACAACCATGCTAAAATTGGTATACATCGGTCCATAAGAGAAGCAAATTTCATCCCATCCGGCTGAAATTTTGTACATGATGTTAGTATATGGTATTAAACTACCATGCAAGAATTTGTCCACATCGGTCCATAATTATATATAGCCCCCATATAAACCGATCCCCCGATTTGGCTTGGGGAGCCTCTAAGAAAAGAACATTTCATCCGATCTGGCTGAAATTTGGTACATGGTGTTTGTATATGGTCTCTAACAACTATTCAAAAATTGGTCCACATCGGTTAATTATATATAGCCCCCATATAAACCGATCCCACGATTTGGCTTGCGGAGCAAATTTCATCCGATCCGCCTGAAATTTGATACATGGTGTTAGTATATGGTCCATATAATGACCATGCAAAAATTGGTCCACATCGGTCCATAATTATATAGCCCCCATATAAACCGATCACCAGATTTGACCTCCAGAGCCTCTTGGAAGACCAAAATTCATCTGATTCAGTTGATATTTGGTACGTGGTGTTAATATATGGCCTCAAACACCAATGCAAAAATTTGTCGAAATAGGTCCATAATTACATATAGCCCCCATATAAACCGATCCCCAGATGTGACCCTTGGAAGAGCAAAATTCATACGATTTGGTTGAAATTTGGTACGTGATGTTAGTATATGGTATCCAACAACCATGCTGGAATTGGTTCATATCAGTCCATGATTATATATAACCCCCATATAAACCGATCCCCAGATTTGACCTCCAGAGCCTTTTGGTGAAGTATATGATATTTAACAACCATGCCAAAGTGGTCCATATCAGTCCATAATCATATATAGCCCCCTTATAAACCCGAGATTTGGTTTTCGAGCCTCTTGGAGGAGCAAATTTCATCCGAGTCAGTTGAAATTTGGTACCTTGTGCTAGTATATGGCCGTTAACAACCATGCCTAACTAGGTCCATATCGGTCTATAGTTATATATAGCCCTCAGATAAATCGATCCCTAATCACACAAAAATTGGTCCATATCGAGTTTATATATAGCCCCCATATAAGCGACCCCCATATTTCAATTCTGGCTCTCTACGTACCGTGCAAAACTCCATATGGATTCGTAATTATTTGTAGACTTACTTACACATACGTTTTTTTCTTATATATACCACGTATGGACTAACTCACAATTTAGAAAACGATTTAAGATACCACAACCCAAGTAATTCGATTGAGGACGACAGTCTTTCGTAGAAGTTCCTACGCAATCCATGGTGGAGGGTACATAAGATTCGGCCTGGCCGAACTTACGGCCATATATACTTATTCCAAATAAAGTCTGAAATATTAAAAATTTAACTGATTCAGCAAATGATGAGGCTGGAAATAATGCCAGCGAAACGTTGGATGGAAATAATGGAATAATTCAATACTTGTTTTATTCGCATTTTAAAGTGACCTTGAAAGCCCATTAAAAAACATACCAAAAACAAAAGCTAATAAAAAAGAAAAAAGGTCGATAAACTAAATATACTAACAAATTTTTTAATTGAAACTAAACCAATTACAAAAATTAATAGTATCAATAAATTTTTTAATGGTATCAATTAATTTTTAATTTACTTTCAATAAATTTTTTTATTTATACTATCGTTTCCGTGATTGAAGACAATTAAAAAATTAATTGGATCAATTAATTTCGTGATTGAATCAGAAAAAAATGTTTTTGTGTGAAGATGAGCAAAGCATGGCTTTATATATTTTGACTACTTTTGACCAGCAATATATTAAATATTTTCCTGATACCAAAATATCCTGGGCAGGATTGCACAGTGGCCCGATTTTATAAAAATTAAGGGTCCATTAGTTCGGTTTTATTTCTACAATATCTCAATTGTTATTGTGTTTTTGATCTATGTGACCTTATTTTCTGAAAATGCGGTATCAAATTTGTTGCATAGTTAATTTATTACTGGTAAAAACTAGTCAAAATATATATAACCATATTTTGGTCGCCTTAGCATAACTCAATTAACCCATTCGGTGCGCGGCTAAATCTGTCTGATTTGTGCCTTAACTATTTACAATTAATCTTCATGTACATTAACATTTTCACACACAATTTTTAACTATATTGTTCAAAAGCTAAATTGTCGGAAATAACATCAAATTCTAGAATAAGTTTAAAATTGTTCGACTTGGCAATGTTTGACACGAAGTATGACCGTCAAACGACCGACAAAGGCATCACACGCTATACGAAATTGGCTCTGCGGTATTTTGGCCCATTGCCGGCGAAGCACCATTTTGATCTGATCGCCACTTTTGTAGTTTTTAGTACCAACCTTACTCTTCAAAATGCCCGTGGCGCTAAATTCCAAAGAATTCAGATCTGGAGATTTTTAAGCTTGGTTGACGTGTGTGAGTGCGATGGGTTGAGTACTGTTGCAATGTCCATGGTCTGCTTGTTTATTTTGACTCCACGGTTTGATGAATACGAGCGACGTCGGGGCCTAAGTTCTATTCAAAAACTGTTCTATTTGGAATGATTTTTCATCGGAGCCACCGTGGTGCAATGGTTGTCATGCCCGCCTTGCATACACAGGGTCTTGGGTTCAAACTCAGTTTCAAGCAAACACCAAAATTTGTTAAAAAAAATTATCCCACCTCTGTAATGCTGGGTACATTTCTGAGTGTTTCAAAGCTTCTCTAAGTGGTTTCACTGCAATGGGGAACGCCGTTCGGACTCGGCTATATAAAGGAGGTCCCTTGTCATTGAACTTAACATGGAATCGGGCAGCACTCAGTGATAAGAGCGAAGTTCACCACTTTGGTATCACAATGGACTGAATAGTCTATGTGAGGCTGAAATATCGGGCTGCCACTATACCTAACCTAACCTAACCTATCGGAGAAAACCAAGTTCGTAACTTTTTTACTCTATCCAGTCTAACTTTTCTGTGGCCTCTTTCACTTTGTGGAATTTCAAGCTAATTTTTCAATATGTGTTACCTCCATTCCCGCTATATGTTTAGCTCACGAGAAAGTTTTCTACCACTGCGACGTGAATTTCGATCAAATTTGGTGTTCACTTTATAGGTCATTTCTGGTATTGTTACCATCCACTTTTTGCACCGCTGCAATACTGCCGGTTCCAGCCAAATATAAAGCAATCACATTATCAAACAAGTATATACAGCAGTAAGTTCGGCCGGGCCGAATCTTAAATACCCACCACCATGAACCAAATATTAGGGTTTCCTTTGAAATTTCAGGAGGGCTTGAGGACTTGAGGACACAACCCGAAGATAAATTTAAAGATTTCACCTATGAGGACTATATCAGATTCTGGATTTATAAGAACCATTTTTGTTTGAGGTTTAGAGGAATCATTAACATCTCTTGTAAGTGTGCAAGAAAATTATAAAATAACGTCTTGATTTGAAATCTTAAATCTGTAGAAGTAAAATCTGGAAATTTTACATTGAGTTTCAAGCAATTTTCATGATCAGTGCGCCTTATACACCCTCAAGAAGTGAAGTCGGGCTATATGGAGGCATTACCAAGTGGACCGATAAAAACTTAATCCGATACACGTTTTTATGAGCCTAAAATACCAGAATATTTACAATTTCAGGCATATCAGATAAAAACTACGGTTTCTAGAAACCCAAGGAGTTAAATCGGGAGATCGTTCTTATGGGGGCTATACTAAAATATGGACCGATACTCACCATTTTCGGCACACCTCTTTGTGACCCGAAAATACCTCCAGATTTCCAATTTCAGGCAAATAGGATAAAAACTTCGGATTCTAGAAGCCCAAGAAGTAAAATTGGGGAATCGGTCTATATGGGGGCTATACCAAAATATGGATCGATACTCACCATTTTCGGCACACCCCTTTATGGTCCTAAAATACCTCTAGATTTCCAATTTCAGACAAATTGGATAAAAACTACGGTTTCTAAAGCCCAAGACCCCAAATCGGGAGATCGGTCTATATGGGGGCTATACCATAATATGGACCGATACTCACAATTTTTGGCACACGTATTTGTGGTCCTACAATACCTCTAGATTTCCAATTTCAGGTAAATTGAATAAAAACTGCGGTTTCTATAAGCCCAAGAAGTAAAATCGGGAGATCGGTCTATATGGGGGCTATACCAAAATATGGACCGATACTCACAATTTTTGGCACACGTATTTGTGGTCCTACAATACCTCTAGATTTCCAATTTCGGATAAATTGAATAAAAACTGCGGTTTCTATAAGCCCAAGATAAAATCGGGAGATCGGTCTATATGGGGGCTATACCAAAATATGGACCGATACTCACAATTTTTGGCACACGTATTTGTGGTCCTACAATACCTCTAGATTTCCAATTTCAGGTAAATTGAATAAAAACTGCGTTTTCTATAAGCCCAAGAAGTAAAATCGGGAGATCGGTCTATATGGGGGCTATACCAAAATATGGACCGATACTCACAATTTTTGGCACACGTATTTGTGGTTCTACAATAACTCTAGATTTCAAATTTCAGGTAAATTGAATAAAAACTGCGGTTTCTATAAGCCCAAGAAGTAAAATCGGGAGATCGGTCTATATGGGGGCTATACTAAAACGTGGACCGATACTCACCATTTTTGGCACATCTCTTTATGGTCATAAAATACCTCCAGATTTCAAATTTCAGGCAAATTGGATAAAAACTACGATTTCTATAAGCCCAAGACCCCAAATCGGGAGGTCGGTTTATATGGGGACTATATCAAAACCTGGACCGATATAGCCCATCTTCGAACTTGACCTGCCTGCAGACAAAAGACGAGCTTGTGCAAAATTTCAGCACGATTGCTTCATTATTGAAGTCTGTAGCGTGATTACAACAGACAGACAGACAGACAGACAGACAGACAGACAGACAGACAGACAGACGGACAGACGGACATCGTTATATCGTCTTAGAATTTCTCCCTGATCAAGAATATATATACTTTATATAGTCGGAAATCGATATTTCGATGCGTTACAAACGGAATGACAAACTTATTATACCCCCGTCACCATTCTATGGTGGTGGGTATAACAAAGAGCTTCCAAAAGGTATTTTGGATCCCCAACTTGTGATCCGGAAGTAGTGCAAATTTGGATTATCTCCAATGAATTTTACATGGTCCTCCCTGCAAAAAAAAGAAATTGGTAGTTGTTCTAAAGACAAATCATTAACATCACTTCATAAAATGTCCTCGGCGCTTCTACGCCAGTTTTGCACAACTTCCGGATCCAAAAAGAACATTTCCACCTTTCCTTCCTTTTTTGGAGCCGCTTTCTTTGCTGGATTTTCATAGGATGGAAGTACTTCGTTTCCGGATCCTTTACATTGCTTTAGAAAATGTGCCTTGGAATATTTTCCCATTTAAACTAAACAAAAAATGAACAATTCTAATAATTTGAAAACCTTCTCATAAGAACTGCCATGGATGTGAGAAAATCAATTTTTATTGTTTTGTTTCTTTTTTTATAGTTATAGATTTTCTATTCGTTTTTGTGACATTTAATTTAACTTCAACGGAAAAAATGATGGAGGATCCCGGGATGCTCTTAAAATAAGAATTTCTCATTTAGTTGCTGGGCACGTTATTCCCATCACGAATAACTTTATTTCTGAATGTAATTGATCAAATTGCTTTTGCATGCTTGTAAACAATAAATTACACTGTCACGGTTCTCAACCAAAAAACAGATATTACCTTCAACAATATAATTGAATTGACAGTTTTCAAATACAATTGAAATGTTCTACTACACAAGTAGGTCTATGTTAAGAGTTTAATAATGCTCTCGGTGTTAATCAGGTTTACGTTTTCAATCAGGTCCCTTAGGTAAATTTTTCCTACAATTCTAGGATTGTCTCTATATGTTATCTACAAAAGACAACCACATTATTCTCGTCTACGAAGGTTTTCAACTTATATTCGCACTTACACACTCTCAAGAGTAAACGTCAAACGTAACAACGTATCGTCTCAACGGTGTGTGACTACAATTGCATGAGGCGTGTGTTTGAGTTTTTCGTGCGTGAGTACGGATTTTCTTTCCTTGAGTGTGAGTGAGTCCTACCAAAAATATCGTGTGTGAGTGTGCGTGAGTAAAATATTATTCACGTGCACACCTCTCCTCTGGGTAGGTAATTTAGGCGCAAGGACGAAGGTGAAGAAGTGAAAAATCGAATTGGCTCAATTTGAATGAAATTTTCATTGTATGACATACAAGGTATACACTGTTGTATCGTATATCTAATCATACCATAAACATAATCAGATATTAAAGATTTGCAAAAAAAACTCTTTAATGAGGAATTCACAATATTAAAACAAAATACAATACAATACTAACAGCAAAATAAATTGCACACAAAACTAATACATATACAGCTGAATGAAAAACACAATTTAACAAAAAAATTAATTATCATCAAATTCAGAACAAACCAACATAACTAATTCAACTTTGTTTTTTAATTTTCTTCCATTTCTTTGCAATGTCATTTGAATCGACGATATATCTTGAGCAGCACCCTTAGTCGATGATATAGAAATCCATAGAGATAAACCGAGTGTACTCATAACATCGCCTGGATCACCAGATTTTCATGCTCAAAACAGTAGTAGTGGTATTAGTAGTAGTGGCGGCAGTGGTCTTAACCTAAGACAAAGTGCGAATGTACGCAGCTACGAAGCCACCGGTGCCGCAGCAGCTACTCAACAACGTCTGGGACCAAAACACGTCTCGAGTGCCGCCAGTACAAGTAGCAATCAGTCGGTCAGTAGTTGCAGCAGCGGTAGTAGTAGTCACACATCACACACCCACCAAACACCACATCGAGCACCGACATCATCGTCGTCATCATCGATCCAAGGCGGAGCAGCAACTACGACGGCGGGCCATCATCATCACCATCATTGCCATCAAATACCACCACCGTCATCGCATTCGCCGTATACATATGGCTCAGGTTTGGGACCACAACAGCACCAACCGCATCATCAGCAACAACTCCTCCTCCTCCAACAGCAGCATCCGCACCACCAGTCGCATTTGCAACATCAACAGCATAACGCATTGGCAGGAGCTATGGTTGGACCCATACCCGCACACATTGAAGGTGAACTACAGATGAAATTGGGCTATGATCAAACGTCATTACAGTTGATTGTAACGATTGTTTGTGCTACTGGTTTGACGTTGCGTCAAACTGGTGTTGCCCGAAATCCTTATGCAAAAGTAAGTACATACACTATGAAAAAGAAATCCAAGTAATATTGAATGGATAAATTGTTTAGGTGAATGAAGATTTATTTCTAATTGTTTCGATTTAATGCTGCTAAAGTCACGGGATTGCTAATTTTTATCTGGTGTAGAATTATTTTGCACCTGTACTCAAAAAAAGTTTAGTTGGATCAAAATATTTTGACCTTCATTTAAGGTATGAGAGTCATGATTACCACCCCACTTTCTAAGCTATATAAAATAAAAATGATTATAGATATTTTTTATATAATTTGCATACTCTTGAGTGATATATTATCAAGGCTATTCATGTAGCAATAACAGGTTGGATGATAAGTCCCCGGTCTAACAAAGAAAAACACATTTTTTTGTCAAAATTCGTTTTTATACCCACCACCATAGAATGGTGACGGGGGTATAATAAGTTTGTCATTCCGTTTGTAACGCATCGAAATATCGATTTCCGACTATATAAAGTATATATATTCTTGATCAGGGAGAAATTCTAAGACGATATAACGATGTCCGTCTGTCCGTCTGTCTGTCTGTCTGTCTGTCTGTTGTAATCACGCTACAGACTTCAATAATGAAGCAATCGTGCTGAAATTTTGCACAAGCTCGTCTTTTGTCTGCAGGCAGGTCAAGTTCGAAGATGGGCTATATCGGTCCAGGTTTTGATATAGTCCCCATATAAACCGACCTCCCGATTTGGGGTCTTGGGCTTATAGAAATCGTAGTTTTTATCCAATTTGCCTGAAATTTGAAATCTGGAGGTATTTTATGACCATAAAGAGATGTGCCAAAAATGGTGAGTATCGGTCCACGTTTTAGTATAGCCCCCATATAGACCGATCTCCCGATTTTACTTCTTGGGCTTATAGAAACCGCAGTTTTTATTCAATTTACCTGAAATTTGAAATCTAGAGTTATTGTAGAACCACAAATACGTGTGCCAAAAATTGTGAGTATCGGTCCATATTTTGGTATAGCCCCCATATAGACCGATCTCCCGATTTTACTTCTTGGGCTTATAGAAAACGCAGTTTTTATTCAATTTACCTGAAATTGGAAATCTAGAGGTATTGTAGGACCACAAATACGTGTGCCAAAAATTGTGAGTATCGGTCTATATTTTGGTATAGCCCCCATATAGACCGATCTCCCGATTTTATCTTGGGCTTATAGAAACCGCAGTTTTTATTCAATTTATCCGAAATTGGAAATCTAGAGGTATTGTAGGACCACAAATACGTGTGCCAAAAATTGTGAGTATCGGTCCATATTTTGGTATAGCCCCCATATAGACCGATCTCCCGATTTTACTTCTTGGGCTTATAGAAACCGCAGTTTTTATTCAATTTACCTGAAATTGGAAATCTAGAGGTATTGTAGGACCACAAATACGTGTGCCAAAAATTGTGAGTATCGGTCCATATTATGGTATAGCCCCCATATAGACCGATCTCCCGATTTGGGGTCTTGGGCTTTAGAAACCGTAGTTTTTATCCAATTTGTCTGAAATTGGAAATCTAGAGGTATTTTAGGACCATAAAGGGGTGTGCCGAAAATGGTGAGTATCGATCCATATTTTGGTATAGCCCCCATATAGACCGATTCCCCAATTTTACTTCTTGGGCTTCTAGAATCCGAAGTTTTTATCCTATTTGCCTGAAATTGGAAATCTGGAGGTATTTTCGGGTCACAAAGAGGTGTGCCGAAAATGGTGAGTATCGGTCCATATTTTAGTATAGCCCCCATAAGAACGATCTCCCGATTTAACTCCTTGGGTTTCTAGAAACCGTAGTTTTTATCTGATATGCCTGAAATTGTAAATATTCTGGTATTTTAGGCTCATAAAAACGTGTATCGGATTAAGTTTTTATCGGTCCACTTGGTAATGCCTCCATATAGCCCGACTTCACTTCTTGAGGGTGTATAAGGCGCACTGATCATGAAAATTGCTTGAAACTCAATGTAAAATTTCCAGATTTTACTTCTACAGATTTAAGATTTCAAATCAAGACGTTATTTTATAATTTTCTTGCACACTTACAAGAGATGTTAATGATTCCTCTAAACCTCAAACAAAAATGGTTCTTATAAATCCAGAATCTGATATAGTCCTCATAGGTGAAATCTTTAAATTTATCTTCGGGTTGTGTCCTCAAGTCCTCAAGCCCTCCTGAAATTTCAAAGGAAACCCTAATATTTGGTTCATGGTGGTGGGTATTTAAGATTCGGCCCGGCCGAACTTACTGCTGTATATACTTGTTATTATTCAACATAGTTCCCTTCAAGAGCGATACATCGATTATAACGACCTTCCAATTTTTTGTTACCATTTTGATAGTCCTCCTTCGGTTTTGCCTCAAAATAGGCCTCAGTTTCGGCGATCACCTCTTCATTGCAGCCAAATTTTTTCCCTGCGAGCATCCTTCTGAGGTCTGAGAACAAGAAAAGTCTATGGGGACCAGATCTGTGCATTGTCTTGGTGGAACAGCACTTTTTTCTTCTTCATATGGAGCCGTTTTGCCGCGATTTCGACCTTCAAACGCTCCAATAAAAATATAATAGTCACTGTTGATGGTTTTTCCCTTCTCAAGATAATCGATAAAAATTACTCCTTGCGCATCCCAGAGGCCATTACTTTGCCAGCGGACTTTTGAGTCTTTCCACGCTTCGGAGACGGTTCACCGGTCGCTGTCCACTCAGCCGACTGTCGATTGGACTCAGGAGTGTAGTGATGGAGCCATATTTCATCCATTGTCACATATCGACGGAAAAACTCGGGTGTATTACGAATTAACAGCTGCAAACACCGCTCGGAATCATCAACACGTTGTTGTTTTTGGTCAAATGTGAGCTCGCGCGGCACAGAGCTTCCGCATATCCAAATATTGATGAATTCTATGACCAACACGTTCCTTTGATATCTTTAAGGCCTCTGCTATCTCGATCAACTTCATTTTACGGTCATTCAAAATCATTTTGTGGATTTTTCTGATGTTTTCGTCGGTAACCTTCTCTTTCGGGCGTTCACTGCGTTCACTGTCCTCCGTGCTCATTTCACCATGCTTGAATTTTGCATACCAATCAATTATTGTTGATTTCCCTGGGGCAGAGTCCGGAAACTCATTATCAAGCCAAGTTTTTGCTTCCACCGTAATTTTTCCCTTCAGAAAACAGTATTTTATCAAAACAAGAAATTGCTTTTTTTCCATTCTTTTCACAATACCAAAAGTTGCTTCACAAAAGACGCTCTATCGCTCAAACTAATTGACTTACAGACGTCAAATTTTGATACAAATCATTTGAAGGTTGGTACTATATAAAAATTATATGCATTTAATACTAGCGACGCCATCTATGTGTCAGACCGGGGACTTATCAGCCAACCTGTTATGAAAGCTGAGCTCAAGCCCTTTCTAATGAACCAAGTCTCTATACCCCACGCGGCTTAGCAAGCAAGCCAAATAGTAAAAATTCGAATTTGAAAAAGTAAATTCGTATTTAAAGTGATGGTTTGTATCTCGGCTAAGTTTTTGCTGCAAATTTCAAATTTGAATTTACCTTCACACATACGAGGGCAAGTCACTTCATAATTTTTCTGACGAGTAGCAGTCAAACGTATACAACATTTGTGAAGAAAAAAGTAAAAACAGTGTTTAATATTTGAATGAATTCTTGCCAAAAAAAAAATTGGAAATAACCAATTTTTATAATTAATGTATTCTCATACAGGGTGGCTGATATGTAATGCAACAAAGTATAGCGCTAGTCTTCACATTTTGTTTTAATTTTATTGTTCAAATGTAAAAATTGTCGCAAATAACCCCATATTTTAGAATCAGTCTCGATTTGTTACAAACTTCAAACGGCCGACAAAGCCATCACGTGCTTCCTAAAAAAATTAATAAAACCAAATCGATTCAAATTCGAGTGAGTGATTACAGGATCAATGCGTAGAATTCTTTAAGCTTGATCATCAAAACAATTTATCCATATCATCGATTATCTGTTTGTAAACCATTAATTATATTTTAATATTTTAGGTGTTCCTTTTACCCGATCGTGGTACAAAATCCAAACGACGCACGAAAACATTAGCCAGTACCTGTGAACCACGTTGGGGTCAAACATTTATCTACACTGGTCTAAGACGATGCGATTTGGCTGGCCGATATTTAGAGGTAATATTTAATAAAACGACGACTAACAACCACCAATCACCGCATTGTCAAACACTGCAATCGACTAAAGAAATCCCAATGATTTTTAATAAAAATATAAAATAAAATTCATTTTGAAATCTAGGTCACGCTGTGGGATTACGTGCGTTACGGTGCTAATGACTTTATTGGTGAAGTTGTCATTGATTTGGCCCATCATTCATTGGATGATGAAGCGGATTGGTACAAATTACAACCACATCAGGATACCTCATATCTAGTATGTTCAAAATATATTACTTGTGTTTTTTTTTTTGTTAGAAAAACTTAAACAATAATTTCATGAAAACAACAGATATAATATTACGTTAAATGTTTTAGAAATTTTTATTGATTTAAATATGTAATTGTTTAAGACAAATGGTATAAATTAATAAGCAAAATTAACAGATTCTAATGAATCAAATGATTGGGAATGAATATACGTTGATTTTGCTTTAAGGGTCCTTCACACCTAAAAATGGTCTAGAGTTTTTTTGGGCTTCCTTTAAGAATGCCTGGGATTATTTTTGATTTATATCTAAATGTGTGAAGGGCCCCTAATTAAATGAAAACCAGCGTAAGGTTTCATTTAATTTGCCACCATTTAAAGGAATTTAAAAGAAAATATTGTCACATGTTAAAAGTATAATGAAAGTGTAACGAGTTGGTTTTGAAGGGAAATAAATTTTACTGGTCTCTAAAAGCCATTTAAATGTATGGTTTGTAAAACATTAAAAAAATATTCTTTGATACCAAAATTCCCATTAAAAATCATTTCTCTTCACACCGTCTTATCATTTATGTAAATTCAATTTTCGTTTTGAGAAATTTAATTTAATATCACACAAAAACAAATCGTCTCCGTTCCCCTCGATGAAACAGATTTTATTTTAACTCATCTCATGCGTTTTTCTCCCAACCATAATT
The DNA here is from genome assembly GCF_050003625.1 of Haematobia irritans. Taxonomy (NCBI): domain Eukaryota; kingdom Metazoa; phylum Arthropoda; class Insecta; order Diptera; family Muscidae; genus Haematobia; species Haematobia irritans. The sequence goes on from NC_134397.1 coordinate 62,187,825, forward strand.
TTTGTTTTTCCCCTTTGTGTTTTTTTCCATTATTCTGTTGTTTTTCCTTGTAACTATATAGTTGCGCAGTTATGATTCATCACGAGATGTGGATATAGTGATTTTAACACCCAGTGATCATTTGTCACCACCCAGTACAACATCGCGTCACAGCGATTCGGATACAATGTCTGAAATTGATTTACAATCACAGCGCGATGGTGCCAGCATCTCATCGATGGGTAGTTCAGCAAGTACACCACCACCCGAGGTAACCTTAAACGAAATTAAAAAAAATAAATAAATAAAAACCAGAAATACTTCACCAAATACAAAACAGAAACAATCCAAGTTCCTACCAAATTTACTCTACTCTTTTGATAACAAAAAAAAAAAAACAAAAAACGAAATAAACCAAATTAAGTACCAGAAAATATAATCCTCTTTAATACTCAAAATGTTTGTTTGTTACTCGCTCTCTACTTTTCGAACTCTATTCTTCACTAAATGTGTCTATTAAAGTGTGTGTGTAATTCGATATATTTTTCTCTTTAGACACTCTTCAATCTAGCGTGGATTTACGTAGACCCTCTCTCTGTCTCTATCCATTTCTCTCTCTCAAAATCTCTTAATTCAGTCTTGCCACGAACAAAGACAATGAATGCAACTACAAACTATAACTCTTTGCCTTTCAAGTTCTCCACAAGTTAATAGTCACACACAGACCGAATATTTTCCTTAGGACCAAATACTCATTGTATATTAAACTCGTAACATATATAGTAATTTACAAATTTTCAAATTAATTGTATAATTGTTTGGTATGAAACAAATGTAAGGATCTTTTTATTACCAATGTGAAAAATTCCTTGAATACAAATCGTTTGAATTAAATTTTATAAAATGGCTTTTTTGGCATTACTTTTTTAGAATTTCTGAGTGTGTGTGTATGTTATTCTTTGTTGAAATCATTCATCTGATCATTAACATATTTCACTAAAATGCATTTTTAATTTTCATAGGAAATATGCAATAAGTTAGCAATCTCAACAAATAGCTCATGGACCTCAAGACATAAGCGTTAATATAAAACTTAGTGCGTGCGAAAGATTTTTTTGTTTTGTTTGTTTGTTGTTATTTGTCAAAAAATAGCTTCCAAAAAAGTATTTTGAATAACCAACTTGTGATACAGAATTAGTGCAAATTATTATCATATCCAATGGATTTCACATGGATTTGTCATAGAGCGAATATACTCTAATTTGGGTTCATTGGACTGCTTTAGAAGTTATGTCTAGGAAGTTCGGCCGGGCCGATTCTTAAATACCCACCATCGTGAATCAAATACTATAGTTTCCTTTGAAAACTCTTTGTCGTATCGGGTTACTTGGAAATGTCTAGAATTCTAGAGCGATTTGACGACACATACTCTCCCAAATAGATCGGTTCAAATGGTATCCTTCTCGAAGTTCAATTTAAAGTTTCTACTTGGAGATTACATCATATTCTGAATTTATAACAAACATTTATATACAACACAAAAAAATCTTATAAAATAATGTCTTTCATATAATTTGAAATTTAAATTATTTAAATGTTTACCCACATTACTCGAATGAGCATGATATGGAAAATGGGAATCGAAAATTTTCTTCTACATCCTCAAAAAGAAAATCGATTTTGTAACATATACTGCTTTAAGCATATATATTTTCAAAATTTGTGCAAACTAAAAATTGTGCCAGCATATTTTATGCTTCACCCTACACTCAAAAAAAGTTTACTCGGATCCAAAGATTTTGACCTTCGTTTAAAGATTTTGGTATTTATTCCGAGCCAAAGATGCAGCTTCTTTAAAATAAAGACAACTTTTAGCGACCTCTTCGGCATTAAATCTAGTATCAATAAAATTAAAATTAGCATACAGATATCTTTTGACGATTTTTTTTTCAAATGCCAGTTTAAAAATTCAAATTGTTACTTCAAAGTAAAAAATGTTTTCTTAATTCCAAAGAAACTTTAAACCACAGATGCCAAATCCTCAAAATAAGTCTTAGCCTATATTTGAAGAGTTTTTATCTTATATCCAAAGATTCAATATTTCAATTAATTTGAAGACAATTTCTTTTAAATTTGTGTCCTAAGATTAGAAGAGTTTTTGAAACAAAGATTATAAACTTTGTTTTAATTAAAATTTCATTATTTTAAAGAAATTTGTCCTTAATATTTTGTAAATTTCACATTCTAAAATTTAGGTTGCGTTATCTTTATATCACGTAAATATTTTTTTCAGTGTAGGTATATATTTTTAAGGCTTATCCACATAACAAATATGTCTTCCAAACATATCACCATTTTCTCTCATTTAATTCTCTCACTGTGTTATGTTGATGCATTTTTTATCTCTATACGTCGTCATCTTTATCCTTTTCTCTACTCGTATTCTCTCTTGCCTTATCTGACGTTTCTAAACAAATATATGTTTATAGGAAATTTCAAAATTAATATATGTTTGCATATTATATTTAAGGAAATGTGATGTCCCAAACATAATATGTTCTAACATATTAACATATACTAGTTTATGAGCATTATGTGCATGCTCTTAAAAATATTATGCTAAAAATTTGAGTTCCAAACATATGGTTTTTACACCGAAACATATGAAAACCAGTCCTTTTTATACGTGTAGTATCCTGCAATTTGAATGATCAGTGCGTCTTCTATAGCCTCAAGTAGTTAAGTCAGAAGACCGCTGTATATGAGGATTATATTTCCAATATAAACCAAATTCGTCACAGGTCTCTTTGAATCTAACTATCTCTAAATGTTCAATATCAGTAAAATCACATAAAACTTGCGATTTCTAGAATTCAAAGGAGTCAAATCGGAAGATCGCTATATATGAGGGGAATACAATGAAGTAATATCGGGATATTGGTCTACATGGGTACTATACACAGATGGACAGATACAAACCATATTTGGCACACCTACTTGTGGTCCTAAAAAACCTCTAGATTTCCAATTTCAGGCAAATTGAATATAAACTATACATTCTAGAACTATAAGATCCCATCTCGAGAGGGGATTTATATGGGGACTATATCGAAAAATGAACCAAAATACACCATTTTCGGCACACCACTTTATGGTCCTAAAATACCTCTAGATTTCCAATTTCAGGCAAATTGGATGAAAGCTAGGTTTTCTATAAACCCAAGAAAGACCCCAAATCGGGAGGTCGTTTATGGGGTCTATATCAAAATTTGGACCGATATAGCACATCTTCGAACTTGACCTGCCTGCAACCAAAAAACAATTCTCGGCCAAATTTCAGGACGATAGCGCCATTATTGAAAGCTGTAGCGTGATTACAACAGACTGACCGACATGGTTATATCGTCTTAGAATTTCTCCCTGATCAAGAACATATACATATTTTGATATGCTACAAATGGAATGGGAAACTTATTATATCCCCATCACCAAAAATTTCAGACCAAGAAGTCAAATCGGGCGATTGGTCTATATGGAGGCTATAGCAAATACACATCATATTCAGAATATCTATTAGTGGCCTAAAATATCTCTAGATTTCCAATTTGAGGCAAATCCAATAAAAATTTCCGTGTAAAAACCTGCACCGATATAATTAATCTTCAACCATCGAAATTATGTGTAGAAAAAAAAACGAATCTGTGCCTACTTTTGGGACAATAGCCCCATTATTGACGGTTGTAGTGTGATTACAACAGACAAACAGACGGCCATGCTTATATCGTTTTAGAATTTTTCCTTGATCAAGAATATATACACCCGATTTAGTCGTAAATTTATAATTCGAAATTTATATATTCTATATGTCAATTAGGAACTTAACTGCTGAAATTTTTTCAGTTAAAGTTAACCGGAGAAAAGATATTTGCAATTTACTTTTGGCTAACTTGGGGTTAAAGCCTAACGGATCTACATGAAAAAGACCGTTAATTATACAAAATTTAAAAATTCACATTAAACGACAACACAGTGCAATTTCTAAGACTTATCCATAAGAATTTCCTCGGAAGTAGGACTCATATCTGTGGCTTGGTGCTAAAAGGGCCAATGTCAAAATATTCAGTTTTGAGATAATTGAACTTGAATGTTTTAACAAAAACTATTTTAACTACAGCAGCCACTGTTTCATTCCATACGTGGCATATAGAAGATGACATTCTTCCCAACGTTTGGTAGATGGTAAGGTTAAATGTCCACAGTTGACGTTTATAAAAGGGCCAAAGTAGGCATTTGCCCTTTTAGCATTAAGTTTTATAGATGAGTTCATAATGACATTGGCCATCTTTACGCTTATTTAACCCCTTCTGTGTAAAACTTAAGATTGACTGTTTTATAATTATGAAAGAGAGCAAAAAAAAAAGAAATCGAATGCAATAATTAACTCAAAACAGCAAAATATTGACATTGGACCTTTTAGCACCAATCCACAGATATAAAGGAACGTTTATGGAACAACTTCAATTTTTTTTTGCTGAGATCCTTTGATTTTCCGATGTACAAAAAAGCTAGACTGGAAAGAGTCAAGAAATTGCTTCGCTTGCACATAAGTGGTCAGTTACCAAATTTCAGCTGTCCTAAAGAATGTATTGTAGCCCGAAATTCGGAATATTTTCTATATTTCGACTGCAGACCATGGACATTACAGCAGGACTCAGCACGCTTCAACCAAGGAAGTTCCTACCATCATTTTTGCCGCCCAATGGCTACCAAAGTTTCCGTATCTTAATCCAGTTTGTACATTTTGGAGAATAAGGTTAGCACAAAAAATACCAAAGATTGAATAAGTCCCAGAGATAGTCTGTATCAAGCTTTTTTAGGTTTGCGACTGTTACAAAGTTGTAAACGTCACATACGCGTCGTAAATGTAGAAAAAATAGCAAACGTCGCCAACTCAAAATACTTCAATCACTTCAGCTAGGAAGCGAATTATATCCATGATATGCGCGAAGAAGTTTCAATTCTCAGGAATGTCCAAAAAGAAACTTGAGAATAGAGTTATTTCAATTGGAGACTTCAAGCCAAAATTACTATGAACTACACCCTCAAAAAAAACGGTTCTCTAACATATACCCCAAACACATTTTGCTTCGAGCATATATATTTTCAGGATTGGTCCAAACATTTTTACATTTATATTTACAAACATTTTATGTCCCAAACATAATATGTTCTAACATATTAACATATATGTCCCAAATATGTTATGCTAGTTTATGAACATTAAATGCTTGCTCTCAAAAATATTGTGTTAAAAAATTTGAATTCCAAACATATAATTTTTACACCCAAACATATGAAAAACGGTCTTTTTCGTCCGTGTACTTGGTGGCGCAGTAAACGAGACGGTCGGTATTCGCTTATCTTTTCTTTCCCTAATTTCTGCAGAAACTGGAAGGAAGGAAAACTACTTAAGTCTTGCATAACTGAATTTTCGTTTAGAGAGAATTTTATAAAATCATTTTTTGGCTTATTAGACCCAATTTCCATACAAATTAAACATTTTCAAAATTGTACCTAGTCATTCGCTAATGCAACTAAGACACATTATGAACATTATGGACCACGCAAAACAAGAATAGTTTGAAGTTGCGAATGAAATGAAAATGAAATAACGCCTTGATTTAAAATCTAACATCTGTAGATTTTTACCAGAAACTCTGGAAACTTTAATTCAGTTTCAAGCAATTTTCATTATCAGTGCACATGGACCGATGTGGGATATACCAAAACCTGGACCAATACTCACCATTTTTAGCACACCTCTTTATGGTCCTAAAATACCTCCAGATTTCAAATTTCAACCAAATTGGATAATAACTACGGATTCTAGTAGCACAAGAAGTAAAATCGGGAAATCGGTCTATATGGGGGCTATACCTAAACATCAACCGATAGTCACCATTTTTGGCACACCTCTTTATGGTGCTAAAATACCTCTAGATTTCCAATTTCAGGTGCATTGGATAGAAACTATCGATTCTAGAAGCCCTGGAAATATAATCGGAAGACCGGTCTATATGGGGGCTATACCAAAACATGAACCGGTACTCACCATTTTTGGCACACCTCTTTGTGGTCATAAGATACCTCTAGATTTCCAATTTCAGGCAAATTGGATAGAAACTAATTTCTCCCTGATCAAGAATATACATACTTTATATAGTCGGAAATCGATATTTCGATGTGTTACAAACGGAATGACAAACTTATTATACCCCCGTCACCATTCTATGGTGGTGGGTATAAAAATATTCACAATTTCTTTAATTCAAAATTAGGGTTTTTACATTAGGTTTACGACTTTTGCGACATACATATTATACCATCGTAAAAGTATGTCACAAAAGTCACAGTTTACGATAGGCCAACCCTGATAATCTCAAGAAGGTAACTTGTCGTAAATTGTCCAAAATACTGCAGAGTACCTTTCGTGCAGTATATAATGACTTCGTCGGCCATTTTATGGCCATAATTCGTGTCATAGTTTGACATTTCGAACACATCTAAACTGATTCTAAAATAACATGTTATTTCAATTTTAAATAGTGCTAAACATGCTGTTAGAAAGTTGTTTGTACTTTAATTATTATTTTTTTATTTTATTATTTACTATTTTTTTTTATTAAGGACTTTTTATATCCATTGAAGGAAATGTTAACGTAAGGCATTTAAATTTTTTTAAGGGCCAAAATAGTGTCATCAAAACATAACAATAGACAAACGTTGTTATTAGAAGAATTTCAGAAACGTTTGTGAGAATCGTTTAGTTTGAAACGACTTTCACACACCTTTTATAAGTATGGAATTTTTTTTCGCTCGAATTTCTTAAAGAATAGATGTAAAAGTTAATTAGAACCGTTTGTTTTGTGAGTTGCATAAAATGAAGAATGTTTAACAACGTTTATGTAGTCCATGTAGCTGATTTGGATTAGATTAGGATTTGGAGTCTACGTGTGACTTAAAACGTCGTAGCATAATTCGCCTGGTTCACCTAGTTCAACCGATCCATTCCATTGTCTTTGAAATATATCATGACATTTCATTTTTGTTACAAAGCCTGCATTATTGACATCTTGAAAATCATTTGGAAAATTTTCATTTCGTTTCGAAATTTTAGATTGGATTTCTTTATTCTGGAACTGTATTTGTTTTGATCAATGTTGTGTAAATTTTGTTTCTCTCAAAACCACAACTCTAAGCTAAGAAAAAAAAAACGCAATAAAAAAAAAAACAAAACAAATAAAAAGAGCTACAAAACACCTTATTCTCCTTTCTTATAAAAGAGTAAAACAAAAGCAAAAAAATCAATTATAAAAGAAAAACACAAATTTGTGAAAAAGAATAATAAGAATTATTTAAATAAGCATTTATATAATATTGTAATATATTGAAATAATTCGTCTATAGAAAAAAAACATTTATAAGGTTTAAAAATAATAAGAGAAAAAATACAAGGAGAACACATTGTAAAGAAACTTTATTCTTTATACAACATAATTTTTTGTATAACTAAATGTGTATAAAGCTTTTATATAATTTGTAAAGGTTTTAAGCACTGTAATTTTAATATTCATTTTCAAAACGAAAGCACTAATGCATGTCTGTGTGGCTTACAAATCTTTACCATTTAATATATAAAAGAGAAAAAATATATATATTAGTTAGCTTTCAAAATTTTGCTTTATATTCAAATGCTTTTTGTTTATTGAAAAGCTTCATCAATGTTTAATTGCTGTATATGTAGTGAATATTATAGTATTTTCACATATTTCCAAGCACACAAAATTCTGCAAAAACAACAACTTAAAGTTTTGTCTTTTTATATAACACATAATTTTTTCATAAAAATTTATCCCAAACACACACACACAAATTTAAAAATCTTTATTTTACATAATTCAATATATCCATTCTATTGTCTGTGTCTTCTTTTTTTTGTCATTTTCCCTTTTTCAAAATAAATCTCAAATTTGTCCATTTCCTTGTCTATTTCCTCTTGTGTGCAAAATATTATCCATCCTATGTCCCCTCTATATTAATAATAAAATTCTCTTATATACAAAATCCTCCCCTTTTCCATTGTCTTTGGTGTAAATAAATTGTTTTTAATTATCCCTCTGCCTGCATCCGCAACTAATATCAACCCTATTCCAAAATGTCCCTTTACCTAGATTGATTTACAAGAGCGTCGTTCAAGACGTGATATGTCACCTCAAGGTCGAAAAAGAGTGGCCGGCATGGTAGCTCGTGATTATCGTACCGTTTCGGGAATTGGACAAAGTTATCACAATCAGGTTTGCCATTTCATTGTTTATGTTTAAAAAATACAATTAAAAAAACTAAAGTACATACATCACTGTCTGCATATGGCAAAATACTTATTTAGGCAAAAAGAAATTCGTGATTTCAATGAAAATTATCTTTTAAATTAAGCCAATGAAACCTTTTCGTAAATATAATGTAATTTTTCGTTATAGTAATGAATTATTTCATAAGTATTGGAATATTTCATACAATTAATGAACAATTTCATTATTGTAATGAAAATGTTTCATTATATTAAAGAAGAACTTCAATGGCTCAAGTTGAATGAGGCTTTCTTTGTGAGCACTATATCTGAAATATAGAAATGTTCTTAAATCATCATTAAGGAGTAAAAACAAATTTTAGATCATCATTAAGGAACAAAAGCAAATGCTAATATCATAAAAGATGGGGTTTTCTTCTTTAGCATAGGATAGAATATTTTACAATACTAATTTCCATTTTAAATTAATACAAACCCCTTTTTAAAAAACTATACATTTTTATACATTTTAATTCTAACGATATAGCCGATTTAAAAAAAAAAATAATTTCAACACTTTAAAGGTTTCAGTCTGAACAAGTATATACGGCCGTAAGTTCGGCCAGGCCGAATCTTATGTACCCTCCACCATGTATTGCGTAGAAACTTCTACGAAAGACTGTCATCCACAATCGAATTACTTGGGTTGTGGTATCTTAAAACTTCTTAACATCGTTTTCTAAATTGTGAGTTAGTCCCTTTGTGGTATATATTAGACAAAAAAGGTATGTATAGGTAAGTCTACAAATAATTACGAATCGATATGGACTTTTGAACGGTACGTAGAGAGCCAGAATTGAAATATGGGGGTCTCTTATATGGGGGCTATGTACAATTATGAACTTGATATGGACCAATTTTTGTGTGATTGGGGATCGATTTATCACAGGGCTATATATAACTATTGACCGATATGAACCTAGTTAGACATGGTTGTTAACGGCCATATACTAGCACAATGTACCAAATTTGAACTGACTCGGATCAAATTTGCTCCTCCAAGAGGCTCCAAAACCAAATCTCGCGATCGGTTTATATGGGGGCTTTATATGATTATGGCCTGATATGGACCACTTTTGGCATGGTTGTTAAATATCATACACTACCACCACGTACCAAATTTCAACCAGATCGGATGAATTTAGCTTCTGCAAAAGGCACCGGAGGTCAAATATGGGGATCGGTTTATATGGGAGCTATATATAATTATGGACTGATATGAACTAATTCCTGCATGGTTGTTTGATACCATATACTAACATCACGTACCAAATTTCAACTGAATCAGATGAATTTTGGTCTTCCAAGAGGCTCCGGAGGTCAAATCTGGTGATCGGTTTATATGGGGGCTATATATAATTATGGACCGATGTGGCCCAACTTTTCCATGGTTGTTAAATACCATATACTAACACTAAGTACCAAATTTCAGCCGGATAGGATGAAAGTTGCTTCTCTTAGAGGCTCCGCAAGCCAAATTTGGGGGTCCGTTTGTATGAGGGCTATACGTAAAAGTGGACCGATATGGCCCATTTGCAATACCATCCGACCTACACTAATAACAACTACTTGTACCAAGTTTCAAGTCGATATCATGTTTCGTTCGGAAGTTAGCGTGATTTCAACAGACGGACGGACGGACATGCTCAGATCAGATGAATTTTGGTATTCCAAGAGGCTCCGCAAGCCAAATTTGGGGGATCGGTTTATATGGGGGCTATATATAATTATAACCCGATTTGGATCAATTTTTGCGTGGTTGTTAGAGGCCATATACTAACACTATGTACCAAATTTCAGCCGGATCGGAAAAAAATTTGCTTCTCTTAGTGGCTCCGCAAGCCAAATAGGGGGGTTCGGTTTATATGGGGGCTATATATAATTATGGACCGATGTGGACCAATTTTTGCATGGTCATTAGAGACACCATGTACCAAATTTCAGTCGGATCGGATGAAATTTGCTTCTCTTAGAGGCTCCTCAAGCCAAATCGGGGGATCGGTTTATATGGGGGCTATATATAATTATGGACCGATGTGGACCAATTTTTGCATGACCATTAGAGACCATATACTAACACCATGTACCAAATTTCAGCAGGATCGGATGGAATTTGTTTCTCTTAGAGGATCCGCAAGCCAAATTTTGGGGTCTATATGTAAAAGTGGACCGATATGGCCCATTTGCAATACCATCTGACCTACATCAATAACAACTACTTATGCCAAGTTTCAAGTCGATAGCATGTTTCGTCCGGAAGTTAGAGTGATTTCAACAGACGGACGGACGGACATGCTCAGATCGACTTAGAATTTAACCACGACCCAGAATATATATGCTTTATGGGGTCGCCCACCCATCCTATGGTGGAGGGTATAAAAAGAAGTGATCTAGCAATTTTATAATAACAGGTAACAAACTGTCAGTTTATAGCATAGATTTAAATATTCGTTAGAAATTTTAGAAATTTAAAGGTTTCAGTCTGAAAAAGAAGTGATCTCAAAATTTTACAATAACAGGTAACAACTGTCAGTCCAAAAGAGTTTATAGAATAGGTTTAAACATTCGTTAGAAATTTAGAAAACCTGCCTATTTATATTGTTTACACTTCAAATGTATTCTTTAATATCAAATATTAATCTCCTTCCACATCAAATTACATAATTCCTTTCGAAATTAAATGAAAGCTTTTTATATCAAAACAAATATCTTTTAAAAGTAAGGCAAAGTTTCAAACCCATTCGAAAACAATTTCTATACCTTTTGCTACTATTAATGTATCTTGTCTATAATTTGCTTGAAAAAAAAATGAGTTAAAATTTATGTCATACCAGATTCAAGACCAATAAAATTTAGGTAAAATATACTACTTTAAAATAATCATAAACAACTTTGTGAGAAATTTTGTAAAATTGTGTACTTCGCCCCAGCAAAAAAAAAATAATATTTAGAAGCTTATCTGAATAAACCACCTTGCTAATTTTCAGCATTAATCTTTCTTTGGTTTACGCTCTTCATGAGATTCTAACGTGCGATTTTATTTCCAATAATTCCTCCTCCATTGCGGATTGAATAGTTTTCAATTCTATAAGACGGTGTCACGTTAGTATAGATATCAAGAGTGATATCTGAGAGTTTTGCTATATTTGGTAGGTGTTGTTGCAATCCTTGCAATTCTCTCATCGCACATTCACCATCATAACAGCCTTCTCACGTAGTAGCCAGAGGCACATCAACATATTCTAGTTCTCCTGGAATAAGTAACTCATATGCTTCGCAGTAACCTTGCATGTTGCTGTGATCAGACAACCATATTGGGCAAATATTGCACTGCTGAACCATCTCGTTAAGATATTTGGAGCAGTCTATGGCCGTTTTCGTGTTGAGGAATACTTTATTGCATGTTGGAAAGACGTTTCGACAGAGTGTAATCCACTTCCTTTGGCACATTTGGCATTATTTTGAGAAATAGTGCCAGATTATCCCTAATGTTGGGAGCCACCGTGGTGCAATGGTTAGCATGCCCGCCTTGCATACACAAGGTCGTGGGTTCGATTCCTGCTTCGACCGAACACCAAAAAGTTTTTCAGCGGTGGATTATCCCACCTCAGTAATGCTGGTGACATTTCTGAGGGTTTCAAAGCTTCTCTAAGTGGTTTCACTGCAATGAGGAACGCCGTTCGGACTCGGCTATAAAAAGGAGGTCCCCTGTCATTGAGCTTAATATGGATTCGGGCAGCACTCAGTGATAGGAGAGAAGTTCATCAGTGTGGTAGCAGTTTATTTCCTAACTAGAGTTCGTTAGCTAACGTAGCACTAACGGAGCTTCATAAAAATGGGGGTAAAAGAAGTAGTCGTTTAGATAACTGACATTGTGATAAAAAGAATTAGATAGCAACAAGTATATACAGAAGTAAGTTCGGCCGGGCCGAATCTTAGATACCCATCACCATGAATCAAATATACTAGTTACTTTTGAAAATTTCAGGGGGGTTTGGTGACAGATATTTTCCCAAGCAGATCAGTTCAACCAGTACACTTTCCGAAGATAAATGTAAAGATTTTATCTATGAAGACTAGATCAGATTCTGGACTTAATAAATCCATTCTTTGTTTCAGTTTTAGAGGAATCATAAACATCTATTGTAAGTGTGCAAGAAAATGATAAAATAACGCCTTGATTTAAAATCTAAAATCTGTAGATTTTTACCCCACTTAAATATTTAAATGATTACGAGAAGTAAAATCTGGAAATTTTGCATTCAGTTTCAAGAAATTTTCAGGATCAGTGCACCTTCTGTACCCTCAAGATCAGAAATCGGTCTATACGGAGGCCTCACCAAATGGACCGATAAAAACTAAATCGTATACACTTTTTTGTGGATCTAAAATGCCAGTATATTTTTAATTTGTGGCAAATCGGATAAAAACTACAATTTGTAGAAACCCTAGGAGTTAAATCGGAAGATCGGTCTAATGCGGACCATGCCAAAAACATGGAGGGATATACACAATATTCAGCACATCTAATTGTAGTTTTAGAATCTAGACCCCAAATCGGAAGGCCGGTTTGTACGGGGGCTGTACCAATTTCTGGTAAATTAGATAAAAACTACGGATTCTAGAAGCCCAAGAAGTAATAACTGAAGATCGGCCTATATGGAGTCTATACCAAAACATGGACCGATACTCACCATTTTCGGTACACCTCTTTATGGTCCTAGAATACCTCTAGATATCCAATTTCAGGCAAATTTGATAAAAACTACGGATTCTAGAAGTCCAAGTAGCAAAATCGGGAGATCGGTCTATATGGGGACTATATCAAAACATGGTGCGATAATCACCGTTTTCGGCACACCTCTTTATGGTCCTAGAATACTTCTAGATTTCCAATTTCAGGCAAATTGGATAAAAACTATGGATTCTAGAAGCCCAAGAATTCAAATCGGGAGATCGGTCTATATGGGGGCTATATCAAAACATGGTCCGATAATCAGCATTTTCGGCACACCTCTTTATGTTTCTAGAATACTTCTAGATTTCCTATTTCAGGCAAATTGGATAAAAATTATGGTTTCTATAAGCCCAAGACCCCAAATCGGGCCTATGTAGCCCATTTTCGAACTTGGCCTGCGTACAGACAAATGACGATTCTGTGCCAAATTTCAGGACGATAGCTCCATTATTGAAGACTGTAGCGTGATTACAACAGACAGACGTACAGCCGGACATGCTTATATCGTCTTAGAATTTCTTCCTGATCCAGAATATATACACTTTATATAGTCGGAAATCGATATTTCGATGTGTTACAAACGGAATGACAAACTTATTACACCAAAGTTACCATTCTATGGTGGTGGGTATAAAAAGTTTTGAGAACATGGTAAGGATTTATTTATTTCAAAAAATTGCATCCTTGATGTTTGATTACTTTGGAGTTATTTTGGATATCGATTGAATTTTAAGGTAGACATTTATCTCGTAATAATCCATAAAATGGAAAATCGTACTTTTAATTTAATCCCACAAAATTGCAAAGAAACCGTGTCTTTGATTTTGGAAAAAAAACTGATTTTTTTTGAGTATATAAAACGAATACAGATCAAAAATTGATTCATTTTAGTCTCCAAATATGCAATCATAGGTACAAATTCACTTTCTATTATTTTACTTTTAAATTCTCAATCCTAAACATCTATTAACCCTCCTGATTTGTAGTTAACCTAACAAATAGAAGAGCACATTTCGCTTATTCCCTTCAAAAATATTGGAACACATATTAGTTTCACCTTCGATTCCTATTAAAATATTTAAATTACTTTCCTTTATACCAACCCAAGCTGTACCAAAGGCTAACTTATTATTGCTATTTTGAAAAGTTCAAATTTTTCCTTCAACTCTAAATGTGAATTTCTTCAAGCTTTTTATTAATTTCGAACGTTACCTTTTATTCCATTAAATTTTTGTGTAGATTTTAGAAACCATAAACAGAAAATATATAACTTCCCACCTTCACCACTTATGTTTTAAGTCGGTTACAAGTTTATTATGAGTTTTATAATTTATAACTAAAGTTAAGGAATATATCAATTATTCAAAAAAATATAATTAAACATCTATATAAATTTTTTTACATTTTGATTATTCAACAATGCCAATCGAAATATAAACTTATATAATTTATCATTTCAATAGAAAATTTTTGTATAATACTAAATTTTAATATCCTATATCATTTGCTTTCCATCGTTTCCTTGCACGTTATGTGTTATAGGCTCCCGGTGCTCAAAGTGGTTATTTTCGTCGTAATGGTGTTCCAACCACTGGTCCCGGTGGCATGAGTCTAAATCAACGCAGTCATTCGGCAGCCCCCGGTGATGCTTACCACAGCGGTTATTATCGCAGTACAAGTCCAAGGCGTGGTTCCCTGTCACCACCAGAATATCGAGGTCACGATATAGGTAGTATACCACCATATAGTGGTGCGACCTCAATTGTCACGCCCTATGATAGTGGTGTAGGCACGTCATCATCGCAACAGCAACGTTTTCAATCGCGTTCGGCGACTGCCACACCAACGGGTTCACCAAAAAAGAGACAACTGCCAAAGGTAAGTAGATAATGAATAATGAAATACAAACTTTTAAGTTTTACATGAAAGCCATTTCCAATTTTTTTTGTACATTCAGACACTTTCGACTGCGAATTTTCGTTTGATTCATTTTGTCTGATAAAACCACAATCGTTATAACAGTTATCATAGGTGTGAGGAAAGTGATAACTGATAGCGTTTATTAATTAGGCACTAGCAGAATATACAATATGATCACGAACTTAGAGATACAAAAGTCGAAAATCGACTATTCGAAGTCGCCTTTTTAAAATCTTCAAATTCCACTAATCCGACTGTTGATAATTTTTTAAGAATCGACTAATCAATTCTTGATGTTGAATTTTTAACCAAAAAGTCTATAGTGGAAACCAATAATCGATTTTTCGGCTTTTCAATTATTCACTTTTAATCAAAAATCGATTTTCGATTATTTTTACAAATCAAAATTCGAATATTCGATTTTTCATAATCGAATTTCATAGAAATAATGATTCTACAAAATATTCTATTTTATGAAATCTTTTTGCCTTTTTGTGGGTGTTTGTCAACAATAGTTGGTAACAAATGCTAAAAATTAGTGTTCCAGTCAAACATATTATTATACCCTTCACCACTACTGTGGTACAGAGTATAATAAGTTTGTGCATTTGTCTGTAACGCCAAGAAATAGTGGTCATCGACCCATCTTTTAGTATACCGATCGGCTTAGAATTAAATTCTGAGTCGATTTAGCGATGTGCGTCTGTCTGTCCGTCCGTCTGTCTGTATATGTAATTTTGTGCACAAAGTACAGCTCGCAATTTAAGTCCGATCGTCCTCAAATTTGGCATTGGGCCGTTTCTTGGGACAGAGACAATCGCTATTGGTTTTGGAAAATATCGGTTCAGATGTAGATATAGCTGCCATATATATTTATCCCCGATCTCGAAAATCTTACGGCATTTCAAGAAAATCGTGTTTATCAACCGATTTTCTTGAAATGCCGTACATCCAAATATTTTATGAATCTCGAAAATAGCTCCCATATATATTTTTCGTCCGATTTAGACTCATATGACCACAGAGGCCTAAGTTTACTACCAATCTTCGAGAAATTTTGCACAGAGGGTAGAATTGATATTCTACCCATGCTTGGTAAATTTGATTGAAATCGGTTCAAATTTAGATATAGCTCCCATATATATCTTTCGTCCGATTTGAACTTATATGGCCACAAAAGCCAAGGGGTACGTTTAATAGTATTGTTACACACAAAAAAATTTCACGAACATTTTTCCAGTTAAAATTTTAATTGAGTTTTAAAAAATATTCAATTAAAAATTTAATAGATTCAACAAATTTTTTAATTGAAACAAAAATCAATCACAAAAATAATAGTATCAATTAATTTTTTAATTGGATCAATTAACTTTTTAATGGACCTTCAATTAATTTTTTAATTGATACTATCATTTCTGTGATTGAAGACATTTCAATTAAAAATTAATTGGATCAATTAATTTCGTGATTGAATCAGAAAAAAAAAAATTTTGTGTGTAAGTGTGTCAAATTTTGTTAAAATCGGTTCAGATTTAGATATAGCTCACATATATATCTTTCGCCCGATTTGGACTTATATGGTCTCAAAAGCCAGAGTTTTGCCCTGACTTACTTCAAATTTTGCACAAGCGGTACTTGTAACGATACTATTGTATGTGCCAAATATGCTCAAAATCGGTTCAGATTTAGATATAGCTCCCATATATATCTTTCGTCCGATTTGAACTTATATGGCCTCAAAATCCAGGGGTTTGCCTTTATTTGCTTCAAATTTCGCACAAGGAGTACGTTTAGTAGTAGCGGTAATTGTGCCAAATTTGTTTGAAATCGGTTCAGATTTAGATATGGCTCCCATATATATCTTACGTCCGATTTGCACTCATATGACCAGGGGGGCCAAAGTTATACTCCCATTTACGTGAAATTTTGCATAGATAGCAGAGTTATTATTCTAACTATACATGTCAAATTTAGTCCAAATCGGCTAAGATTATATATACACCCAAAAAATTAAAAAATTTTAACTAAAATAGTGTTCAAATCGCAACATGTTACAAATAAGTTAATACTTTTTGTCGAATTGAAGAAAAAATTTTAAAAATAATTAATTTTTTTCTGTTGCTTAAGAAAATTTCATATGTTGAAAGAAAAAAATTGATTTAAAAATTGTTAAAATGTCTTTAGCGCTATACGAAGTTCATGACAGGTACAATTTTAGTAAAATTTACTCATTTGAAAGACTTATGAACTCAATTTAAGCAAACTTCCGCCATTTTAGGAAAATATGAACTATTTTATTTTTTAGTAAAATTGTGCACTATATTTGTATACAACTTTTTTTCTTATTTTTAGTTCACGTCATTAAAGTTAGCTAAAAATTATTCAAATAAGGAACATTTACTCATATCGTGCAAAATTTAACTAAAATCAACTAATCTTCATGAACTAAAATAAAGTTCAGTTGGCATTAGAGCCCCTTTTTTCTGGGTGTAGCTCCCATATATACTGTTACGTTTTTATATTTAGGCGTTTTTTAATTACCCGACAATTAAAACACAGTTCTTTTAAATAACGACAATCTACAATTTATTTACTATGACTTCACAATTTACAATTCGTTCACACTGAAGTTATTCGTTTGACGCTTTAATTAAGACTGACTCGTTAGCAGCATGCGAGCGCTTTTATATATGACGGTGTGGCAATACGAGAACATTCTGGTAGCACTACAATATTCTGGCAACGCCAGAACATTCTTAGACAATGCTAGAAGGATCTACGACCATTAAGTTGTTCATCTGGTGGCTGCCAAACACATACACACTCACATAGATATATGCTCGCATTACTACAACAACAAAAATAATGACAATAGACAATGAAATGAAATGAAATGAGGATGCAGAATAACAAAGCAAAGGGGTTGCTATTCTATGAGAGAGTAAGAACTAACATTTCGGTAAGCAAACAAAAGAACATAAAAGAAATTCAGGAAAATACTAGAAAATGAATAGATGATTCCAACAAGTGATAGCGAAATTTTATCGTTACAATTTGAAATTTTAAATTAACGGAAACTAATTTAAATAAACTTATATCTATAATTATCAAATTAGTAACAATACGTACACCAGAGTTGGGAAAATATGGTAGACTGTCACACATTTTAGACCTATTTTCAATAGAAGTTTCCTCCAATTAACTGGATAGAGTTAGCCGATTTAAATTTTAATTCTAGAGATTTTGTAGAAGTAAAAAAATTGTCTCCTTTATATAGCTTCCAGCAAATGTGAAGTAATTGAGGTGGTAACACAAATTTTGGCCTACATAGGGGTGAAGGGTATAATATAGTCGGCCCCGCCCGACTTTAGACTTTACTTACTTGTTTTTGTTTTGCATTTGAGTCAAAATTTAATCAACTAATAAATCCCAGCAAAGCCTGGGTAAGTAGTTGAGGTGAGACACTGCTTACCAAGATCATTTGTGCCATACTCTCAGCAATACCGCATGCTTAAGAATAATGACTTACATTCACCGCATAATTTCGGTTACCTCAATATATTTGTTGTTTATTTCTCATACACTACATTTTTTACCCTCCTACACGACTAAAATTTCTGCTTTTGGTAATACTGCAGGGAAGTACTTTCTTTATATGACATGTTCTTGCGATAGTAATCAAAAATGTCCAATTGGTAGTACTATTATTATTGTTCGTTTATTGGCTTTTCCATGTACAATACCGCGAAGGTCTCATATTTCAGCATGGGAATCATTTTTTTAACTGATTTAATTTTTTAATTTGATTAAAAAATTATTTTTTTTATTTGATTATGTTTTCAAATACAATAGGAAATATTTTATTATTTTATATTTTGTTTCTTTGGAATCTCTGTAATTTATTTGATTACTTATTTAGGTATTGTTTTGCAACTTGTGTTTTTTTTTTTCAGGTACCTCAAACATCGCGCAGCGCCATGATACGCGATCGTTTGGGGCAAGAGTTCGACGAACGCTTATCCTCCTCGGGTAACGGTCGTTTCGGTCGACATCGCACACGACAACCGCATCATCAACCACTATATCGTAGTACTGGTGGTGGTGGCTGGGAGCGACACTATACGGGGCTATCCGACAGTGATCTTCATTCAATGGAGACACGTATGAGGCCAAGACATTCGTTATCGCCCGACAAAGATTACATGGGCGAATTTGGAGATTCAGATATTGAGTCATTGGTTAGTGTGACATCGAGTTCGTTTTCAACGCAATCCGAACGACTAAGAGGGTCCCGAGGACTTAGGTGAGTATTAAAAGTTCGATGAAAATTTTTGTATTGATACAGAAAAAAAAAAAACCAAAACAACTTTTGAACAGAAAATCTAAAATATAAAGCTTTTTTCACTTTATTATGGAATTGGAAGCTTAAAAATAAAAGCTCTTAACCACTAACACATTCTGTCTGTTTTTTTTTTTTTTTTTTTGGCGAAAAGTTAATTATATTTTATTATAAAAGTATCCTTCACATTGATTATACAAATTCAAGATAAATAAGCTTTTTTTAAAAATATGTTACAATATTAATTAGTATACTAATATGTTTTGTTTGAAGGAAGCAATTGAAAATCTAAGGTGTAATTTCAATTTGGCTTTTTTAAATTAATCACAAAAACAAAAAAACTATTTTGTAACACATTCCCAGTTCCTAACCCTCACTATTATGTTCGATTCCTACCAAAATCTGGCTATAGCAAAAATTGAAAAAAAAACAAAAAATCTTCTCACTTTTGTGGCGAAATGCAATGAAAAACTAATCATTCGATATCTCTCCAAATTCAAAACTCAAGTCTCCAGCAAGAAATACAACAAAACTACAAGAAAAACAAGCCAATACATGCCAACTTTCTTTGTTATGTTCACTATGTCTTTGTTCTTTTTGTTCCCTTTTCTTTATGTGTTCTTTTCTACAACAATACCAACAACAACGACTAACCAACTCGACTCAAAACGTGAATTTCAACTTCTCACTCAACCAATCCACCAACGTACGACTCACGTGACGGCTGCGCTTTATTTTGTGTTTCAAATGCTTCTCAAATGCCTTCAAATGACACTCAACGACAACAACAATAACTACATGTGTAATAACAATAATATGTCTGTCACTCTCACATTTATCACGTGTTCATGTCTCCATGTATTGTCATACATAAAACGATCAACATTCACATTCTCTCTCTCTATCTCTATCTCTCGTTTACTCACTCTCCCACTAACTGTCACTAATATCTGATTCATACTCGGACGTCACGATTTCATTAAATATTTACGTTACGTTTCTTATAATTTGGCTTCTTTAACTCTGATAATCCACCCACCTCCTTCTCTCACGAAATCAAATAACTCTTTCATCGTTTTGGCTTGCCACTCACCCAACCACTCACTCAATTGCATGTGCCTGCCGTGCGTATGCCACCACACTACATTACATAAACACTCACCCACACAAACATGGGATACTGCGGTCGCTATATCGCTAATTATACAAATGTTGAAAACACACACATACCCAAACATACTTGATTTGCAAGTAACAGTAGCTTACCAAGAAATTGGCGCTCTTATTTTGGACCAAACAGTATGCAAACTGTAGGTCCGCCAATGCGTCTAGGTGGCGGCGACGACGGCGGCAGAGGTGGCTTTTTTGAGCGTTTTCGCTCGAACACAATCGAAGTGGATGACTGTGATTATTTGCCCATGGGAACATTTCATACGCCTGCCCATGTGCAGACGACAACGCAACAAATGCAGCTGCTGGAGCAGCTCGAGCACTTGCAACGTCTTGCCGAATTGGCGGCCAGTGAATCACCACCGAATACGGCAGCCGCAGCAGCAGCAGTAGCGGCAGCAGCTGGACTACAAACACAACCACAACTGCCAACACAACTCATGGTGACCGACAATAGTGGCGATTTGGTCGAGCAGTATTTTCTCGATCCAGCCAATCCCAATCTCATGCTAATGGACAACACCGGCGGCGGTAGCGGCGCCATTGTCACTCAAGATCCTCTTACACAAACACCACAACAACTCAGTACATTCAATCCACCTCAATACCCACCTCCACCACACCCACCACCACATACGATTCCCACCATACAATTTCCCGAGTATCAACCGCATGCTGCCAATTTCACGCATTTCCCTTCCGATCCCGGTTTTACGCCCGATTGTTGTATAGACGCTTTGGAAGCGGAGGCGGCCGCAGGCAGTGGTAGTAGCGCGACTGCATTGCGTGGTCTTAAGCGTCTGACATCACCCGTTGTGAACTTTTTTCGCCAGCACCCACCTCGCGTTGGCCTAACAGCTGATTCGGCTCACGTTCATGCTCACACCGTGTCTTCGTCACCATCATCCTATGTCGGTTACATACGCGATCATTACGACAATACCTGTAGTCACTGTCAAAATGGTAGTCAGCCTGTAGTATTATCGACCAATGCGGCTTTGGCCTCATCAGGCGTCACCATAGGGGCTTGCCCCGATCCATATTGTTTGATAGATGCCCATCCACATCCGCAGCATAACCCCATGACCTATCCCTACACAGCCGAGCAGCTGTTGAGAAGACCATCGCTTTCTATGTTCCAACCATCATCGTCGGAGCCTTCACTGCCCACCACCGATCCAGCAATGTGCGGCGAATGTGTGGATCAGCATTTTGTTAGTGGCCTAACAGCACCTCAGTTAGACCTAGGGGCGGTCCCCACTTATCATGTCCATACCCCCACTCCTACAGCGCACAAAAAAGCCAAGTCCTCCCTGGCTCCTCCTCCCCAATTGCCCACACAGTCTGTTTTGCGATTATCGCGCCAACTAAGCGAAGATGCTCTGGTATCGGCTGTGCCCATTGCGGAGGGCAGGGCACAGCCACCATCGATCCTAAAGAAACCAAAAATCGGTATTCCCACAGGTCGACCCTCGTTAGATCGACGAAAAATGTTTCAAGAGGGCCAATCGCGTTCACTCGATTATGATGACTTGCACGCCAAAAGTTGGGGTCGCAGACGCATACGCTATGAGGATGAAGTCTATCCAGCCCAATTCGACGAAGAACTCTCCCGACGTTATGGCTCAGAGACCAATATACGCCAATCATATATGGGGGCCAATGTAAACGCTTCGAATCCACTGAGCCATTCTCATTTCCTAGTAACCGATGACAAAATTGTCACCATTACATACGACTCGGACGTTGGTTGGACCAGACGAGGTGTTGCTCCCTCGCAGTTTCGAGACTCACGGCGTCGTTTCGATATGCGTGGGCGCAATCACATGTCACTAGACCTGGACCGTTCGACACATGACAAACTTTATGGGCCATCGGGACCGTATATGAAACGTCGTCGTAACTTGCCGCACCCTCCTAGCGCACAAAATGCTCACAATTTTTCCCCCGTCGAAGGGGGTTCGCGCATGCCGTACGATGACGATGCCTCCATGATGGGCTCGGATCCACACAAATCGTCTGCATCAATGCCGCATGGTGGCGGTGGAGGCGGAGGCATGGTCAATGGCCACAGTGGTAGTGGCGAGAGACCAGGACCTGTTGGCGAACAATACGATAGCAGCCGTTCGGGGGGACCACGTCAATCAGCCTTGGCTACTGCCTCGTCAAAGAGGAGTAGTCGCCACCAACAGCAACAATACGAAACAGGCAGCGATCGCAGTAATCTCGTCAGTATTAATGATCAGCCCGAGTACTTTGAGTACGATGATTACGGCGATCGTGTTGCCGCCCACCATCACAACACCTCACAACATTCCAACACGAATCGCCAGTATAGTAGTAGTGGTAGCGGTAGTGCTATGCCAGTTAGTGGTAGCGGTAGTAGTCTTAGACAAAGAGGGAAAGAAGTTTTAGACCAACAGTCATTGAAGGCTGGCAGTGGGAGTGGCAGTGCCAGTGGAGGTGGCACTGCGACTGGCACCACCGGCACTACTATGGCCGGTAGTAATAATGCTAATAATGCTGCTTCTTCTTCCTCTTTTGCAAATTCCCATCATGGTGTCGCAAATTCCACAACATCACCCAATAAACGTGCCTCATTGAAACATTCAACCACCACAAACGACGCTAACGTTAACGCTGACGGAACGATCTCATCCTCAACAACAATCATTCAAACCACAAATATCACCACCACCACCAACCAAACAACAACCACATCATCATCAACGAATGCGGGCATGGCGGGCACATCAACAACTGCCACAATGGACAATGCTGCTGCCGATCCAACAATGACGGGTGGTGCGGCAACGGATGCCGATGTTGATCCTGATGCTGCCGTTGATGCCATCGATTGGGATGCCATTGATGCAATGTTGGACGATGATTTTAGTGAATATGTCGATCCAAAACCTGATGGTGAAGGGGCTGATGCGAAAAAAGATGAGGCAAATCCAGATGATAAAGTCGGTGAGTAAAATCTTTTTTTTTTATACTATACAAATTATATAAAATATATATTCTTTATCAAAGAGAGAGAATACTAAGACTTCAAACAATGTCCTTTAGTATGTAGTCATGTTATAGCCTTAAAAAATGGAGCTATCATTCTGAAATTTGGCAGAGATTCGGTTTTGTTTACCAGCAGGTCAAGTTCGAAGATGGGCTCTATCGGGTTTCCTTTTGATATAGCCCCCCATATAAACCGACCTCCAAAATTGATTGAGCATTATGGACCACATTTTTTATCCAGAATGTAAGGGTATTTTAGGTCCACAAAGAATTATGTTAAATTTTAATTTACACCGGTCCATGGTTTGGGGTAACTATCACATAGATCTCCCAATCTGATTTCAGAGGCATCTAATTAGACACACAGATGAGCGATTTCTAATTGAAATTATTATATGATCCCGTCTGATTTTTCGACTGTATATTCTTTATATACTTTCCACCACATACTAAATTTCTCATTCGTTTGTGATGAATCGAAATACTGGTCTCGGACTCCATCAAGTATATATATCCGGTCGTCCATCCGTCCGCGATTGCAAAAAATAAATTATGTTCGTGTGTAAAGGATGTAAAAAATTCATGCGAAATTTCTACAACCTGGTTTTGTTTTCAATTGCGAATAAATAAAGAATTGGACGCACTGAAAAAAAAACATTGTGGTGAGGCCAAAGATTTCATGTACCTAAAATACGAACGCAAATTTTACTTAGCATTGAAGACGAATTTCTCTGATATAAAGTTTTTTCCATGTCCAAAAGTCGATAAACTTTTCAATGATGTCATTTTGTCTTTATAGTTAAGTGATTCGACTTATGATAGGGTATCCTAACATGAAAGAAAATTTCGTTTTAATAAAGTAAATTTGGCTTTAATAATTGTTAAAAAATCTTCAAAATTAATGAAATCCTACATAATACTTTTGACATATTGCATCTTGACTATAAAGCTGAAAAGCCTTTAAAAATATGAGATGAGAATTGTATCTTAAATGTATCATTACATGAATTATCCGCTTCTTTGGCTCGGAATCAATACCAAACCCTTTAATAAATCTTTATATTACTTCGCATTTGAAAACAAGTAAGGAAAGTCTAAATTCGGGCGGGGTCGACTATATTATACCCTGCACCACTTTTTACATCAAAATTTTCGATACCATATCACATCCGTCAAATGTGTTGGGTGCTATATATAAAGGTTTGTCCCAAATACATACATTTAAATATCACTCGATCTGGACAGAATTTGATAGATTTCTACAAAATATATATACTCAAAATTTAAGTCGGCTAATGCACTAGGGTAGAACACAATGTTAGTAAAAAAAATATGGGAAACATTTAAATCTGAAGCAATTTTTAAGGAAACTTCGCAAAAGATTATTTATGATTTATCGCTCGATATATATTTTATATATATTTCTATTAAAATGAGCAATTATATCAGCGCTATGTAGAAGCTGCTCTAAATCGGGACATCGCCCACAGAAATAAGCGCTGATTCGGTTGTTTTGGAAGCAGATGGTACTGCCTCTCTCCCTTACAATTCTGCTGAAATAGTGCTCCACTTTTTTGCTGTATTAGAATCAGTGGCGATTTTACAAGGAAAATGTTGGTATTTTGGTATATCTAACTCAACCGATTTCAACCAAATTTGCTACAATGTTAATTCTACTCCCTGTGCAAAATTTCAACTAGATCGGAATAAAAAATTGGCCTCCCGTCATATGAGTGTAAATCGGGCAAAAACTATATATGGGAGCTATATCTAAATCTGAACCGACTTCAACCAAATTTGGTACAGAGAGTTGGAATGTTAATTCCACACCCAAAAAAATAATTCTTTCCTCCCAAACGAAATTTTAGACAAACAAAGTTCCTTTCTCATTTGCTTTTCGCTGTAAGGAAGTGTATTTGGAAGAAAAGTATATACTTTTTGTGATAAACATTTATTCTTTTCTAGGATGTAAAAACAATTTCATAAAGACAAACTCAAAAAAAAAAAAAATGTTTTCTTGCTAATTGCATTTTCCCTCACATCTTTCTCACATCCACGAGGTTTTTTAGTTCTTAACACCTTTTCCTGTAATACCAACAAGGTAGAAGAAATTATACGATTTTATAAATTTTTAATTTTTTTTTACCTTTTGCCTGGACGGAGAATCGAACCGCGGACCATGCATTTTGTAAGCCAACACACTAACCACTGAGCTATGTACGCGTTATGGTCATCAATAGATAAATATCCATATAAGTTATATTTATATAGCATAACTTGCGGCGCCCACGAACCGAATAAACAAAGTTTATTTACCAGAAACAAACATTTAGTTTGGCACCGTGGAGCAGTGGTTGCTACGTCCGACTTGCATGCCAAGGGTCGTGGGTTCGATCCCTGCTTTTTTTTTAACATATATTCCAGATATGTTCGGAAGATTCCGAAAAAATGTTCAACATTACATTGTAGTATATTAAATTTTGAACTGTAAAATGTGTCGTATTAAAGACCTAAAGTCAGAAAAGAACAGTGTTTGATATAAACGAAATGGACTGTGTTGTTGTTTCAAAAATAACTTTTTTTATTGAAAAAATAAAAATTTTGTAACAAACGAATTTTTTTGGTGATAAAAGTTTAAAATTTTCGAAGCAATTCAAAAAACTCTAACAAAAGAAAAACGTTTTCGGTACACTTTTTCCAAACGTTTTTTTTCTTTGCGTGCACTTCCTGTGCAAAATTTCAACTAAATCGGAGTAAAAAATTGGATTCTGTGGTCATATGAGTGTAAATCGGGCAAAAGCTTCAACCAAATTTGGTAGAGACAGTTGGATTGTTACTTCCACTTCCTGTCCAAAATTTCAAGTAAAACGGAGTAAAAGATTCGCCACTGTGGTCATAAGAGTGTAAATCAGGCGAACAATATATATGGGAGCTATATCTAAATCTGAACCGATTTTAATAAAATTTGGCACACTTGACTACACTACTAATTGTACTCCAAATGCAAAATTTCAACCAAATTGGGGTAAAACTCTGGCTTCTGAGACCATATTAGTCCATATCGGCCGAGAGATATATATGAGAGCTATATCTAAATCTTAATCGTTTTCAATAAAATTTGGCACACTTGACTATAGTACTAATTGTTCTTCTTTTTCTTCTTTCAAGCAAATTAGGATAAAACTCTGGCTTCTGGGGCAATTTAAGTCCCTACCGGGCGAAAGGAATATATGGGAGCTATATCTAAATCTGAACCGATTTCTTCCAAAATCAATAGGGTTCTATTCCGAGCCAAAACACATATTTGTGCCAAATTTTAAGTCGATTGAACTAAAACTGCCACTTAGACTTTGATCACAAAAATGTGTTCACAGACACACGGACATGGCTATATCGACTCAGGAGCCCACCCTGAGCATTTTTGCCAAAGACATCATGTGTCTGTCTCGTCTCCTTCTGGGTGTTGCAAACATATTCACTAACTTATAATACAGTATGGCGCAGGGTATAAAAAAGATTATTTTTATGTGCAAAGGATGTTAAAAGTGCTTGCGAAATTTCTACAACCTATTTTTTTTCATTTGCAAATAAGTAAGAAATTTGCCCTAGTGTAAAGACTTCAAAAATTCAAAAAAAAAAGTATATACGTCCGTAAGTTCGTCCAGGCCGAATCTTATGTACCCTCCACCATGGATTGCGTAGAAACTTCTACGAAAGACTGTCATCCACAATCGAATTACTTGGGTTGTGGTATCTTAAAACTTCTTAACATCGTTTTCTTAATTGTGAGTTAGTCCATACGTGGCAGAGAGCCAGAATTGAAATATGGGGGTGGCTTATATGGGGGCTATATACAATTACGAACTTGATATGGACCAATTTTTGTGTGATTGGGGATCGATTTATCTGAGGGCTATATATAACTATTGACCGATATGGTTGTTAACGGCCATATACTAGCACAATGTACCAAATTTCAACTGACTCGGATGAAATTTGCTCCTCCAAGAGCTCCAAAACCAAATCTGGGGACCGGTTTATATGGGGGCCATATATAATTATGGACTAATATGAACCAATTCCTGCATAGTTGTTGGATACCATATACTAACATCACGTACCAAATTTCAACGGAATCGGATGAATTTTGCTATTCCATGGGGCTCCGGAGGTCAACTCTGGGGATCGGTTTATATGGGGGCTATTTATAATTATGGACCGATTTCGACCAATTTTTGCATGGGTGTTTGAGGCCATATATTAACACCACGTACCAAATTTCAACTGAATCAGATGAATTTTGGTCTTCCAAGAGGCTCCGGAGGTCAAATCTGGTGATCGGTTTATATGGGGGCTATATATAATTATGAACCGATGTGGACCATTTTTTGCATGGTTGTTAGAGACCATATACTTACACCATGTACCAAATTTCAGCCGGATCGGATGAAATTTGCTTCCCTTAGAGGCTCCGCAAGCCAAATCGTGGGATCGTTTCATATGGGGGCTATATATAATTATGGAACGATGTGGACCATGGTTGTTAGAGACCATATACTAACACCATGTACCAAATTTCAGCAGGATCGGATGAAATTTGCTTCTCTTAGAGGATCTGCAAGCCAAATTTGGGGGTCCTTTTATATGGGGGCTATACGTAAAAGTGGACCGATATGGCCCATTTGCAAGTTTCAAGTCGATAGCTTGTTTCGTTCGGAAGTTAGCGTGATTTCAACAGACGGACGGACGGGCGGACATGCTCAGATCGATTCAGAATTTCACCACGACCCAGAATATATATATATATATACTTTATGGGGTCTTAGAGCAGTATTTCGATGTGTTACAAACGGAATGACAAAATTAATATACCCCCATCCTATGGTGGAGGGCATAAAAACACATTTCTTTATTTCGTATTTTCTTTCATATTTTGCATTTTTGATGGTATGAAAATCCAAGAATATATACAAATTGTGGGAAAAATATTACGATTTTGCGTAATTGTAAAGTTTGCAAAAAAGGCATTTTGTCTAAAAGTATTTTTATACCCTGAGCCACACTGTGGAACAGGGTATTATAAGTTAGTGCATATGTCTGTAACACCCAGAAGGAGACGAGATAGACATATGGTGCCTTTGGCAATAATGCTCAGGGTGGGTCCCTGAGTCGATATAACCATGTCCGTCTGTCCGTCCGTCCGTCTGTCTGTGAACACATTTTAGTGATCAAAGTCTAGGTCGCAATTTAAGTCCAATCGCCTTCAAATTTGCCACATGTTCCTAATTTGGGTCAGAATAGAACCCTATTGATTTTGGAAGAAATCGGTTCGGATTTAGATATAGCTCCCATATATATCTTTCGCCCGATATGCACTAATATGGACCCAGCAGCCAGAGTTTTATACCGATTTGCTTGAAATTTTGTACAAACATAACACTTAGTCGTATAGTCAAGTGTGCAAAATTTGATTGAAATCGGTTCAGATTTAGGTATAGCTCCCATATATATCTTTCGCCCGATATGGACTTATATGGCCCCAGAAGCCAGATTTTTGGCCGAATTTGGTTGAAATTTTGCACTAGAAGTATAATTAGTAGTATAGTCAAGTGTGCAAAATTTGATTGAAATCGGTTCAAATTTAGATATAGCTCCCATATATATCTTTCGCCCGATATGCACTTATATGGACCCAGAAGCCAGAGTTTTATCCCGATTAGCTTGAAATTTTGCACAAGTAGTACAATTGGTAGTATAGTCATGTGTGCCAAATTTGATTGAAATCGATTCAGATTTAGATATAGCTTCCATATATATTTTCGCCTGATATGGACTTATATGGCCCCCGAAGCCAGAGTTTTGGCCTAATTTGGTTGAAATTTTGCACTAGGAGTACCATTAGTAATATAGTCATGTGTGCCAAATTTGATTGAAACCGGTTCAGATTTAGATATAGCTAAATGGTAAAAATACCAACATTTTCCTTGTTAAATCGCCACTGCTTAGTCGAAAAGTTGTAAAAATGACTCTAATTTTCCTAAACTTCTAATACATATATAGCGAGCGATAAATCATAAATAAACTTTTGCGAAGTTTCCTTAAAATTGC
Organism: Haematobia irritans; assembly: GCF_050003625.1. Lineage (NCBI taxonomy): Eukaryota > Metazoa > Arthropoda > Insecta > Diptera > Muscidae > Haematobia > Haematobia irritans. The sequence continues at coordinate 62,217,501 of NC_134397.1, forward strand.
TTCAGAATTAAATGTTTCCCATATTTTTTTACTAAAATTGTGTTCCACCCTAGTGCATTAGCCAACTTAAATTTTGAGTCTGTAGATTTTGTAAAAGTCTATCAAATTCTGCACACAAAAAAATATCAATTAATTTGATTGTCAATACAATTAAAATTATGTTTAAATTTGAGCTAACAACGTAATTTGTAAATACAATTACGATTTTAGTCACTTTAGCATCCAATTTTGTTATATCAACAAACATTTTGTTATATCAACAAAAATTTTGTTGAACTTAAAAATTTTCTGTAACAACAATTTAGTGTTAGCTCAAAAATTATAATATTATTTTCTGTGTGTCCAAATCGAGTGATATTTAAATGTATGTATTCGGGACAAACCTTTATATATAGCACCCAACACATTTGACGGATGTGATATGGAATCGAAAATTTAGATCTACAAAGTGGTGCAGGGTATAATATAGTCGGCCCCGCACGACTTTAGACTTTCCTTACTTATTTTTTACTAACATTGTGTTCCACCCTAGTGCAATAGCCAACTTAAAATTTGAGCCTATAGATTTTATAAAAGTCTATCAAATTCTGTCCAAATCGAGCTATATTTAAATGTATGTATTTGGGACAAACCTTTATATATAGCGCCCAACACATTTGACGGATGTGATATGGTATCGAAAATTTAGATCTACAAAGTGGTGAAGGGTATAATATAGTCGGCCCCGCCCGACTTTAGACTTTCCTTACTTGTTTTTCTTTGGATTTAGATAGCTTTCAAAAAATACTTTTTTTTAAAGAAGCCATATCTATGGCTCGGCACCAATAGCAAAATTCTTAAGAAATGATCAAAATCTTTGGATTCCAATGAACTTTGTTTGAGAGAATGCTAAGTACTTATCAGATAACCATGGCTCTTGTATTGATATAATTTAAAACAATTTTTTGAGTTCAAAATTTATTTTCGTTATTTTTCTTCTATCTCATCTTCATCTCATTTCTCGCAGATGGCAGTTTATCCGATACCGCACAAGATCGTAAAAAAGGAGCTGCGGACCAAGAACGTTCTCCCAAAAGTGGCAGTGGCATGGGTAAAAAATCCAACTCCACCTCACAACTATCAGCAACAGGTATGTTTTTCTTTGTATTCCAATATAGTTCATTTTCTTTCAAAGAAGAAATGTTACTTTTGTACATACTATGTCAAAACGATATAATCTAATAGCAAAGAAACCATCCTTAAAGCATTTTACACATATTCCACCACGATCTCAAGAAAAGCAAATATAATAATGAAACTATATATCAGTAGATACTTCGTGGCCGTTATTAATTACAGACAGCTTCCAAACAAACAAAAAAAATCTTCATTTTCTAAATAAATGTTAATTTTTCGTATTTTTTCTGTTTTGTGATTTGTGTTAATTTAGAAATAATTTTTTTTTATAGAAAATTTTACATTATTTTGTATGTTGGTATTTTTATGAGTTTTATTTTTGTTACAATTAACAATAACACCCGTATGCTTCAAAATTGTTTAACTAACAAACATGTAAAATCTATGATTACACCTTTCATTAGAAAAAATTAAAAACAAATTCATACAATTAAATTTTTATAAAACATAATACTAATGAATTTTCAAACTAAACACAAATTAAAAAGGTCGTAAAAGACGTATGGGCTTTGGAAAAAAGGGAAAAAGCTCATTTACAGTGAATCGCAGTGAAGAGGTAATACCAGGTGAGATACGAGGGGTACTGTCACGTGGCTCATCTTCTGAAGCCGATGGTGGTCCAGAAGGCTTAGGCCCAGATACTGGAGCCCAAACTGGCGGGGACAGGTTCGCAAATAAACTTTTTTTCTTAAATTTATTTGTTTTTCTTTTCTTTAGATTTTTTCATTTTATTTTTTTTTAATCATTTTTTTTTCTTAGTTTTTATTTATTATAATATTTTTATTTTATAATAAAATCAATACAAAATAATGATGATAAACATTAGCTTATAAGTAATGTAAATTTATTAAACAAAAGGCTCTCTTAAGCTTTAAGCTATAACAAAGCTTTTATAATTTAACTTTAAGATCTAAGTTATAAGTATGCTGAAGAAGTACTTCCTATTATTGAAAATTTGCGAAACCAACCAACAACCATTTTTTATCCTGATCCAGAACCAAAAAAACAACAATACAACAAAACCTGAAAAATGACTTCCCAAAAAAATCCAAAAACAAAAAACCTTCTAACAAATTATTCCCTAACATTTATTGAAAACAGGAAATCAAACCGAATCCAATCCAAAGTCGATACGTATTTTTAGGCTTTTATTTTGGCTAAACCATAATCATTTACAATGAAATGAAGGCCAAGGGCAATTCTTAGAAAAGGCTTTTCAAAATTGTTAGTTCTCCTTTTCATATAAATCATGATTCTTCTTAATTTTTCACTTTTTGTTTGATATTTTCTATTATTCATCACTTACCGAAGAAATAATTATTCAAAAGCTTTTTCTAAGAATTGTCTGAAAACTTTTATTTTCTATATCTTAAAACTTAAAAAAAAAACTTGTTTTTCTTTTTTTTTTATATATACAGCCTGTATTAATTTCTATGAATTGAAAACTTTTAATTTTTTGCATTTTCTCTAACGATATATAATTTCCCTATTCACTTACGTTTGGCTCCTCATCTTATTCCCTTCATTTGATTTGCTATCCTTAACTCTAGAAAAAAGATACACTATAAGTATTGCTAGAATATAGTTAGGTTTATTATTATTATTAAACGTTTACTATTATTAAAACGTATGCAAAGTTATTTATTAATTAAACAAAACTTCACCAAGTTTTTGTGCATGTATTTTTGTTAAAAACAATTAATTTATTAATTTTTTTTTTATTAAAAGTTAATACCTTTTATATTTAAATTTAGCTTTCACATTTAAAGAAAATATTTTAGTTCTTATTCTTAGATAATTTTCCAGGAAACTTATGGTAAGCTTCGTTTTTAATTGCAGAAAAACATACCACGACTTGTAAAAATCCGCTAGGAAATGTTAAATAATTAATCAACGTAATAATATTATAATAATTATTAATTACAAGATTTTTTGTAAGTACTTCATTGTATAAATGCTAGAATATGGTACGAGTATGTTGCAAAGAAGACATTGAATTTACGAAAGCTGTTCATACCCTATGGGAAATGGATCAACCACAGGACCGGTACAGGACTAGTCCCTGGTGTGCATGGACCACTCCTAGTTCTGGTCAAGACGTATGGAAAAGACCGGTCACTTTAACACTTCACTTTGCCATTGACGGGATAAATTTACACTTTGGACTCGTTCCTTAGGACACGTCCTGAGACATTTTAGTAGTAGCACTCCATAGACGGGACCTCATGAACCAGTCTCTGAAAAACTCTTAGGAATCCGTTTCAGTTTGGTTATCCAAATCGCACCAGAAATGAAAAACTTTTGAAATATATTGAACAATTGATTGTTCTGGTGATTCTACTTCACTAAATGTGTAGATTCAATAAGATTTTTATATCAAGCGAGTATGGAAATCATTAAATTATGACTATTTAAAAACTGCGACAAACTGGATCTCCGGTACCAGTCCTGTGATAGGTCCGTCAGTTGTAATTTGCACCAGTTTCCTGTAGGGTATATACAGTGCCACACATAAGTATTGGCACAGCACCTTAAACCACGTAATGGCCGGGGTATCTGCGAAAAATGTGCTTACCACAAATATTGATTTTAAGCATTATAAAATATATACCAATCGACTCAGAACCACATCCTGTATTGATTTAGCCCTTGGTGTCCGATCGTCTGTCCATGTATTTGTTGTTCACAGTATTCAGGTCATTATTATTAATCGATTTTGATTAAATTTGGTACAGTGTTAATGGAAAAATGTCCCCCACGTTTTAAAGATACGGAAACAACAAAAAATTAGTCCCTTCAATGTCTAGACCAAAGACAATACACTTTAGAGGATGGGAAATTGGCTTGCGTCATACCAAAAGTTGCATTGACGGCGTTAGGTCCATACATGTTTTTTAATTTTTTTATTTGCATTTTTTTAAATGAAAAACTTAATTTTTTGGATTGAACAATGTTAAATTTTGAGCAATAAATTAAATATTATATTTCCACATTTGTTCCAATTTAAGTTCTTTTTATTAGCATTTTAATGTGTCCAAACAAACATATAAACGACAAGTAGGGACCTAGCTCCGTCAATGGTTTGATCTTCCCAGTAGTCAATTTCCCATCTTGGTCTAGACGACTTGATGATGTTATCGAAGAACAAGTATATACGTCCGTAAGTTCGGCCAGGCCGAATTTTGACCAAACAAAATTTTGACAACATTTTCTATAGAAGTAAAATTTGGAAAAAAATTCTATAGAAATAAAATTTAGAAAAAAATTTTCTATAGAAATAAAATTTTGACAAAAATTTCTATAGAAATAAAATTTTGACAAAATTTTCTATAGAAATAAAGTTATGACAACATTTTCTATAGAAATACAATTTTGACAAAATTTTCTATAGAAATAACATTCTAACAACATGTCCCAAATTTCAACCGGATCGGATGACTTTTGCTCCTCCAAGAGGCTCCGGAGGACAAATCTGGGGATCGATTTATATGGGGGCTATATATAATTATGGACCGATATGGACCAATTCTTGCATATACTAACACCACGTACCAAATTTCAACCGGATCGGATGAAGTTTGCTCCTCCAAGAGGCTCCGGAGGTCAAATCTGGGGATCGGCTTATATGGGGGCTATACATAATTATGGGCCGATGTGGACCAATTTTTGCATGGTCATTAGAGAACATATACCTACACCATGTACCAAATTTCAGCCGGATCGGATGAAATTTGCTTCTCTTAGAGGCTCCGCAAGCCAAATCGGGGGATGGGTTTATATGGGGGCTATATCTAATTATGGACCGATTTGGCCCAATTTTTACATGGTTGTTAGAGACCATATATAAACACCATGTACCAAATTTCATCCGGATAGGATGAAATTTGGTTCTCTTACAGGCTCCGCAAGCCAAATCGGGGGATCGGTTTATATGGGGGCTATATGTAATTATGAACCGATGTGGACCAATTTTTGCACGGTTGTTAGAGACCATATACTAACACCATGTACCAAATTTCAGTCGGATCGGATGAAATTTGCTTCTCTTAGAGCAATCGCAAGCCAAATTTGGGGATCCGTTTATATGGGGGCTATACGTAAAAGTGGACCGATATGGCCCATTTGCAATACCATCCGACCTACATCAATAACAAATACTTGTGCCAAGTTTCAAGTCGATAGCTTGTTTCGTTCGGGAGTTAGCGTGATTTCAACAGACGGACGGACATGCTCAGATCGACTCAGAATTTCACCACGACCCAGAATGTATATACTTTATGGGGTCTTAGAGCAATATTTCGATGTGTTACAAACGGAATGACAAAGTTTATATACCCCTATCCTATGGTGGAGGGTATAAAAAGGAATGTCCAGCAAGTACTAAATGTACCAAGAAACTAATTTAGAACCACATGTGCCAATAATTTTTTCCTCAAAAATGTGCCTTTTTGATTTGTTTTTTGCAATTTAAATGTTTAAAATACAAAATATTTTCTAAAAAAAATGATCTGGATGTTAATGCAGATCTCCACATTACTGTTAGGTGGCTCCATCTGTGGCAATTTTTCCAATTCGTCTGCTATCATCTTCGGCAGTCATCGTTTCTTCTCTACAGGCTATCCAAATCATGTTTCTTTGCCTACAGTATTTGTTCACAAACGGGTTATTTTCTGCCACAATATAATATTTTCAATTATTTTTGACGTTGTTATCGTACTTATCTCCTGTCCTAGGGTGTATCTTTCATTTGTCTATTTGCTACAATAGAAGAAGGTGTGTTTATATTTATCTTTTATCTCATGTCGTCCATATAAAGGGTGATACGGTCAAAATTTGGTCAAGGGAAAACGCGTGTAAATCGGTGAAATCGTTTATTTAAAAAATCAAATTAAATTTCTTTTTCAAGTTCAATTAGTATAAAATTCAGGAAAAATATTCAGTTAGGGTTTCGCTTTTCCAAATCCGAATTGCCGGGCCTCACGCTTGACACCTGCCATCAGATTTTGTACAGCCACCTTCTCCTCCTTCTTCGCCGCTGAAAGCCAGTTTGCCTTGAACTGCTGCTCGTCCTTAGCAGTTTTTTTGGTCTTCTTTAGGTTCCGCTTGACAATAGCCCAGTATTTCTCAATTGGGCGGAGCTCTGGCGTGTTGGGAGGGCTGCACGTTGTTGGCGGCGTACCACTCCATGGCCTTTTTACCGTAATGGCAAGATGCCAAATCCGGCCAAAACAGTACGGAACAACCGTGTTTCTTCAGGAAAGGCAGCAGACGTTTATTCAAACACTCTTTCACGTAAATTTCTTGGTTGACAGTCCCGGAAGCTATGAAAATGCTGCTTTTCAAGCCACAGGTACAGATGGCTTGCCAAACGAGATATTTCTTTGCGAACGTTGACAGTTTTATGTGCTTGAAAATATCTGCTACCTTTCCCCTTCCTTTTGCCGTATAAAACTCCTGTCCCGGAAGCTGCTTGTAGTCGGCTTTGACGTAGGTTTCGTCGTCCATTACCACGCAGTCAAACTTCGTCAGCATCGTCGTGTATAGCCTCCGGGATCGCGCTTTGGCCGTCGTATTTTGTTTATCATCGCGATTTGGAGTCACTACCTTCTTGTATGTCGATAGTCCGGCTCGTTTTTTGGCTCGATGCACGGTTGTAGACGATACATCGAGCTTTTTTGCGGAATCTCGGAGAGAGAGGTTAGGGTTTCGCTTGAAACTACCTTTGTCGTCTCAGCGGCTTCCGGTTTTCGATTTCCCCCCGATCCAGACATGCTGGCTGTCGACAAACGTTCCCCAAACACTTTAATTACATTTGTAACGGTTGATTTGACAACTTTTAGCGATTTTGCCAGCTTTGCGTGCGAGTAGCTCGGATTTTCGCGATGCGCGAGCAAAATTTTGATACGCTGCTCTTCTTGCTTGGACGGCATTTTGACAACTAAAGAGTGAATTCCAAAATCAAAATAGGAGCAACATTCTGCACACACACCTTCAAAATGAAGGGGTTTTTAAATGCAAAATTGAAAGAAATACGTCAAGTTTATATTGACCAAATTTTGACCGTATCACCCTTTATACAGTATATTAAGTCACTTATTCAGCCTATATCATTTAAGCAGAAGTTACTTGCAATGCTGATGTTCTCTAGATCGCTATTAGCTTGTTTGCTATCCGTCGTTCCTATTACTTGTTTCCATCAGCATCTTTCCTGTTTCTTTGCCTGTTTAATGGCGATTTCGAACGGGAAAAAAAGGTGCAACATTCTCGAAATTGATTGCAAAATATGAAGGACACAGTCATAGATTTTGGATCCTGTATCCCTCACAATAATATGAATTAGCAATATGTTTGGAATGACATTATTATTTGGGCGAAAATACAATGGGGGAAAAGTAGTGCAACAGCAAGGCAACATTCTTTGTGAAACGCAAACGCCCTTGGTACAAGGAGCTCCGTCTTGTGCGCGGCTAGCTGTAACCCATGAGATTACATCTGTAATTCATGAGCTGCAGCCGTATCATCACTTTATGCATACTTCGTTGTGTTTCTTTTACTGACCTTGCCTGTATAACCGCTGCAATGGTGTCAACGTATCCAACTAAAACTGTTCCGTCTAGCATATCCATTCTTAGAATGCCGTTGTAATTGGCATTCCAAATATCAAAGACAGGAATTTATCACTGTACTGCTGATGTGATCTGCGTACGTTTAATTCCCCGGTTAGTGTCATATATTAGACTTCTGTTTTTGAGATATTATAGTATCTTTCTCACCAGATATGGTGAGAAAGTCAAAACTGCCCTCTAATGCCCTTAATACAATCGTCCATTTAAATATTGAAAATAATTGGCCGGCTATACTGATACCTTTCTCTAGATGGCTATACTACGTGGACAATATGTTTTAGGGCTCCTACTATAGTAGACTTCTCTTGTCGGAAACTATGCTGACTCCCGAGCTGGCCTCCTCGTGATTCAATGAATTCTGTTTTCCCACTGTAAGTAGTATATATAAGTGACGGTTAGATGATGGGACTTTCGGATCTCCTTTCCCCTTACTTATCAGAACCAGTTTTTGTTCCTTCCCTATGTTTGGGAAGATCCCTTCTGTGAGTCATATGTTATATATGTCCAGCAAAAATTTTGGTCGCTTTTTTATACCCTCCACTATAGGATAGGGGTATATTAATATATAAAGGGTGATTCTTTTGAGGTTAGGATTTTCATGCATTAGTATTTGACAGATCACGTGGGATTTCAGACATGGTGTCAAAGAGAAAGATGCTCAGTATGCTTTGACATTTCATCATGAATAGACTTACTAACGAGCCACAACGTCGAATTTTCAGTGAATGGGCCCTAGAAAAGTTGGCAGAAAATCCGCTTTTTTATCGACAAATTTTGTTCAGCGATGAGGCTCATTTCTGGTTGAATGGCTACGTAAATAAGCAAAATTGCCGCATTTGGAGTGAAGAGCAACCAGAAGCCGTTCAAGAACTGCCCATGCATCCCGAAAAATGCACTGTTTGGTGTGGTTTGTACGCTGGTGGAATCATTGGACCGTATTTTTTCAAAGATGCTGTTGGACGCAACGTTACGGTGAATGGCGATCGCTATCGTTCGATGCTAACAAACTTTTTGTTGCCAAAAATGGAAGAACTGAACTTGGTTGACATGTGGTTTCAACAAGATGGCGCTACATGCCACACAGCTCGCGATTCTATGGCCATTTTGAGGGAAAACTTCGGAGAACAATTCATCTCAAGAAATGGACCGGTAAGTTGGCCACCAAGATCATGCGATTTGACGCCTTTAGACTATTTTTTGTGGGGCTACGTCAAGTCTAAAGTCTACAGAAATAAGCCAGCAACTATTCCAGCTTTGGAAGACAACATTTCCGAAGAAATTCGGGCTATTCCGGCCGAAATGCTCGAAAAAGTTGCCCAAAATTGGACTTTCCGAATGGACCACCTAAGACGCAGCCGCGGTCAACATTTAAATGAAATTATCTTCAAAAAGTAAATGTCATGGACCAATCTAACGTTTCAAATAAAGAACCGATGAGATTTTGCAAATTTTAGGCGTTTTTAAAAAAAAAAGTTATCAAGCTCTTAACAAATCACCCTTTATATATTATAAGCGAATAAATATTTGTATTATAAATGAATTCCTTATTGCATTACTGAAGCGATGAACATTTTTTTACCAGTGATTTTATGCTTCCTTTCAGTGTTAGAATGTATAAAAGAAGAGGACAAAAATTAACTAACCAAAAAAGTGTCTTTTAATCGGCGAGAATATGACATTTTTCCCGCAATAAAAATCAGTTTGTAGAATCTTGAAAATTTACCATGACAGAAAATGTAGGTTTATTTTAGAAAATGTAAATTAAAATATTTTACAAAATGTAATGTCCCAGCAAAAAAAAGTAGTTCTTCTAAAAGCACAAACTTGAAAGGACATGTTAAATCCATTCTAGAAAAATTGCAAATTTTTTAAAATATTTGATGTCAAGCTTTCAAGAGAGGTGTTACAATGCATTAAAAATCATTAAAAAAATTAAAAATTATTTATCACAAAATTTCTTAATTTACATACAAAACACTAAATTCGCATCACACTCTAAGAAGTGATGGAAATTCAGTGCAACGGCTGTTAAAGTGGTGGACATCCCCATGTTAAATTCATCGCTTCTGCGCTAATTTAGCACCACTTCCGGATCCAAAAAGAACATTTTCACTACTTTTTTGGCGGCGCTTTTTTTTGCTGGGATGATAATACTTTCGGTCAAATTGAAGAAAATCCTATAAAATATATTTCTTAGAAAATTCCATATTTTTTAAGTAAAGGTTGATACGGTCAAAATTTGGTCAAGGGAAAACGCGTGTAAATCGGTGAAATCGTTTATTTAAAAAATCAAATTAAATTTATTTTTCAAGTTCAATTAGTATAAAATTCTGGAAAAATATTCAGTTAGGCTTTCGCTTTTCCAAATCCGAATTGCCAGGCCTCACGCTTGACACCTTTCATCAGATTTTGTACAGCCACCTTGTCCACCTTCTTCGCCGCAGAAAGCCAGTTTGCCTTGAACTGCTGCTCATCCTTAGCAGTTTTTTGGTCTTCTTTAGGTTCCGTTTGACAATAGCCCAGTATTTCTCAATTGAGCGGAGCTCTGGCGTGTTGGGATGGTTCCTGTCCTTGGGAACCACCTGCACGTTGTTGGCGGCGTACCACTCCATGGCCTTTTTACCGTAATGCCAAGATGCCAAATCCGGCCAAAACAGTACGGAACAACCGTGTTTCTTCAGGAAAGGCAGCAGACGTGTATTCAAACACTCTTTCACGTAAATTTCTTGGTTGACAGTCCCGGAAGCTATGAAAATGCTGCTTTTCAAGCCACAGGTATAGATGGATTGCCAAACCAGATATTTCTTTGCTAACTTTGACAGTTTTATGTGCTTGAAAATATCTGCTACCTTTCCCCTTCCTTTTGCCGCATAAAACTCCTGTCCCGGAAGCTGCTTGTAGTCGGCTTTGACGTAGGTTTCGTCGTCCATTACCACGCAGTCAAACTTCGTCAGCATCGTCGTTTACAGCCTCCGGGATCGCGCTTTGGCCGTCGTATTTTGTTTATCATCGCGATTTGGAGTCACAACCTTCTTGTAAGTCGATAGTCCGGCTCGTTTTTTATCTCGATGCACGGTTGTAGACGATACATCGAGCTTATTTGCGGAATCTTGGAGAGAGAGGTTAGGGTTTCGCTTGAAACTACCGGCAACTCTCTTTGTCGTCTCAGCGGCTTCCGGTTTTCGATTTTTACACGATCCAGACTTCCTGGCTGTCGACAAACGTTCCCCAAACACTTTAATTACATTTGTAACGGTTGATTTGGCAACTTTTAGCGATTTTGCCAGCTTTGCGTGCGAGTAGCTCGGATTTTCGCGATGCGCGAGCAAAATTTTGATACGCTGCTCTTCTTGCTTGGACGGCTACACACACACACCTTCAAAATGAGGGGTGTTCAGGTTTTTTAAATGCAAAATTGAAAGAAATACGTCAGGTTTATATTGACCAAATTTTGACCGTATCACCCTTTAAGTTTTCTCATTTCAAGAAGAATTTACATATTTCAGAAAAATACCCATCAAAATTTGGGTAAGTAGTTGAGGTGAGAAATTGCTTAACAAGAGCATACCCTCAGAAATACCGCATTCTTGAGAATAATGACTTCTCAAACAGGCACCGAATAATTACTACTTATCAAATTTTCATGAGTACTACCACGTAGCCAATATATTTAACCATATCTCGTCCACGTTTACAATTTAGCTGTTGGTAATGCTGCAGAGAAATGGTTTCCTTATAGGACATACCCTCGCGTTTTATTAGCAATTACTTACCAATTTTATACTAAGATACCTCCAAGATTATTTGGTAATGAAAGGTTTTGCTGGGTATGGAATATTTTGTGCAAATTTCGAATTCAATAAAATTTACTCCATTTGCATATAACTTTTTTCTCATTTTTAGTTCATTTCAGTAGTGTAAGTACCAAAGTAAAAAATGTAACTAAAATCAACTATTTTTTACTAAACTAAAATAAAGTTAAATCGCCTATAGAAATATTCGTTGAAGAAACAATTTCGTTCACTTACACAATGTAGTCGAAACTGCTGGGCAGGCAAATTTCCATCATATGCAGCTAATATCAAGCATATTAAAATAATTTTATTTTTGTGATTTTTACAAGACGCACAAGCATGGATATTTAAAACATTTCTTCTAATGTTTATCATCTTAGTATAAAAAAAAATTATAGAAAATTATTAAATTATTCTCATTCGTTTGTATTTGTTAACATTTTGTTTTTTTTTTTAATGCAATAACAGGGAGATATAGGATTTTAAATAATTTTGATAATACATAGTCATAATTAATTAAATAAAACAATTCTGTTCACTTAATAAACTCTTTACTACACAACCAATGGGAAGACCTTAGAATTTGTGAATTATGGGTATCGATTGGCTTTATGTGATCAAGTAAAAAAAAAAAATAAAATTATGAAAAAGTTTACACTAAGGTTTAACCGTGATACATATACGAAATATAAATGATGTAATTGAAATATTTATAATTAAATTCACTATTAAAACAACTGAATAATAAAATTAAAAGCAATAACTCGATCACCAGTTTATAACACGAATTACCTATTTTTTTTTAACACAGCTTCTTATGCTTATTTGCTTTTTGTGTATTTATTTTATTGGTTTTTAAATGCTTTTTTATTTTATGTAAATGATATTTTTTTTTTATTTTGGCATTTTTAATACCTTTTGTTTTAGGTTGTTAACGTGCTGAAAAACTCTCTAACTATGTAAATATATAACATTATTGTTTTTTTATTATTATTGAATATAACGGCTGCTTTAAGATCATATTAGAGGAAATTAAATAAATCGGCAAGAATGTCGTGTACCTTAAGCAATATATTCTATATGGTATAAATACAAACTTTCCTTTTTTATTATTCGAAGTAAGCATAGGCCTTTTTAATGAATATATTATCCTAAAGGTGTTCTTGTCATAATTTACGAAATAGTAAAAATTCCTTTAGATTTTCTAAAAAATTTAGTCTTGAAGAGGACCATTCGTACGGCAAATACTTTTTGTAGCAATCGCATTTGCTGTCTCTTTGATCATGTTAATTTTCATAGAGATATTATGGGTTTTTAGAGCAGCTGCGTGATTACTCTTGTAACAAATTTTATCAATGCAAAAAATTTATGAATTTATTTCCGCAATGCTCAATCTTTGCTAAATAGTACCAAAAGTTTCATAACTTAGTAAATATAATATGCAGAGATGTACAATGATCAGCGCAAACTTATTCACTTATCAAGAGAAAGATTTTCTCGGCACACATACACACACAGGTAACAATTTCTAGAAATCTTGCGTTTAATCTAATTAAATTCAAATTAGCTTGTTGCAAAGTTAAATTCATATTAACCCTTTCACTACCGAAATAAATCTAATGATAAAAACTTTTATTTTTCTTCTCTGTTTACTTGTACTAATAGCATGTAGAACAAAAATTGTCATTTTGAAAACCTACCTCAATTACTTCAAGAGCTATATGAACTTGTTCTGAAAATTTGATTCTTGAATTGTGACCAAATGGCCTTACGAAAATAAGCGATATTTGGTCTATAATATCTTTCAAAGTGTGAGAAAAAATACAAAAAATAACCCGTACAATTATAAGCTATAGTTTTTGCATAAATTTCCATTTACCAGAAACATACAGTACAAAAATTATCTCAAATTTTCGTATTTTTTCGTTTATTGTTAAAGAAGTTTATAAAAATGTATTTTAGACCTCAGCAATATAGACAATATTTATAGCTTATTTAGATTAAAGCCTCTACTTTGAAATAACATCGAGAGATAAATCGAAACTAGGTGGGAAAATAGAATTTGGTGTCTTTTTTGAATGTCCTTCTAAGTGGACATCGGTAGTGAAAGGGTTAACAATTTTTGAAATAGTATATAATTTACAATATTATAGGTTGTATAGTTCGGGGAGAGAAAAGTAAAAACTCATTCAATTCGTACGAGGAGCTGATCAAAAAAGAAACCATTATTTTCTACATTCGTGAGTTACGTTTGATTTTCGCATTTTTATACCATGCGCCACACTGTGGAATAGGATATTATAAGTTAGTGCATATGTTTGCAACACCCAGAAGGAGACGAGATAGACACATGGTGTCTTTGGCAATAATGCTCAGGGTGGGTCCCTGAGTCGATCTAACCATGTCCGTCTGTCTGTCCGTCCGTCTGTCTGTGAACACATTTTTGTGATCAAAGTTTAGGTCGCAGTTTAAGTGCAATCGCCTTCAAATTTGTCACAAGTTCCTGTTTTGGGTCAGAATAGAACCCTATTGATTTTGGAAGAAATCGGTTCAGATTTAGATATAGCTCCCTATATATCTTTCGCCCGATATGGACTTATATGGCCCCAGAAGCCAGAGTTTTATCCTAATTTGCTTGAAATTTTGCACCAGGAGAACAATAAGTACTATATTCAGGTGTGCCAAATTTGATTGAAATCGGTTCAGATTGAGATATAGCTCTCATATACATCTTTCGCCCGATATTGACTTATATGGCCCCAGAAGCCAGAGTTTTAGCCCAATTTGGTTGAAATTTTGCACTAGGAGTACAATTAGTAGTGTAGTCAAGTGTGCAAAATTTTATTAAAATCGGTTCAGATTGAGATATAGCTCTCATATACATCTTTCGCCCGATATTGACTTATATGGCCCCAGAAGCCAGAGTTTTAGCCCAATTTGATTGAAATTTTGCACTAGGAGTACAATTAGTAGTGTAGTCAAGTGTGCAAAATTTTATTAAAATCGGTTCAGATTTAGATATAGCTCCCATATATATCTTTCGCCCGATTTTCCGTCATATGTAGTCCGATATACGTGAAATTTTGCACAGGGAGTAGAATTAAAATACTAAGTATGCATGTCAAATTTGGTTGATTCAGATTTCTATATAGCTTCCATATATATGCTTTTCCGATTTGGGCAAAAATGACCAAAATACCCACATTTTCCTTATAAAATCTCCACTGCTAAGTCGAAAACTTTTAAAAGTGACTCAAATTTTCCTTTATTTCTAATACATACCTATCGACCGATAAATTATAAATACACTTTTGCGAAGTTGCCTCAAAATTGGTTCAGATTAAAATATTTCCCATATTTTTTACTAACATAGTGTACCATCCCAGGACATTAGCCGACTTAAATTTTAAGTCTATAGATTATAAATTTTGTTCAGATGAAGTCCTTTATATATAGCACCCAACATATTTGACGGATTTAATATAGTATCGAAAATGTGGATTTACAAAGTGGTACAGGGTATAATATAGTCGGCCCCGCCCGACTTTAAACTTTCCTTACTTGTTTCTGTTATATTACATATGCCCGTTGGTAATATCAGCCATTTTAAATGGATCAAAGAAACTGCATTATGTTAAGGTTTATAGAAGGTCCACAAAATATCAAAATATCATGCTCGTCCTGGTTGCCCGAGCACTTCAACAATCAATGAAAACATTGAAGCAGTGAAGAAAATTATTTTGGATAATCAGCAAATTACAATCAGAGAGGTTGTTTTAAGCATGAAAAGTTTGGCATCGAAATTTGTCCTGAAATTGGTAAATTTCTAACAAAACCATCACTCAAAAAGATCCGCTGACCTTTTCTTCTTCCTTAAACTGAAGACACCAATGAAAAGAAAGCCTTTTGCTATGATTAAGGAGAAGATCAAAACAGGAGTTATTGTCCATAACAAAAAGCGCGAAGACACCAATAAAAAGAAAGCATTTTGCTATGATTAAGGAGAAGATCAAAACAGAAACTATTGGCTATAATAAAAAGCGCGTTTCAGAAGTGTTCTGTGTATGGGAAAAGAATGTTGGCATCAGCGTACTATATTTGGGAGGACTACTTTGAAGAACAAGATAGATATTCATCAATATAAACGACGATTTAGATCATCTCAAAAAGGTCTGTTTTGACGGGATTTTGGCCAGCTAATATTTTCCTCTTCTTAAACCTGAAGACAACAATAAAGGAAAATTTGTTAAGGTTTATGGAATGTCGACAAAATATCAATGACGATATCCGTCCTGGTTGCCCAAGCACTTCAACAACCAATGAAAACATTGAAGCAGTGAAGAAAATTATTTTGAATAATCAGCAAATTACAATCAGAGAAGCTGTTTTAAGCATGAAGAGTTTGGCATCCAAATTTGTCCTGAAATTAGTAAATTTTTAATAAATCTATTACTCAAAAAGATCCAAAGGATTTGGTTTAAATGCAAGTTAAAAAATTGTCGCGTACTCAATTGAAAATTTAACACATTAGCAACAACTTTTCAATACTTTATATATATTAATTGCTTGTAATTCATTTTAATGAGGGTTGCCTTAATATTACGGGATTGGGAAACCCTAATATTGCAATCTGCCAACTGACAGTTCTATCGTAAAGCTTGACATTTTTGAGGTTATACATAATCAGAACGTTTTTACATACGAGCGGGATTTGCGTTGTTTACAGCAACTTTAAAGATTTATCTCACCCAAAAACTGGAATTAAATCGTAAACATTTTCATGACATTATTTTTTACAACTTTCGACAATAGTGCTCTGATGAACTTACTCAATTTTTTTGCGATGGGGCTTCGTCAAGGACCAGTGTTTATCGAAGACCAAGACGTTGTTGTTCCAGAGGCTATTGATGTTGTTCACCAACTGATATTGCAAAATCGTCATGTGAAGTATGAAGCGATTGAGACAAGTATGAAGCGATTGAGCATTAGTGCGACCAGTATACCAGGTATACCGGTATGAAGTGAGCGTCAAGATATAAATGTCTCTATAGGGAACATTTGTTGTGAACGAGCACTTATTTTTTTGTTTTGTTTGCTCTGAAAACTGTAATTGAAAAGAATTTTGTACCAGAAAGTGACGATTTGCGGAAAGCATTAATTTTTTGTTTCATTTGAAGAGAAGTGCTGCAGAGTCGCATCGAATGCTTGTCGAGGCCTATGGAGATCATGCACTATCAGAAGCAATATTCAAAAGATGGTTTCAGCGGTTCAGAAATAATGATGTTCGTATGAGAAATAAAGAAAATAGAAGACCACCAAAAGCAAATGGCAGCAATGTTAAATATTGCACAACAAACTATTGCTGACCGTTTAAAAGTTAGGGGAAAGATCAAAAAATGTGGAAAATTAAAAAAAGCTCATTTCATACCGGTATACCTTGTACATTCAATACTGCATGAACATTTGACCGCCAAAAACATTTCTTCGCGTTCGATCCCACACAATATGTCAATCGCTCAAAAAAAGGCTCGTGTCGAGTGGCCGAAATAAATGATCCAAAACTACGATCGCGTTGCTTCAAAATACGTCTATGTCATCGCAACAGTTAATGAATTATGGATTCACGCGTATGAGCCCGAAAGTAAACAACAGTCGACTGGGTGTATCAAAAAAAGTAGCTGACGCTCGAAGCACTTCCAAGCAGATGATTGCATGTTTTTTCGGAAAAACTGGAAATGTCGCTATCGTACCACTAGAACAACTTAGAACAGTAAATTTTGAGTAGTTCACAGCCATTCTTTACCAGTTGTCTCTCAAGAAATCAACCGCCGAAGGCGGATCACTCTTCCCGACGACTATGCGAGCTCTCACATATCGGCTCAAACAACTGCAGTTTTGAGCACTGAAAACATCGGTTTGACTTGGTACCAGGTGACTCCTTGTTATTCCCGTATGTAAAAAATAAAATAAGATGTGAACGCTTTTCGAAGAGTCTGGCGCAAGCGATTGATGCATTTAGAATGCATGTTTTGGAGATACCTCAATCAGAGTGGCAAAAGTGCTTCGGAAATTGGTTCAAACGGATGCAAAAGTGTATAAATCTTAATGGGAGTATTTTGAAAAACAATAAAGCGATTTTTGATGGTTAATATTTTTTTGTTATCCAATGCAACTCTCATATTGGAGAATTTGTTAAAGACAAGCAATTTGCAAGGCTAGCTCAATGCATGTTTAGGATGGGTTACACCCTCAAATTGATATGGTTTTCCATATGAAAAACGCCCATACTTGTATCGATTGGGTATTTTACAAAATAAATTAAAATATAATAATAATAATAACGGCCGTTTTCACGTAGCTTCGTTAGGGTATAACTGCCAGTTAACAGAAAATAAAATGTAAAATATCTTCTTTCCGGTTAATTATAACTGAAAATTTTTCAGCAGATAAGCTCCTAACTAACACAAAGAATATATAGGCAAGATGATAGATATACCCATAGATCGGTATAAAAGTTCGTTAGCTAACGGAAAACTAATGGAGCTTCATGAAAATGGGGGTAAATATAATAAAAAAAATTAACATTATTATTGGAAATCAAGTTTAATTCAAACTATTTTCAAACTTTTGCATTTGGTGAGACGTGCTGGTCAACCATACAAGAACTCACAAATTTATACGAATTTATGCCTACTTGTTTATACAAATTCTTAACTTCGCTTAAGTTAGAAATCCAAATTCAAGTATTAATTTTTTTCATATAGATTAGATTTAAAGGTGACTACAGTTTCACGTGAATGAAACATATGATTTGAATGATACAAAAAAGTTTATTTATACGCACTTCTAAGCTTATCCGAAAAACTTTAGTTACTTTGATGTAATACCCATAGATCCTATACAGAAAATTCGCTATAATTTATATGTCTAAATTCGCCAATTACTTTTCTTTTTTTTTTTTGTGTTTTATGTCTCATTTTCAAAAAAAAAAAAAAAAATTCAAAAAACAGAACAAAATCGAGCACGAGAAAGCACAAGCTCCTCCTCTACCATCACTACCACAACTAATAATAATAACACCACCTCTACCACGAACACTCCATCGATATCGTCACATCATCACCATCAATTACATCCACTTCATTATCAGCGTCAGTCTCGTGGTTCGGCTGGTAGTATACAGAGATCCGTTGAGGTACCGCCATCAACATCTGTAATGCAATATCGTGCCGGTAGTATTCATTCAATCTCAAGCTCTGAAGGCTCATCGTAAGTTTAACTCAATTCAAGCATAACAAACATCTAATCAAGGGCTTTGGTTTGCAAGGCAAAAAAGCTCGAATTTTCTTCTCTCTTTCTCTATCCTTGTCTGTCGCTTCATCTATTGCTATCTGTCTCTGTATTGTCTGTTTTCTGTCGTTTTCCCAAAAATACAAAATCACAATGTAATAAAATAAAAACCAAAAACAAACTAAGGCTACAATTTGAAATGCTATTCAATGTGTAAAAATAAATGAAATTTGGTTGTTTTTATGTCCACTTAATCGATGCGAAATGAATTCACTTTTATAGTTTTATTCAATTGTCATTTTAGTTTTTATCTGGCTTATTATATTAATGAAATATTCTTTGTTTTAATTTGGTTTTAATTAAGAGGCCCATTTATAATTTAGATTACTTAATCAATCTTTTGTTTAAAGAAATTAAAAAAAATGTTTTTGAAAATTGTAAAAAAAAAAACTGAAAGTGTTACCTTGCCACAGTTTTGTCTTTCGCTATCTACATGTTTTTTTAACTCTGCAGTATTGACTAAAACTTGCTTCGTTGTGCCTTTTTTGTTGATGTCTCTGTCAGATTAAAGCTTCCAAATTTGTTTTCTTTTTTTTAATTTCAATGAGCAAAAAATCTCAATGTGTAATATTTTGTCGACTACAACTAAAAGAGTATGTCACAGCCTTGAATCTATATATTTATGTACACTAAATCATATTAATTTTCTTCTAATGTATTAGTCAATGAGATCCGCTTTTTTATTTTAGTTTTATACTTTTTTATTGTATATAACTTATTTTGCATTTTTTTTCTTTATTTTTAACACTTTTATATACAGTAATCGAAAACACCACAAATTTTCCTCAAAATTAACACACTTACAAAAAAAAATATTTTCCGCATATAAAAATTTCATTTCAGACAAAATATTCCCATAATACAAACTCATTGCTATTTTAGAACTATGAAAAAATTGTAGAAAAATAATTCGATTTCCATATTTTTTTTTTAATAAACTACCCGTGTAAAAATTGGGGGATCTAATTAGATATGATTATATCTCAAAATTGACCACTTTAGATCTGAGCAGATATATACAGATATGATGAGACAGAATTAGATATAATTATGTATAATTACCTACATGAGTTTGTCCAACATCAGATCCAACTATATATAGGAATAGATAAAATTATATCTAAGACATTAGATCTAGCCCAATATTGAGATCCGATCAGATCTAATTCCATAGTAATTAGATATGATTAGATCTTACCATTTTTCGGATCTACTCATATCTAATCGTATCAAATTATATCTATAAATTTTTACTCGGGAATACAAAATTAAACATTCAAATATATTGTTCATAAGCACAAAGATTTCTTGTCGTTTCTGAAGATGGGAAATGTTTATGAAGATTTTCTTTTTTTTTTGATTTGTTCATTTGGTAATTTCGAATTAATGAGATTTGAATAAACTAATAATCAGTAGCTGTTGTTTTTGAATTTTTCAAATCGCTTGAAGAATAAGTGTTAAATTATATTAACAATATTCCAAAACTAATCAAACAAATCGAAGCAACATATAAGTAATATCCCAGCAAACAATAGGATGTTGCTCCACAAACATTCCATTCTAAGCACATCCTGGAACAATCTGGTTGGTTCAACAGAAAAAATAATCAAGTAGGTTCAGCAATTAAAACTAGAAGGGCCCATATGTAAAAGGTACTTTTAGTTAATGTGGTATGACAATGGACTAAATGGTCTAAATGAGCCTGAAATAAAATTTAACTTCCGACGAAGTTCCTAGAAAATACACTTGTACACTTTAAATATGATGTTCAGTTTGTTAGGTGATCTACTTTCAGTTTTAGCGCTTGTGTGGGAGCTATATAAGTGAATCACAAGCAAAAAATTAAGAGCTCGAATAAATGCAATTCAGCTAACATTTCAGTGTAAGTTACCTTAAAATGGTGGCCCTTTATCCAATTGAGCAAAATCTTTAATTTCATGAGCAGGCCAATTGGACATAAGGTTGCCATGGATTATGAAATAAATCATGAACTTAAATGTAATAAATGACAACCAAAATTCAGTTGATTTTAAATTGGAAATTCATATACATAATATTTTACTTACGCCCATTTTCATGAAGCTCCGTTACCTAACGAACTTTTAAACCGTATTATGGGCATAGCTGCCATGTTGCGTATATATTCCATATGCCACTTGGGAACTTAACTGCCGAAAAATTTTCAGTTAAAATTGACTGGAGAGAAGTTATTTGGAATTTACTTTCAGTTAACTGGCAGTTAAAGCCTAATGGAGCTACATGAAAATGGCCGATAATATGCACAAATTTTAACAATAAACTTTCTTCTACTGAGTAATTCGTTAAATATTCAATTTCAAGTTCATTAAAGAAAAAAACTGTTGAAGGCACTGCAACAACACTATTTGTCCATTCTAAGTGAAATTTTAGACATTTAGATATTAGTTTTAGATATTAATAGAATATCATTTTAGACATTAATAGAATATCAATAAGTAGTAAAAAAAACAATGGAAATAAAACAATGGAAATTCATTCAATTTGAAACTGTGGCATTTAAATTTTACACTTCCATATGATATCACAAAACAATATTTTAGAAAAATTTGATAAAAAAACCTTTGGCGCTTGTCAGATTTCAACCTGGGTTTTTCATTTTTTAGGCATAACAATAAAGAACATTTCGAGAAGTAGTTAGAATGTTATGACTTAGTGTTGTATTAAGATCATATCACAAACTTTTCAACTGACGTTCTAAGTCGTTCTGATATGGTGCCAATAATAGCAGGTTCTAAAAATTTTTTCAAATTTTAAAAAAATATACTTTAAGAAAATAAAAGTGTAATAAAAGGATTTATAAAAATTTCAATTAAAATTTGCGGTTTTGTGTTGTTTTTTAATTTCTCATTCAAATAAACTTTCAAAACATAACTTCTGATGCAATGCAAACACTCAGGAAAGGTTAGGTTAGGTTAGGTCAAACATAACATGCTTGACGAAATCAAATACATAATTTTCGAGAACATAACATGGTTGCGACAAACATTTTCCCTGTGAAATGGTACTCTTGAAACATGATTGAAGTGATCATATTCCTTTCCTGCATGCATGACTTTGCAAATGTTCCAGAGGCTTAGATTAGGTTAGGTGGCAGCCCGATGTATCAGGCTCACTTAGACTATTCAGTCCATTGTGATATCCCATTGGTGAACTTCTCTCTTATCACTGAGGTGCTGCCCGATTCCATGTTAAGCTCAATGACAAGGGATCTCCTTTTTATAGCCGAGTCCGAACGGCGTTCCACATTGCAGTGAAACCACATAGAGTTTTGAAACCCTCAGAAGTTTTGAAACCCTCAGAAATATCACCAGCATTACTGAGGTGGGATAATCCACCGCTGAAAAACTTTTTGGTGTTCGGTCGAAGCAGGAAACGAACCCACGACCTTGTGTATGCAAGGGGGCATGCTAACCATTGCAACACGGTGTCTTCTTCTATAACTTCTAAAGGCTTCTTCCATAACTTCTAATGGATCCGAAAACTTACTACTTCCAACCCATGACAAGCGCATATACAATTCGTTAAAGATCATCCAAAGTTTGTAGTTTTTTGGAAGCTCTTCGTTTGTTGGGATATGTAGTTTAGTCCTGTAATGGAAGGACTGGTCAAGAAAAACTTTACAAATTTTCCACTTTTTAGTGGTTACTTTTCGAAGTTTGCAAGTTTGTGAGGTTTCACAGGAATTACATTGACAAAAAAACAACCGCGGTAATTTTTCTTATTCCAAGACATTCTTTCATATGAAGCTATATTTCGTATTAAAAGAAATAAGGGTTTTCAATTTTATAAATCAATAACAAGAAAACAGACCGAGTTGTCAATTTTACAGTCCTTATTTTGGACTGTTTAAATGTCTGCTCACATCGACACGGGGCACTGATGCACTAAGGTATATTTATTGAGAACTGAAAATATTTCAATAACCCAACAAAACAATGGAAGTTGTTCTACACACATTTTATTTTAAGTCTATTCCGGAATCCCCGAACGATTTCTTCCACTTCCAACGAAGTTCTTTTGGACATATCTTAGAAAAGAAATATAATTTAAATTTTGGAAATTAAATGTCGCATAAACGAATAGAAAGTCAATAAAAAATATGAAAACAAAGAAAGTAAAATAAAAAAATCACCGCCGTCGAGATTAGCCTATGCCATGGTGCAATGGTTAGCATGCCCGCCTTGCATACACAAGGTCGTGGGTTCGATTCCTGCTTCGACCGAACATCAAAAAGTTTTTCAGCGGTGGATTATCCCACCTCAGTAATGCTGGTGACATTTCTGAGGATTTCAAAGCTTCTCTAAGTGGTTTCACTGCAATGTGGAACGCCGTTCGGACTCGGCTATAAAAAGGAGGTCCCTTGTCATTGAGTTAAACATGGAATCGGGCAGCACTCAGTGATAAGAGCGAAGTTCACTAATGTGGTATGACAATGGGCTGAATAGTCTAAGTGAGCCTGATACATCGGGCTGTCACCTAACCTAACCTAGCCTATGCCGTTTGACTTCTTCAATTCCATGGAAGTTAGTTTGAGACGGTATTGTCAAACTTTTGTTGATCTTAAATCTTTTAAATAAATATTTGATAGAAAATAAACCTGCATTCAGCGCCCGTTTCGAGCGGAAAGTTTTTATTTTGTGAAAGTCAGATAATAAAAGTGTAATCAAAAATTAATAAAATGAACTGTAAAATTTTTTTAATAAATAAAAAAAAAATATTTTTAGTAAATGGAATACTTCCGTCCTATGAAAAGCCCTTTTTAAAATTTAATGGACCCAATGGTAATTTCTAAAACCACACTTAATAACTTACAATAAGAAATAATGAATAAGAAAAATAAAAATGGGGACAAATGATGTCTTCTCTTGACAATTGTCATGACATCGGGAATATTTTTTATTAAATGAAAAACTTTATAATAAAAGAAAATTTCGTTTCGCTAATATTTGGATTCGGAGCAAAGCAGTTTTACTTTGTGTGTATTTCATACAGGAAAACCGTCGCATCCGAGAGAAAAAAATGCTTTTCTGGTCTATTTACACTCATATGACCACAGAGACAAATTTTTAACTCCGATTTAGTTGAAATTTTGCACAGGGAGTAGAATTAGCATTGTAACTATGCGTGCCAAATTTGGGTGAAATCGGTTCAGATTTGGATATATCTCCCATATATAGCTTTCGCCTGATTTACACTCATATGACCACAGAGGCCAATTTTTTGCTCCGATTTAGTTGAAATTTTGCACAGGAAGTAGAATTAGCATTGTAGCAATGCGTGGCAAATTTGGCTGAAATCGGTTCATATTTAGATATATCTCCCATATATAGCTTTCGCCCGATTTACACTCATATGACCACAGAGGCCAATTTTTAACTCCGATTTAGTTGAAATTTTGCTCAGAGAGTAGAATTAGCATTGTTGCTATGCGTGCCAAATTTGGTTGAAATCGGTTCAGATTTAGATATAGCTCCCATATATATGTTTTTCTGATTTCGACAAAAATGGTCAAAATACCAACATTTTCCTTGTAAAATCGTCACTGCTTAGTCGAAAAGTTTTAAAAATGACTCTAATTTTCCAAAACTTCTAATACATATATATCGAGCGATAAATCATAAATAAACTTTTGCAAAGTTTCCTTAAAATTGCTTCAGATTTAAATGTTTCCCATATTTTTTTTTACTAACATTGTGTTCCACCCTAGTGCATTAGCCGACTTATATTTTGAGTCTATAGATTTAGTAGAAGTCTATCTAATTCGGTCCAGATCGAGTTATATTTAAATGTATGTATTTGGGACAAACCTTTATATATAGCACCCAACACATTTGACGGGTGTGATATGGTATCGAAAATTTAGATCTACAAAGTGGTGCAGGGTATAATATAGTCGGCCCCGCCCGACTTCAGACTTTCCTTACTTGTTTTTTTTTTATATTTGGGGAAACTGAAATTGCATTTATGACCTTTTGAATGCCAGATCGCCAGGATGCACTGAAAAAAATCATGCCGGTTCCAAAGATTTTGTCTTTACTTCAAAAATGTTGGTATTAATTCCGAGCCAAAGAAACGGAGAATACAAGTAAGGATACTTTTAAGACACAATTCTCTTTTAAATTTGGGTTTTGTGTACTTGCTTCTGGGAAGCACATTTTAATTTTTCGTATTTTCAGCTTTGTTTCTTCATATGCTATCAAAGTCTTTTAAAAACGAGTTAACGACAATTTTATTTTCCAAATTAAGACTCGACTTCCAATAGAAATTATGCTATGTTTCAAGTAAAAAACGTTAAAATAAAGGGTTGAAAAACATGTCCTATATTTGAACGATTTTTTGTTTTGTAGTCAAGACGCGAAAAGACAACAAATTTAAAGACAATTTCATTTTTCAAAGAATTTTTCTGAATTTTTAAAGTCAAGTTGACGTTAGCCCAAACATTTTTTCTTTCATGTTATGATACCCATTTTTAAGTGAAATCACTTAATTATAAGGACAACACGACTTCATTGAAAAGTTTATCGACTTTTGGCACAAGTAAAAAAACTTTATCTTAGAGAAATGCGTCTTCTATGCTACACTGAAAAAACAGTGAACCAACCAGGAAGAAAACTTTCGATTAATTTTAGAAAATTTTGAATATTTGTAGAAAATTTTAACTAAACAGTATTACAAACGTTGGCATCACGCCGATGTCAGAAAAATAAGTAAATATTTTTCTACAAATTCAAGAACATTTTTTAGGCATAACTAAGTTTTTTCACTTGTTAAAGAAAATTTTATAGTTTGAAGGGAGCCACCGTGGTGCAATGGTTAGCATGCCCGCCTTGCATACACAAGGTCGTGGGTTCGATTCCTGCTACGACCGAACACCAAAACGTTTTTCAGCGGTGGATTATGCCACCTCAGTAATGCTGGTGACATTTCTGAGGGTTTCAAAGCTTCTCTAAGTGGTTTCACTGGAATGTGGAACGCCGTCCGGACTCGGCTATAAAAAGGAGGTCCCTTGTCATTGAGCTTAACATGAAATCGGGCAGCACTCAGTGATAAGAGAGAGGTTCACCACTGTGGTATCACAATGGACTGAATAGTCTAAGTGAGCCTGATACATCGGGCTGCCACATAACCTAACCTAACCATAGTTTGAAGGAAAAACTTGGAGTTAAAAATTGCAAGAATGTCTTTAGTGACATACGAAGTTCACGATGGACACATTTGTGGTAAACTTTACAAATTTAAAGAAATTCTGAACTATTTTGTGGAAGACACGAATTTAGTTAATATTTATACTTCGTTTGAGTATATTTCTTTCCTCGGTTTTAGTTAATTTAACTAACGTATACAAAAATTATTAGAGTAAAGGAAACTTTCTCCAAACATAATAATTCTATGAACTAAAATAAAGTTAAATTGGCTTTTGCGAAATAGAGAGTTCACTTTTTTTGAGTGTAAGCAAAATTTGCACTCGTATTTTAATGACATGAAATCTTTGACCTCACTACAATATTTTTTTCAGTGTGGTGTCTCCCATTCCTAAGTTAGGGAAATCTAATTTTGTTTGCAATGAATCTTAATTTTAAAACAACATTTTCAATTTGATTTTCATTTAGTTGGCCCTAAGGCCATAGAAAAAAGTCATTTTTGAATTAAAAATATAATTTAATAAATTTTATGATTCAAACCAAAACAGATGTTGGTGTGTATAAAAATAAGATACGATAGAATGTAATACAAGGAGAGTTGAAATTCATTATAACACTTATCATAGAATAGTATATCATCAATAATATATATCTGATTCCACACAAACTATACACTATCATCGGTTAAATCTTTCCAATATGCACCACTAAAACACACACGAATAGAAAAAGTTTCGTTATATTAACGAAATGTGTCGTTAAAACTCAGTCAATGAAACCAATTCGTTAATACAACAAAAATCTATCGTTATTATAACGAATTTTCGGTTAATCAACGTAACTTTTCGTAGTATTAATGAATATTTACATTATATTAATGAAAATGTTTCGTTATATCTATGAACATTTTTCATTGGCTCAATTTTAATGAATTTTTCTTTGTGTGTACAGTTGTAATTTATTTGGTTAAAGCTTTTATTTAATTTATTTCAGTTGTAACAAACAAAACATTATTTTGTAGCCCTTTTTTCACACTGAAATGATACAAAACATCAAACATATGATCCAACAAAAATCTTGGTGTAAATCTAATTGTATATAAAACTATGACAATAATATAACTACTATACCCAGCATGTTGTACAAAAGGAAATGGAAATGTTTAAAAAGGATCTGAGCATAAAAATGAAATGTAATGCACGTTTTCCAACTCAAAGCAAAAAAAAAACACACAACTTAAGAGTATACATAATATTTCTAAAATTCCAAACAAATTCTTAACGTAAACTTTGCCTACTATATCTCCCTGTGTATTATACGATTTAATTAAATTTTAAGTTATTCTATTTTCTTTCTTTAACATTTTTTTCCAAATGTATATTTCTACAACATGAATTGAATAATTTGATTAATATAAGTATAAATTTTCCTTTAATCCCAAATTCCTGCATCTACAGATTTTCACCAACAATGCGAGCTGATGATCAAATCAATCAGTTTGTAGAGGGCTTAGGTCCCGGACAATTGGTGGGACGTCAAGTTCTAGGTGCACCATCGCTAGGTGATATTCAATTGTCTCTATGTTGTCAGAAAAATTGCCTAGAAGTGGAGGTTATCAGAGCAAGAGGTCTACAGGTATGTTCACGAACTTGCATTAAAATTCTGTAATTTTGTTATAAAAATTATTTTTTATTGTTTTTTTTAGCAAAAACCTACATCGAAAATGTTACCAGCTCCTTATGTGAAGGTTTACTTGGTTTCCGGCAAAAAATGTATAGACAAAATGAAAACGTCAACGGCCCGAAGAACCCTAGAGCCGTTGTATCAACAACAATTGGTGTTCCAAAATTGCAACACAAAAGGCTGTGTTTTACAAGTAAGTATACATAAAGGGTGATTCTTTTGAGGTTAGGATTTTCATGCATTAGTATTTGACAGATCACGTGGGATTTCAGACATGGTGTCAAAGAGAAAGATGCTCAGTATGCTTTGACATTTCATCATGAATAGACGAACGATCTGCCACAACGTCGAATTTTCAGTGAATGGGCCCTAGAAAAGTTGGCAGAAAATCCGCTTTTTTATCGACAAATTTTGTTCAGCCAAATTTAGCACGCATAGCAACAATGCTAATTCTACTCCCTGTGCAAAATTTCAACTAAATCGGAGTTAAAAATTGGCCTCTGTGGTCATATGAGTGTAAATCGGGCGAAAGCTATATATGGGAGATATATCTAAATGTGAACCGATTTCAACCCAATTTGGCACGCATAGCTACAATGATAAGTCTACTCCCTGTGCAAAATTTCAACTAAATCGGAGCAAAAAATTGGCCTCTGTGGTCATATGAGTGTAAATCGGGCGAAAGCTATATATGGGAGCTATATCTAAATCTGAACCGATTTCAACCAAATTTGGCACGCATAGCGACAATGCTAATTCTACTCCCTGTGCAAAATTTCAACCATATTGGGGTAAAACTCTGGCTTCTGGGACCGTACTAGTCCATATCGGGCGAAAGATATATATGGGAGCTATATCTAAATCTGAACCGATTTCAATAAAATTTGGCACACTTGACTATACTACTACTTGTTCTTCTTGTGCAAAATTTTAAGCAAATTGGGGTAAAACTCTGGCTTCTGGGGCCATATAAGTCCATATCGGGCGAAAAATATATGTATGGGAGCTATATCTAAATCTAAACCGATTTCTTCCAAAATCAATAGGGATCTATTCTGAGCCAAAACACATACTTGTGCCAAATTTGAAGTCGATTGGACTTAAACTGCGACCTAGACTTTGATTACAAAAATGTGTTCACGGACAGACGGACAGACGGACATCGCTATATCGACTCAGGAGCCCATCCTGAGCATTTTTGCCAAAGACACCATGTGTCTATCTCGTCTCCTTCTGTGTGTTGCAAATATATGCACTAACTTATAATACCCTGTTCCACAGTGTGGAGCAGGGTATAAATATTGTCAAAATTTTATTTCTATAGAAAATTTTGTCTAAATTTTATTTCTATAGAAAATTTTGTCAAAATTTTATTTCTGTAGAAAATTTTTTCAAAATCTTTTTTTTTATAGAAAATTTTATGAAAATTTTATTTCTATAGAAAATTTTGTCAAAATTTTATTTCTATAGAAAATTTTGTCAAAATTGTATTTCTATAGAAAATTTTGTCAAAATTTTATTTCTATAGAAAATTTTGTTAAAATTTTATTTCATTCGTTTTTTTTTTGTTATTGTTGGTTTGTAAAGGGTGATTCTTTTGAGGTTAGGATTTTCATGCATTAGTATTTGACAGATCACGTGGGATTTCAGACATGGTGTCAAAGAGAAAGATGCTCAGTATGCTTTGACATTTCATCATGAATAGACTTACTAACGAGCCACAACGTCGAATTTTCAGTGAATGGGCCCTAGAAAAGTTGGCAGAAAATCCGCTTTTTTATCGACAAATTTTGTTCAGCGATGAGGCTCATTTCTGGTTGAATGGCTACGTAAATAAGCAAAATTGCCGCATTTGGAGTGAAGAGCAACCAGAAGCCGTTCAAGAACTGCCCATGCATCCCGAAAAATGCACTGTTTGGTGTGGTTTGTACGCTGGTGGAATCATTGGACCGTATTTTTTCAAAGATGCTGTTGGACGCAACGTTACGGTGAATGGCGATCGCTATCGTTCGATGCTAACAAACTTTTTGTTGCCAAAAATGGAAGAACTGAACTTGGTTGACATGTGGTTTCAACAAGATGGCGCTACATGCCACACAGCTCGCGATTCTATGGCCATTTTGAGGGAAAACTTCGGAGAACAATTCATCTCAAGAAATGGACCGGTAAGTTGGCCACCAAGATCATGCGATTTGACGCCTTTAGACTATTTTTTGTGGGGCTACGTCAAGTCTAAAGTCTACAGAAATAAGCCAGCAACTATTCCAGCTTTGGAAGACAACATTTCCGAAGAAATTCGGGCTATTCCGGCCGAAATGCTCGAAAAAGTTGCCCAAAATTGGACTTTCCGAATGGACCACCTAAGACGCAGCCGCGGTCAACATTTAAATGAAATTATCTTCAAAAAGTAAATGTCATGGACCAATCTAACGTTTCAAATAAAGAACCGATGAGATTTTGCAAATTTTATGCGTTTTTTTTTAAAAAAAGTTATCAAGCTCTTAACAAATCACCCTTTATATGTAAAGTGGTGGTGGTTAAATTTCAACGGCCGATGTTGATTTTAAATAAAACACAAACTATTTAGGAAATTATTATAATTTTATTTTATTATGATATATTGGTATTACTTAATTATGTACGAAACAAAATATCGGCCAAATGGGCGCAGCGATGGTCCAAATTTTCGATGACGCTGAGGCATAATGGAGGTTCTATGCCGTTAATGTGCCGAATTATCTCATCCTTTAGCTCTTGAATTGTTGCTGGCTTATCGACGTACACCTTTTCTTTCAAATAACCCCAAAGAAAAAAGTCCAACGGTGTCAAATCACCATTACGTGAGGTAACACGACCATTGAATTTGTTGCGCAAAAGAGCCATTGTTTCGTTAGCTGTGTGGCAAGTGGCACCGTCCTGCTGAAACCATATATCGTCCACATCCATATCTTCCAATTCGGGTCATAAAAAGTTCGTTATCATTTCACGATAGCGAACACCATTCACAGTAACTGTCTGACCGGCCTCATTTTGGAAAAAAATAAGACCAGATGATGCCGCCAGCCCATAAACCGCACCAAACAGTCACTCTTTGTGGGTGCATTGGTTTTTCGACGATCACTCTTGGTTCCTAATTCGCCCAAATGCGGCAATTCTGTTTATTGACGAATCCACTGAAGTGAAAAAAAATCATGAAGTGCATGATATGCATTTTGATTTGAACGCCCATTTTCATATTAAGTCTGGATAACTTTAACACGTTGTTGGATTGTGTATCTCTCCATGGTTCAAATTGAGTAAGTCTGAAATAAAGAAATGTCAAATAAAATTCGGAAAAAAACTTGGCGTTTAGGTGTGGTTCACATTCAACATCGGTCCTTACAATTTAAATATTTAATTTAATTTAGTTGATGTTGGATCACGATTAGGGTTTTTCTCGGGAATTTGATATTTTTTCGCTACCGCTTTCTTTACAATATTTTATATATAATAGAGGGGTTTATATGGTAAATGACAGTTGAAATCTAGTTAAATTGGATTTTGGAAGTGTAATGTGAATGACTATGGCACCAAATAGTAGTAGTTGCGTTGTGGGACATACATAGTCGTGGGCAAGGCCGTATTCAGGGGGGGGGGGGGGGAGGGGGATCAACCTTACCTATAAAACTTGCACAAATCATAGAATACTAGTTGAAAAGCCCGTCAAACGACGGTCGAAAAAAATTGTTTTTGTTCTCGCACCACAAATTTCATTTTTGGAAAATGTATTTCTACTTTTTATGTGTGTTTGTTGTTCTTTTTGTGAACATGACTCGCTTTGTTTGGCCATAGCAACAACAACGAAACAGCCAAACACACATGTGTAAATGAAATGGCGCAAAACCTGCGAAAAGAACCTGCCTAATTCAGCGATGGGAGCAATAAAGAGATATTTTCAAACGTACATATTCGTTTAAAAATGTTGGTCACTTTGCCAGTTACTCAGGGATGGAAAATACAATTTTTAAGAAAGTACAAAAAAGGTATTTTTTGAGCGGAAAGGTACTGGAAGATTATTGTCAAGAGACTGAATTTTAAAGAAAATAAAATTTTGACAAAATTTTCTATATAAATAAAATTTTGCAAAAATTTTCTATAGAAATAAAATTTTGCAAAAAAATTCTATAGAAAAAAAATTTTGCAAATTTTTTTCTATAGAAATAAAATTTTGCAAAAATTTCCTATAGAAATAAAATTTTTACAAAATTTTCAATTGAAATAAAATTTTGACAAAATTTTCTATAAAAATAAAATTTTGCAAAAATTCTATATAGAAATAAAATTTTGACAACATTTTCTACCGAAACAAAAAATCGATAATATAGAATCGCATTCTTTTTTCGACTAAAACATTCTTGAAGTTCAATAAAATCCTGTTTTTGACTATGTCTTTTACAAAATCGAGATTTTCTTCCCACATGAACATGTCTGTTTTGCCATTTTTGTAAAAGACTATTAGCAAATAAGGTTGATAAAGACTTTCTCAAAATATTAAAATATTTGGTCAAAGCTATTGTACCATAAATCTGATATCGACTCAAAAATGTCTACACAAAAGGTACTAAATCATTCGCGGTGTACTACGGTACTGACCGGGATGAAAAAGTTTTGAAAAAAGTACTATAGTACTGCATTTTCCATCCCTGCAGTTACTACGTGCTTATCCGAACATTCATTTTCAACAATGAAAAGATTAAAGACGTATCTTAGAAATTCAACTAGCGAGACTAGATTCAAAGGATTGGCATTAATGTCGGTTCATCGCCAAATAAATGTGCCGACTGAAAAAGTCATTGATTTATTTGCTGCCCAAAAAGCCCGTCGGCTCAATTTAATATTATAAAAATATTGTATACATACCTATGCAAAAATAAAATTTTCTACACATGAGATTATATGAATATATTTTTTTTTTTTAAATGAACCCCTTTTATGGCCCCGATATGCACTTTTATGGCCCCAGAAGCCAGAGTTTTACCCCGATTTGTTTGAAATTTTACACAAGGAGAACACTTAGTAGAGTAATAAAGTGTACGAAATTTGTACACAAGGATAACAGTTAGTAGTATAGTCAAATATGGTAAATTTGATTGAAATCGTTTCAGATTTTGATATAGCTCTCATACTTATGTTCTTCCGAATTCGGCTAATATAGCTAAAATACACAAGTTTTCCTTGTAATGAATCAAAATCAAATTTTCCTATACCTAATATATATTTACCGAGCGACAAATTATAAATGCACTTTTGCGAAATTACATCAAAATGGCATTGGATTTAATTTTTGTAGGTATATCCGGACATAAACCTTTATATATCGCACCCAACAAGTAGTATTTGAAGTATTTAAGATGGTATCGAAAATATAGACCTACAAAGTGGTGCAGGGTATAATATAGTCGGCCCCGTCCGACTTTAGATTTTCCTTACTTGTTTTATAAGAAACTTTGCATAACATATTACGAGCAGGTTTATTTATTAACTACATGCTTGTTTGTATTAATTCCTTATAAATAATGTATAAATGCCATATAATATTATTATTCTTTCTTTTACAGGTTACTGTTTGGGGTGATTATGGCCGCATCGAAAAGAAAGTGTTTATGGGCGTGGCCCAAATAATGCTCGATCAAATCGATCTCTCTAATGGCATTGTGATTGGCTGGTACAAACTCTTCGGCACCACATCCCTGGTCAGTTGTCCTGCCAATACAGGTTTATCTAGGCGCTCATCACTAGCATCGCTTGAATCACTTAATTTAAAATTTTAAAATAATACAACCCAAAACGCATACGATTTCCCAACACCCACTCACACATAAATCTCACAAGAAATCCTGATCTTTCAAATAATAGACTCACTATGAGCTAGAATTGAAACAAAGATAAAACACAACATTGCCAAGTGCCATGCTCCCCGATGCCCCCGTCTTCAAAACACTTTTTTTGATAATACCCCATTACACATTTATTACAAAATATAAAACAACACATTACAAAAATATTTAATGTAGTTTTGTTCCATTTACATAAACTATTATTACAAATTGTTAATATATATATATACGAAACACACATTCTTAGAGTTTTGCGTTAATTTGTTCTATGAGAATCTTAGCAAAGAATTTATACACACAGTATATCATGAAGATACATTTAAATAGTTATAATCTATATATATAAACGCCTATATAAATATTACCAAATTTCACCTGCCTCATCTTGTTATCTACCAAAACTAAGAAAACCAAAAAATCTACTTATTTGGCATAAACATTTCTAGAGATAGAAAATTTTAAACCATCTACATACAACGTAGTACATTCTAGGTATGTTTCTTCACCTATTCTTCTTGTTTTCCAACTTATTCACTGTAATTAGTTTCGTATAAATAAAATGTATGTTTCTTTATTTACCGGCTAAAAATGTATTATTTTTATAAGGTATATAATATATTTCTTTTTGAATATTTTTTTTTTATTCCAAAGCATGTTTATTATAGTTTGGTTTCCTAAAATAGTTAGCTAACATTTTTCATATTTTTTTTAACTAGCATTTTCTATTGCAACATAGAAATTAATATACACATTTTATAAATCATTAAGATACTTCCAAGCTGTATACAATGTATTGCAAAACATGAAATGCACAGCATCATAGTTGCTGAAGGCCTGGTTATCAGTTTGGTCATTTTAGCATTTATGCAGCTAAATTTAGCATTTATTGTTTGTATTTAGCCGCAAAATGTTTGTTTAGCATTTTTTAGCTTTTTTCAATTCTAAAGTTAGCATTTTTAGCATTATTCGATTCACCAAAAAAAATCAAATAATTTAGTACTTGTTAAAGTAATAAGGTCCTTAATGTTCATGTAAGATTCAGAAAGTCAGAAGCAAGACTAGCGATGTTCCTCTGTATATCTGTCCATCTATTTTTGTGTTGAAAGTATAGACCGTAATTCAATTCCAATCGTCCACGGATTTGGCAAAATTTCTTACTGCCCAACACATGGCGTATTTATTAATCGATTTTCATTCAATTTTTCAAACCCACTACAACTTCAATAAGTTAGCAAAATTGTTCCAAATGTAGATTACATATACAGTGAGCAAAAAAAGTTGTACACTAATATGAAATAAATTGTGAAACGATATTGAAAATATGAAGTAATTATATATTTATTACACCTGAAATTAAAGCTTGAGATGCGAGATTTAATTTATGGTAAAACAAGTATATACGGCCGTAAGTTCGGCCAAGACGAATCTTATGTACCCTCCACCATGGATTTCGTAGAAACTTCTACGAAAGACTGCCATCCACAATCGAATTACTTGGGTTGTGGTAATACTTACCGATGACAAGGTATCTTAAAACTTCGTAACATCGTTTTCTAAATTTTGAGTTAGTCCATACGTGGTATATATTAGACAAAAGAGGTATTTATAGGAAAGTCTACAAATAATTACGAATCGATATGGACTTTTGCACAGTACGTAGGGAGCCAGAATTGAAATATGGGCGTCGCTTATATGGGGGCTATATACAATTATGAACTTGATATGGACAATTTTTGTGTGATTGGGGATCGATTTATCTCAGGGCTACATATGAATATGAACCTAGTTAGGCATGGTTGTTAACGGCCATATACTAGCACAATGTACCAAATTTCAAATTCCGGGATCGGTTTATATGGGGGCTATATATGATTATGGACCGATATGGACCACTTTTGGCATGGTTGTTAAATATCATATACTAACACCACGTACCAAATTTCAAACAGATCGGATGAATTTTGCTTCTCCAAAAGACACCGGAGGTCAAATCTAGGGATCGGTTTATATGGGGGCTATATATAATTATGGACTGATATGGATCAATTCCTGCATGGTTGTTAGAGACCATATACTAACACCATGTACTAAATTTCAATCAGATCGGATGAATTTTGCTCTTCCAAGGGGCTCCGGAAGTCAAATCTGGGGATTGGTTTATATGGGGGCTACATATAATTATGGACCGATATGGATCAATTCCTGCATGGTTGTTAGAGACCATATACTAACACTATGTACCAAATTTCTGCCGGATCGGATGAAATTTGTTTGTCTTAGAGGCTCCGCAAGCCAAATCTGGGGATCGCTTTATATGGGCTATATATAATTATGGACCGATGTGGACCAATTTTTGCATATTTGTTAGAGACTATTTACTAACACCATGTACCAAATTTCAGCCGGACCGGATGAAATTTGCTTCTCTTAGAGGATCCGCAAACAAAATTTGGGGGTCCGTTTATATGGGAGCTATACGTAAAAGTGGACCGATGTGGCCCATTTGCTATACTACCCTACCTATATTAATGACAACTATTTGTGCCAAGTTTCAAGTCGATAGCTTGTTTCGTTCGGAAGTTAGCGTGATTTCAACAGAAGGACGGATGGACGGACATGCTTAGATCGACTCAGAATTTCACCACGACCCAGAATATATATACTTTATGGGGTCTTGGAGCAACATTTCGATGTGTTACAAACGGAATGACTAAGTGGTGGTGGAGGGTATAAAAAAATAAGTGTTAATTTCATATTTTCCATATCGTTGCACAATTTATTTCATATTGGTGTACAACTTTTTTTTTTGCTGACTGTATATGTATTACCCGAGTCTTCATAAAATTACGATATTCTCATTTATTATAACATATTGATGAACGAAGGCTTTCACCTAATAAGTTCAGGTTAAAAAAAAATATAATCTCACGGAACATAGTTAGCGTTTGGGATGGCTCAACAATAACATTCTAGGCATGACATCTTTCAATCCTAATAAAATGTATTTCTAAGGCAACAATAAACACAAAAATTTAAAAAATACTTCCGTTTTAGTGATAATTTCGCTAATAAAAAAAACTTTTAAAATTTAACATTATTTTTGGAAATTTGATGCAATTTTTATCATAATTTCAGTACTGATTTAGCAGCAAAATTTTGAGATCTGGTTACACAGCTGGTTATGCATCTAAAAATGTTACGTAGCCGTAACATAACGTCAACGTATGATTTTTTGGCGATTTTGGCCTAATTAAAAAAAACGTACCGACAAACTGTCAAGAACAGGTGGAAAAAGGTTAATGAATTTCACGGATAATACCAATTTCTCATCGACCATTTTAACCGAAAACAACACAATAGTATTTTTTAATGAACTATATTAGGTTAGGTTAAAGTGGCAGCCCGATAAGATTCAGGCTCACTTAGACTCACTTAGTCCATTGTGATACCACATTAACTAAAAGTACCTATTACATATGGGCACTTCTAGTTTTAACCGCTGAACCTTCTCGATTATTTTCTTCTGTTGAACCAACCAGATTGCTCCAAAAACATTAGCAGACTGCTTAAGTTAACGTTTTCCAGGTCCGCCAGTAATCGGAAGCTTATGCCCCTAAAATTTGCTTACGCCTTACACAAAATGCAGGACACTCACACAAGAGGTGTTTTATTGATTCCTTTTCCTCCGCATCATGACAGCTCATACAATAGTCATTATACTTCGCGCCAATAGTTTTTGCAAAATCGCCTATCAGGCAGCGACCCGTTATAGCAGATATCAGGAGTGATATCTGGCGTCTCGAGAACACTAGCATATGTAGTGTGCGGTTTAAGTTTAAATGGGGCCATATTTGCTTGGTGTCGTTACAACCCTTGCAATTCTCCCATCGAACATTTGCCATCATGACAGCCTTCTCACGCAGTAAGAGCTTGCAGGTAGCCAGAGGCATACCAACAGATTCTAGTTCCTCTGGAATATGTAAGGTAGTTCATAGCCTTGCTAGCTCATCTCCTTCTCAGTTCCCCGGTATGTTTCTATGGCCAGGCACCTATATTAGGAGAATATTGTGCTGCTCAGCCATCTCATTGAGAGATTTGCGGCAGTCGATGGCCGTTTTCGAGTTGAGGAACACAGATCCAAGGATTTTATTGCAGGTTGACTGTCTGAGTATATATTAATGCCAATATAGCTTGGAGCATTACTTCTCAGCCAATTCACCACCTCTCTTAGTGTTAATATTTCAGCCTGAAAAACACTACAGTGATCACGTAATCTTTTCGCTATTCAGATCTTTAGAATATACTCCGAAACCCACTTGTCCATACAATTTGGAGCCATCAGTGTAAAAATCTATATATCTTTTATTCCCCGGGGTCCGTGTACACCACGCCTCACTGTTGGGAATTAGAGTCTCAAACTTTTTGTCGAAAAGTGGTCTCGCCAAAGTGTAATTCACTACGTTAGGCACATTTGGCATTATTTTGAGGACCGAACTGTGACCGTAACTTTTTTCCGAGCACAGCGATAGCTCGCGCAACCGCACAGCCGTTGTTGCAGCTGACTGTTTGGCCAAAATGTCTAAAGCCAATAGATGCAGTATGACATTAAGGGAATTTGTTCCTGTCTTGCTGAATGCACCTGAGATACACAAGCACGCCATACGCTGAACTTTGTCTAAATTTGTCGGCTGGTGAAGTGCCGGCCACCAGACTACAACACCATATAGCATTATAGGCCTAACCACTGCCGTGTATAGCCAATGCACAATTTTTGGTTTTAGTCCCCACTTTTTCCCTATTGCCTTTTTGCACGAGTATAAAGCAACCGTTGCTTTCCTGTCCAAAATAACGCCAAGGTATTTTGCAGACTCACTAAAGGGAATTTCAATACCCCCTAAGGAAATGGGCCTAACCGTGGGAGTTTTGCGATCCTTGCAGTACATGACTAGTTCTGTCTTTGCAGGATTTACCCTAAGACCATTATCTTTCGCCCATTTCTCAGTCATCCGGAGGGCTCTCTGTATAATATCTCTAACTGTTGATGGGAATATTCCCCTTACTGCTAGCGCCACATCATCTGCGTATGCCACCACTTGTATCCTTTCTTTTTCTAGGGAAAACAGAAGGTTGTTTATAGCTACATTCCAAAGAAGGGGTGATAGAACTCCTCCTTGAGGAGTGCCTCTGTTCGCATACCTTTGTATGTTTGCTTATCCTAGTGTGGCTGAAATGCGTCTCTTCCTTAGAAGCTCGCCTAACATCCTAAGTATACCTGGATCAACATTCAGAGTTGTCAGTCCATTTAATATCGAGCTCGGATGGACGTTATTGAACGCCCCTTCGATGTATAGAAACAAATCGATGACACTGGTTTTTTGATCAGCGGA
Organism: Haematobia irritans; assembly: GCF_050003625.1. NCBI lineage: Eukaryota > Metazoa > Arthropoda > Insecta > Diptera > Muscidae > Haematobia > Haematobia irritans. The sequence goes on from NC_134397.1 coordinate 62,256,574, forward strand.
TACAAAAACGAGATGTAAAGTTTTGTTTTTTGTTTTCTTAATCATACGAAAAGTTTACGTTTTGCTAACGTTGGATAACCGTTTGTGTGGGTTGTCGGAACGGTACGCTTACGAGCCGCTTTTGGATGCATAACCAGGCCTTAATACAATTTGAGAAATAATGTCCGAGTCCGGGCTAGTAATATAAAAATTTATATTTGTTTTCTCTGAAGAAGTAGAGGTTAGACAAAGGTTTTTATACAATGTTTTTCGAACTCTAAATTAGTAACTGAATTATTGTTTCGATTTTGAAAGCAATTACACTAGTTTACACTGAAAATGTACACTTGATGAGAGTAGACTTTTCTTATGTATTTTGATATGCTGAATTCGAAAAAAAAATTTAAAATTTTTTATTGAACTATTTTTTGGGATATCCCGTTATTTTTAGTTTTTCGCTCTTTTTTCACTAAACAAATTATATATCGAGTTAGAAATCTCCGATTATATCATTGTTGGTACTTAAATGAAAGGTATTAATATGACGAATAATCGTTTATAATTGGATATGTGATAAGTTAAGTATGTATGAGGGCTATAACTAAAGTTAATCCGATTAAAATATTTTCCAATATTTACATTTTCTTTTTGTCAAAAAAAAAAAAACTAGAGATTACGAGATTACATCGAGAATAGAATAAATCATAGTGTTAAGTCTAGAATATTTTATGAATTGAAAAAAATAACACTAGTTTACAAAAAAGAAATCACGTACACTTGATGAGAGGCATCTTTTCTTATGTATTTTGATCTGCTGAATTCGAAAAAAAAATTTATGGAACAGTTTTTGAGATATCCCGTTATTATACCCTTCACCACTACTGTGGTACAGGGTATAATAAGTTTGTGCATTTGTATGTAACGCCAATAAATAGTGTTCATAGACCCATCTTTTAGTATACCGATCGGCTTAGAATTAAATTCTGAGTCGATTTAGCGATGTCCGTCTGTCTGTCTGTCTGTCCGTCCGTCTGTCTGTATATGTAATTTTGTGCACAAAGTATAGCTCGCAATTTAAGTCCGATCGTCCTCAAATTTGGCATATTGCCGTTTCTTGGGACAGAGACAATCGCTATTGGTTTTGGAAAAAATCGGTTCAGATTTAGATATAGCTGCCATATATATTTATCCCCGATCTGGTCATAATTGGCGTGTTTATCAACCGATGTTCTTCAAATTCAGTACATCCAAATATTTTATGAGTCTCGAGAAACTTGCAAAATATCAGCCAAATCGGTTCAGATTTAGATATAGCTCCCATATATATCTTTCGTCCGATTTAGACTCATATGACCACAGAGGCCAAAGTTTTCTATCGATCTTCGTGAAATTTTGCACAGAGGGTAGAATTGACATTCTACCAATGCTTGGTAAATTTGATTGAAATCGGTTCAAATTTAGATATAGCTCCCATATATATCTTTCGTCCGATTTGAACTTATATGGCCACAAAAGCCAGAGTTTTTCTGTGATTTGCTTCAAATTTTGCACAAGGGGTACGTTTAGTAGTATCGTTAAGTGTGTCAAATTTTGTTAAAATCGGTTCAGATGTCGATATAGCTCCCATATATATCTTTCGTCCGATTAGCACTTATATGGCCTCAAAAGCCAGAGTTTTGCCCTGACTCGCATCAAATTTTGCACGAGAGGTACGTTTAATGGTGTAGTTATGTGTGCCAAATTTGGTTAAAATCGGTTCAGATTTAGATAAAGCTCCCATATATATCTTTCGTTCGATTTAGAATTATATGACCTCAATAGCCAGAGTTTTGCCCTGATTTGCTTCAAATTTTGCACAAGGAGTACGTTTAATAGAATCGGTAAGAGTGCCAAATTTGATTGACTTCGGTTCAGATTTAGATATAGCTCCCATATATATCTTTCGCCCGATTTACACTCATATGACCAAGGTGGCCAAAGTTATTCTCCCATTTACGTGAAATTTTGCAGTGATTGCAGACTTATTATTCTAACTATACATGTCAAATTTAGTCAAAATCGGTTCTGATTATATATAGCTCCCATATATACGTACACCAGAGTTGGGGAAATATGTAATAACACATTTTGGACCCATTTTCAATGGAAGTTTCCTCCAATTAACTGGATAGCGTTAGCCGATTTAAATTTTAATTCTAGAGATTTTGTAGAAGTAAAAATTGTCTCCTTTATATAGCTTCCAGCAAATGTGGAGTAGTTGAGATGGTAAATCAAATTTTGGCCTACATAGGGGTGAAGGGTATAATATAGTCGGCCCCGCCCGACTTTAGACTTTACTTACTTGTTTTTATTTTTCGCTCTTTTTTAACTAAACAAATTATATCTCGAGTTAGAAATGTCCGATTATATCGTTGTTGGTACTTAAATTAAAGGTATTAAGATAACGAATAATAGTTTATAATTGGATCTGTGATAAGTTAAATGGTTCAAAAAATATCGATGAGAAAAATCCAAACTTTAAAAAAATCTTATTTTACAATGGGCCTTTTCCGCCAGAAAAGTATAAAGATTTCGAGCATAGTGTTAATGTATTATTGGATCTGGAGCTATTTTATATAATCGTATACCATTATTATTTCAATTAGTGTTTTACATTAATTTCTTTTTTCTAAGTCTTGATCTTTGTCGATAAATTTCAATTTCAGATTAAATTTATGCGTTTTATTTTAAAATTAGGTCATTAGGACAAATGTATACATACGTTCCATTTTATTTTTGTTTTAAATTTTTTAAATTATTTTTTTTTTTTTATCTATAAATATGTACTTTGTGTGTAGCTTGTCTAATAAAAGCTTTGCGAATTCCCAGCCAATAAACTTAAAACACTATCCCATTCCACTTAAATTAAAATTCCTGACCCACATGTAGATATGATTATGTAGTAGTACATACACCCTGATATTACATATTGTCCCTTTCCCCTCTAAATACTAATAATAAACATAAGCATTGCATTACAATTAAGAACAATTTTTTTTACATTTCATTGCCACTTATTGTCGTCTACATTTTTTTTTTTTGATGTCTAGAAAAATATTTCATCATTATTAGTACTGACATGCAATATATAAAACATAAAATGGCTAGAAATCTTATGATTAATTTCAAAACATAGTTTCAGGAATTAGTTAAGAAGAAACTCGCTAAAACTATCTAGTAACCATCATACAAATGAAGGACTTTTCATGCAAAGTTTTAGAAAAAAAGAAACAACATTACAGTAGATCTTCTAGAGACAAGATCAGTGCAGAAACAAAACAAAAGAAGAAAACTTCCATAACATATAGTTTATTCTTTTTAATGAAAAGGACTAATTTGTTTTACATTTAAAACATTTACATTTCATAGGGTCGCCCTTGTGTTTGGTTAGCGGGTGATACTCTACCAGAAGAAGATGGATTTGAAGGTTAAATCGATCGCATAGAAAGTACACATATCCACATTTTCCAATTATTACACAAATTACAATGGGAGTTGTAAGTAAGACACGATCGATTACACTACACCTGGATAAATTACACAAGATACCAGAACACAAAAACAAATATTACTGCACCAAAGGTTGTTAAACCATGTTCAAAAAAAAAAAAAAAGAAAACACTGCATACTACAAAGTCAACACTAATATGGCTACAGAAACTGTCAGAACTCGTTCACACATATACTATATACATATACTAACTACTAACAACTCAATGCACCTAAAATATAAACTCATACAAACATACTAAAATGGAGATAAAAATGTGAGTTAATTTTTTTAATTAAAAAATATGAAAATTTCATAACTAGCTAGAAACACTGGAGCACTGTTAATACAACCCACACATCCATTTGTTTCAGTATAAATATTGTGTAAGATAATATTTTAATTTATTCAAATATAACAGCGCAGATAAATTATCTATAAAAAATATTATATTTCACATATACATTACGAAAAATTAACCAAATTTGATCCTTAGATAGAATACCATTAACAATCTAATGTATTATTGCAACTGTATTACGTTAATTAACCTTATAACGTTAAAAAAAACTTAATGCTTACACTGAAAAAAAAATCATGCCCAAAGGTTGCAAAGATTTTATCTTTACTTTAAAAATTTTGGTATTGATTGCGAGCCAAAGAAGCGGAGAATACAATCAAGGATACTTTTAAGACACAATTCTCTTTTAAATTTGGGTTTGTGTACTTGCTTCTAGGAAGCAAATAGTAATTCTTCGCCTTTTCAGCTTTTTTTCTTCATATGCTATCAAAGTCCTTTAAAAACGAGTTAACGACAGCTTTATTTTCCAAATTAAGAATCGACTTCCAATAGGAATTATGCTATGTTTCAAGTAAAAAACGTCTTTAAAATAAAGTTTTGAAAAATATTTATCTAATATAAAGTTTTTTCCTTGTCCAAAAGTCGATAAACATTTTTCAATGAAGTCGTGTTATCCTTATAATTAAGTGATTTGACTTAAAAACGGGTATCATAACATGAAAGAAAATTTTTTTGGGCAAAGGTCCACTTGACTTTACTAATTCAGAAAAATTCTTTAAAATTAATGATATTGTCTTTAAATTTGTTGTCTTTTTGCATCTTGACTACAAAGCAAAACATCGTTCAAAAATAGGACATGTTTCAACACTTTATTTTAAAGACGTTTTTTACTTGAAACATAGAATAATTTCTACTGGAAGTCGTGTCTGAATTTGGAAAATTAAGTTTTCGTGAACTTGTTTTTAACGGACTTTGATGACATATGAAGAAAAAAAGATGAAAAAGCGAAAAATAAAATTTGCTTCATAGAGTCAAGTAAACAAATCCCAAATACCAAAATTGTTAAAGTAAAGACAAAATCTTTGGAACCGGGCGTGCTTTTTTTTGGTGTGATTTCCGCAACCCTGCACCATAGGATAGGGGGGTATATTAACTTTGTCATTATGTTTGTAACACATCGACATATTGCTCTAAGACCCCATAAAATAAATAAATAAATAAATAAATAAATAAATAAATATATAAATAAATAAATAAATATATATATATATATATATATATATATATATATATATATATATATATATATATATATATATATATATATATATATATATATATATATATATATATATATATATATATATATATATATATATATATATATATATATATATATATATATATATATATATATATATATATATATATATATATATATATATATATATATATATATATATATATATATATATATATATATATATATATATATGCGTCGATCTAAGTACGTCCGTCCGTCCGTCTGTTGAAATCACGCTAACTTCCGAACAAAACAAGCTTGAAACTTGACACAAGTAGTTGCTATTGATGTAGGTCAGATGGTATTGCAAATGGGCCATATCGGTCCACTTTTACGTATAACCCCCATATAAACGGACCCCCATATTTGGCTTGCGCATTCTCTTGGAGGAGCAAAATTCACCCGATCCGTTTGAATTTTGGTACGTGGTGTACGTATATGGTCTCTAACAACTAAGCCAAAATTGGTCCACATCGGATCATAATTATATATAGCCCCCATATAAACCGATCCCAGATTTGACCTCCGGAGCTTCTTGGAGGACAAAATTCATATGAACCGGTTGCAATTTGGTGCCTGGTGTATGTATATGGTCTCTAACAAGCATGCAAAAATTGGTCCATATCGGTCAATAATTATATATAGCCCCCATATAAACCGATCCTCAGATTTGAACTCCGGAGACTCTTGGAAGAGCAAATTTCATCCGATTCGGTTGAAATTTGGTACGTGGGGTACGTATATGGTCTCTAGCAACCGGAGCCTCTTGGAGGAGCAAAATTCATCTGATCCGGTAGAAATTTGGTACGTGGTGTACGTATATGGTCTCTAATACCCATGCAAAAATTGGTCCATATCGGTCAATAATTATATATAGCCCTCATATATCCCCAGATTTGACTCCGGAACCTCTTGGAGGAACAAACATCATCCGATTCGGTTGAAATGTGGTACATTGCGCTAGTATATGGCCGCTAACAGCCATGCAAGAATTGGTCCATAAAGGTCTATAGTTATATATAGGCGATCGCCAATCTCACAAAAATTGGTCCATATCGCCAAAACTAATCTACCAAAATTGTATTTCTATAGAAAATTTTATTACTATAGAACATTTTTTCAAACGTTTTTTTTTCTATACAAAATTTTGTCAATATTTTATTTCTATAGAAAATTTTGTCAAAATTTTATTGCTATAGGACATTTTGTCAACATTTTTTTCTATAGAAAATTTTAATATATACCCCTTATGGACTAAGGGGTATATATTATATCACATACGTAAATCTTACACTCAAAAAAAAGTTTATTTGGATTCAAAGGTTTTGACCTTCCCTTAAGGATTTTGGTATTGATTCCGAGCCAAATATGCAGACCGCTGGGTCTTTATTTTAAAGAAGAATGTAGAATCTGTAAAATTATATTAGGTTACAGATTAGGTAATTTATCGAATTTTCATTCCCTTTTCGCTGTATATTAATAAAGCTATTGACGTCAAACAAATGCCAATTTAAAAATCGACTAGCCGATTAAACCAAAAGCACTAAATCCTCAAAATAAATTTAAAGTGTTTTATGTTTAAGTTTTATGATAAAACTTAAGATTCAATATTTCAGTTAATTTAGGCAAGATTTCTTTAAATCAAATATAAGTTTCTTTACTTTAAAGAAAATTTGCCTTACGGCTTTAACGGATGGCCACAAAAATGTGTGTCCTATATTTAATAAGAAAATCTTTTGAAAAATAGATTTCAAACTTTTTTAAATTAAAATTTCATTATATTAAAGAAAATTTATCATTAATATTTTGTAAATTGCGCGTACAATATTTAGGTTGCTTAATCTTTAATATCACGTAAATATTTTTTCAGTGTACATGATGACATCTAATCAGACAGGTTGGAAATGAATTTCAGTCAACAAATTCAATCCGAAAATACTATAAAACTTCCCAGCAAAAAAAAATGGAAGTTGTTCCACAAACATTTCTTTTAAAACCCATCCCAGAATCCCCCATCGAGTTTTTTAAACTTCCGATGCAGTCCTTTTGGACAAGTCCACAAACATTTCTTCTAAAGCGCATTGTGGGATCCCCCAATTATTTTTTTCCACTTCCGATGCAGTCCTTTTGGACAAGTGCACAAACATTTCATTTAAAGCGCATATTGGGATCCGCCAATGATTTTTTTTCTACTTCCGATGCAGTCCTTTTGGACGAGTATTAGAAAGAACGCAATCAGGCTATTTTAAGTGCACATTTTGGACAATTTGTCAAAATTTTATTTCTATAGAAAATTTTGTCAAAATTTTATTTCTATAGAAAATGTTTTCCAAATTTTAGGCTATTTTAAGTGCACATTTTGGACAATTAAATTTTTACAAAAAATAGAAAACTAATAAAAATAAATGAAAAATTAATAAAAAAAGTAAAATAATAACAATAATAAAAAAATAAATTTCATCCCCGCTGGGATTTGAACCTGAGAAGATTTTGCAAATTACGAGAATTTTTAATTGTTTTGTTGATTTTTAATGGAAAAATGTATATTTATACGAAAATATATGCCGAAAATAAAAAATAACAAGTATATACGGCCGTAAGTTCGGCCATGCCTAATCTTATGTACCCTCCACCATGGATTGCGTAGAAACTTCTACGAAAGACTGTCATCCACAATCGAATTACTTGGGTTGTGGTACCTTAAAACTTCTTAACATCGTTTTCTAAATTGTGATTTAGTCCATACATGGCATATATTAGATAAAAAAGTTATGTATAGTTAAGTCTACAAAAAATTACGAATCGATATGGACTTTTTGTACGTAGAGAGCCAGAATTGAAATATGGGGATCGCTTATATGGGGGCTATATACAATTATGAACTTGATATGGACCATTTTTTGTGTGATTGGGGATCGATTTATCTGAGGGCCATATATAACTATAGACCGATATGGACCTAGTTAGGCATGGTTGTTAACGATCATATACTAGCACAATGTACCAAATTTCAACTCACTCGGATAAAATTTGCTCCTCCAAGAGGCTCCAAAACCAAATCTCGGGATCGGTTTATATGGGACTATGAACGATTATGGACTGATATGGACCACTTTTGGCATGGTTGTTAAATATCATATACTACCACCACGTACCAAATTTCAAGCAGATCGGATGAATTTTGCTTCTCCAAAAGGCACCGGAGGTCAAATCTGGGGATCGGTTTATATGGGAGCTATATATAATTATGGACTGATAGGAACCAATTCCTGCATGGTTGTTGGATATCAGATAGTAACACCATGTACCAAATTTCAGCCGAATCGGATGAAATTTGCTTCTCTTAGTGGCCTCGCAAGCCAAATTTTGGGGTCCGTTTATATAGGGGCTATACGTAAAAGTGGACCGATATGTGGACCATTTTCAATACCATCCGACCTACATCAATAACAACTACTTGTGCCAAATTTCAAGTCGAGAGCTTGTTTCGTTCGGAAGTTAGCGTGATTTCAACAGACGGACGGACGGACGGACATGCTCAGATCGACTCAGAATTTCACCACGACCCAGAATATATATATGTACTTTATGGGGTCTTAGAGCAATATTTCGATGTGGTACAAACGGAATGACAAAGTTAATATACCCCCATCCTATGGTGGAGGGTATAAAAACGATCCATAACATAAAATAAATTTTTATTTAGAAAAATATTTGATAAAAAATTGCCGCCGGCGAGATTTGAACCTGCGTTTCTTATTTTTTCGTTCATACTAATAAAGAACATATAAAGAAGCAATTTAAATGTTATTCCTTCCTGTCGTATTACGATCATATCACAAACATTTGAATTGACCTGTCGACGCTTTATGTTCAATGGCGTTTGTGGCTGAGTGTGCTAAGGCGTTCTGTTATGGTGCCAGCAAACCCAGGTTCAACCCCTGGTCGGAGCGAAAAAGTATTTCAAATTGTAAAAATTAGATAATAGAAAAATAATAGTGTAATAAAACATTTGGATGAAAAAAGTGAAATTGGTTGAAAAAAAATGTTAGCTTTTTAAATTTCTTCATTCAAATTAACTTCCGGGGCACAACTTCTAAAGCAATGCAAAGGATCCAAAAAAGGAGTACTTCCTTTTGGAAGTACAAGCCCATGTAAAATTCATTGGAGATGATCCAAGTTTGCACTACTTCCGGATCACAGATTGGGGATCCAAACTACTTTTGTGGAAGCTCTTTTTTTGCTGGATTGTTTATTGTAATAGCCTTTGCTTTCACATATGGGTCCCTCCAGTGCCAATTCAAAAAACATTACACAAACAATATCCAAATTAAAATTTACATGTTAGAAAGTAAAAAGTTATAAAACATATAATTAATAATATTGTAAATAAACTATTTAAACTTTTTGTAGCTAAACATTATACAGTTTTGAATACCAATTGTAAAATATATAATTTACAAATTAAATTTTTTACAAATTAATTTTTCCAGCCATTTTATGTAAAAAGAAAACAGCTTACATTACTAATAACAATACATACATACATATGTAAATATAAATATTTTTCTAGACTTTAATAAAATTTCTTCGGCTTTATTCTCTCATTTCTGAGTATGATTTGCATTAATCTTTTGTATCCAACACTTTTGCAGATGGCTGCCACTTAGCGGCCCTATATTGAACAAGATAATTCACTGAAACTGCGACAATGATTGTGGAGTTCCTCTAATAACCCATCGCAGAGGACATCAACTTCCAGAAAGAGAACACAAAATTGTCTTTATCCAGAGGATCATAAGGAATCAGCGAGGCAAGCAAATAAAAGGATATATCACTTTCAAGCATTTCAACTTATTTTCTAAATCAAGAAAAGGAAACATTTTCACAATAACTACATTCAAACATACATACATACTGACACAAACTACATACACTACTACACATTTATATATTGTATATGAAATAATATAAAACAAATCAGGACATTTAAAGGTTTAAAAAATCTCTAAAGATGAACAAAATAACAAGAACATACCAATATGAAAATATAAGCAAATGATATGGCTTAAAAGTATTTAACGAGAGAAAAACTGCTAAAAAGGTGAAAAATAAAAATGTAAAAGTTTTGGAATGGCAAGAAGAAAAAAAAACAAGAAAATTGCATTTAATACCACAAATTAAATTTAGACAAAATCAACCAAACTTGAGAATAAAAACCAAATGAAAGGATAAGAAACAAATTTAAAGAAAAAACAAACACTTGTAATATACATTTATAGGACAAAATAAAGGCTAAGAAAAAGGATAAAAAAAATCATATTTGTTAAATTTAATGAAAACAAAATATATGAATATAAATCTTATATATATACACATATATATACATAACTTTATTACTTCTTGATAGAAACCAACAAAAAAAAACAAATGAAATTAATATTATTTAAAATAAAATGAAATTAATTGTTAGTTAATATTTACTATTATTATTATGAAAATAAATATAAATTAATTATAATAATAATAAAATCTTAAAAACTATAATACTTATTACCAAAGGAAAAAGAATAATAAACTAACTGAACAATTACATTTAAGTATAATGCAAAAAACAACAACTAAAATCTTTAACAAAAACGACCATTCTTTAATGAACAAAATTAAAAACAAACAAAAAAATATTATTATTATTATTATTACAATTATGATTATTATTATTAATATTATTACTAAATATTAAATTTAATACCAAAAAGTAATGAAGATGATATAATTTATTCTATAAGTAATAACAATAAAACCAATTGCTAAAACTAATTACAAAAACAAAAAAAGCAAACAAACAATAACATCTCATTTCAACACTTGAAAAAAAAAACACAACTATCAAAAACAAATTCTTTATATTTATTAACACAAAACTTGAAACAAAAACTAATTGTAAATAGTTAATTTGTAATAGAAAATTATATATATAAAATGCAAACAACAAAATAATAAACTTTAAAAATACCTGTTTAAATTTAGTTATCCCAACATAAATCATAACGAGACATAACAAAAAATATAATAAAATAATTCGAAATTTTCACAATTAATATATAATTAATTTTGATTCATACAAACTTTAAACTTGGAATTTCCAAATCAGACACTATCAATATATTTTTTCTTAATTTTTTTAATAATTATATTTTCAAATACAACATATTTTTTCAATCCACCTACAACAACCAATTTTTGCATAACTTATTTTTTTTTAATTTATTTTAATAGAATATGGAAAAAAATATTTTAAATGTTTTATAGGCATTATTGTAACTAAAAATTCTATTAAAATTCTTTAAATTCACAAAATATTATAAAATTTAATATTTAATATTTTTTGTATTAGGTTTTTAATTAACATATTTTGTTTTATTTATAATAATTGACCGAAATGAAATATCGATTATATAATTTGACTTTAAAAAATATGAAAGTTATATAGACGAAAAAACCTAATACGAAAAGTTGACTTAGATTTTTTGTAAAAAAAATCGATTTTTGACTATTGTAAGGCACGTATACAGTTTTTGTAAACATTTGTAAAATTCTATATTTTTTAAATTCACAAAATATTGACAAATTTAATAATTTGTATGTATTAGGTTTTTTATTAATTTATTTTGTTTATTATAGTTGACCAAAATGAAAGGTCGATAATTCAATTTGACTTCAAAAAATACCAAAGTAGAATAGTCGAATTTGATGCTATGTAAATAGCACTTCGACTTTTTGTAAAAAACATTTGGACTTTGTAAGGGTCGTATTGACATTTAAAGTCTTTGAACTTTTTATTAACATTTTGTATCATTTGTAAAATTCTATATTTTTAAATTCACAAAATATTGACAAATTTAATCATTTGTATGTATTAGGTTTTTAACCCTTTCACTACCGAAATAAACCTAATATTAAAAACTTTAATTTTTCTTCTGCTTTTACTTGTACTAACAGCATGTACAACAAAAATTATAATTTTGGGGACCTACCTCAATTACTTCAAGAGCTATATGGGTTCTGAAAATTGATTCTTGAGTTGTGACCAAATAGCTTTACGAGCATAAACGCTATATCCCAGCAAAAAAACGTCGCCAAAAAAGTAATGAAAATGTTCTTTTTGGATCCGGTAGTGGTGCAAAATTGATTGAGAAGCGATGAATTTAACATGGGCTTGTCATAAGACGGAAGTCCTCTATTTCAACAGCCGGTGCACTGAATTTAGGTGTGATCCGAATTCAATGTTGAATTGTGACCAAATAGCTTTACGAGCATAAACGCTATTTGGCCTGTAATATCCCAGCAAAAAAACGTCGCCAAAAAAGTAATGAAATTGTTCTTTTTGGATCCGGTAGTGGTGCAAAATTGACGCAGAAGCGATGAATTTAACATGGGCTTGTCATAGGACGGAAGTCCTCCATTTAAACAGCCGGTGCACTGAATTTAGGTGTGATCCGAATTCAATGTTTTGGATGTAAATTAAAAAATTCTGTGATATTTTGTCAAATAAATAATTTTTATAACTTTTTATAATTTTTTAAAGGATTCTAACTCTTGTCTGAAACGTTTGACCTGAAATAGTTTCAAAAATTCACAATTTTTTCAAATTGGATTTAGAATTTTTTTTCGACAAAATTTAAATAATTTTTACCATTTTATGAATTCTTGAACTGTTTTTAACCAATTTGAAACAAAAAAGTTAAAATTACCCATTAAAAATATGAAAACAGCATGTTATAAAAAATTTAATGAAAAGAACTTCCTGTGTAGTTAAAATAGAGAACATCATTGGGAGTACATCTTCTAGAAGTGCTTTTAAAGTTGTGCCTTTGGAAGAACTTCCAAATTTTTTTGCTGGGACATTTCGAAGTGTAAGCAAAAATACGAAAAAGAAACCGAAAATATAAATTCTATTGTTTTTGTATGAATTTCCATTTACTAGAAACATATCCCAGCAAAAAAATTGGAAGTTTTTCCACAAACATTTCTTTTAAAGCCCATCCCAGAATCCCCCATCGAGTTTTTTTAACTTCCGATGCAGTTCTTTTGGACAAGTCCACAAACATTTCTTCTAAAGCGCATAGTGGGATCCCCAATGATTTTTTTCCACTTCCGATGCAGTCCTTTTAGGCAAGTGCACAAACATTTCTTCTAAAGCGCATCTTGGGATCCCCCAATGATTTTTTTCTACTTCCGATGCAGTCCTTGTGGACAAGTATTACAAAGAACGCAATCAGGCTATTTTAAGTGCACATTTTGGACAATTAAATTTTACAAAAAATAGAAAACTAATAAAAAAAACTAAAAAAAATAGAAAATTATTTAAAAAAGTAAAAAAATAATTTAAAAAAAAAATAAATTTCATCCCCGCTGGGATTTGAACCTGTGCCGTTTGACTTTTTCGCTTCCATGGAAGTTCTTTTGAGAAGGTTTTGCAAATTACGAGAATTTTTAATTTTTTTGTTGATTTTTAATGGAAAAAATATATTTATACGAAAATATATGCCGAAAATAAAAAATAAAAACGATGCATGACATTAAAAATAATTTTTTAGAAAAATATTTGATAAAAAAAATTGCCGTTGGTGAGATTTGAACCTGCGTTTCTTATTTTTTCGTTCATACTAATAAAGAACATCTCGAGAAGCAATTAGCATGTTATTCCATTTTAATTGACCTTTCGACGCTTTATGTTCAATAGCGGAGTACTTCCGTCCTATGACAAGCCCATGTAAAATTCATTGGAGATGATCCAAGTTTGCACTACTTCCGGATCACAGATTGGGGATCCAAACTACTTTTTTGGAAGCTCTTTTTTTGCTGGGATACAGTAGAAAAATTGCCTCAAAATTTCGTATTTTTCGTTTATTGTTAAAGAAGTTTTTTAAAAATGCAATTTAGTGTTCACCAATAAAGAAAATATTTACAGCTTATTTAGATTAAAGCCTCTACTTTAAAGTAACAAAGACCCCATAAAGTATATATATTCTGCGACGTGGTGAAATTCTGAGTCGATCTAACATGTCCGTCTGTCCGTTTGTGGAAATCACGCAAACTTCCGAACGAAACAAGCTATCGACTTGAAACTTGGCATAAGTAATTGTTATTGATGTTGGTCGGATGGTATTGCAAATGCGCTATGTTGGACCACTTTTACGTATAGCCTCCATATAAACCGGATCCCAGATTTGACCTCCGGAGCCTCTTGGAGGAACAAAATTCATCCGATCCGGTTGAAACATGGTACGTGGTGTTAATATATGGTCTCTAACAACCATGTAAAAATTGGTCCATATCAGTCCATAATTATATATAGTCCCCATATAAACCGATCGCCAGATTTGAACTCCGGAGTCTCTTCGAGGAGCAAAATTCATCCAATCCGGTTGAAATTTGGTACGTGGTGTACTTATATAGTCTCTAAAAACCATACAAAAATTGGTCCATATAGGTTCATAATTATATATAGCCGCCTTATAAACCGATCCCCAGATTTGAACTCCGGAGCCTCTTCGAGGAGCAAAATCAATCCGATTCGGTTGAAATTTGGTACGTGTTGTACTTATATAGTCTCTAACAACCATGCAAAAATTGATCCATATCGGTTCATAATTATATATAGCCCCCATATAAACCGATCCCCAGATTTGACCTCCGGAGCCTCTTGGAGGAAAAAAATTCATCTGATCCGGTTGAAACATGCTACGTGGTGTTAGTATATGGTTTCTAGCAACCATGCAAAAATTAGTCCATATCGGTTCATAAGTATATATACCCCCCATATAAACCGATCCCCAGATTTGGTTTTGGGACCTCTTGGAGGAGCAAATTTCTCCTATTCAGTTGAAATTTGGTACATTGTGCTAGTATATGGCCGCTAACAACCATGCCTAACTAGGTTCATATCGTTCTATAGTTATATATAGCCTTCAGATAAACCGATCCCCAATCACACAAAAATTGGTCCATATCGGTTCATAATTGTATATAGACCCCATATAAACCGACCCCATAATTCAATTCTGGCTCTCTAATTACCGCGCAAAGGTCATACCGGTTCGTAATTATTTGTGGACTTCCCTATATATAGCGGTAAAGAACTGAATTATATACGTATTTAATCTGCCTTTTTTTGTCTAATATATACCACCTATGGGCTAATTTACAATTTAGAAGACGATGTCAAAAAGAATTAAGATACCTTGCCATCGCTAAATATTACCACAACCCAAGTAATTCGATTGTGGATGAAAGTTTTTCGTAGAAGTTTCTACGCAATCCATGGTGGAGGGTAATTACATAAGATTCGGCCTGGCCGAACTTACGGCCGTATATACTTGTTGTTTATTATAATTGACCAAAATGAAAGGTCGATAATTCAATTTGACTTCAAAAAATACCAAAGTAGAATAGTCTATGGAAATAGGTCTTCGACTTTTTGTAATAAGCATTTTGACATTGTGAGGGTCGTATTGACATTTAAGGTCTTTAAACTTTTTATTAATATTTTGTATCTTTTGTTAAATTCTATATTTTTTATATTCACAAAATATTGAAAATATTTATTTAAAATTATTTTTATTGGCAAATTTGTTAAAAAGAAAATTAAACTTTGTTACAAAAAAATTCTACTGATATTTTTAGGAATTTGATACCAAGAATTTTATTACATTAAATAAAAAAAAATTATGATTTTCTGTAGTTAAATTCATTAATAAATTTATTATTAAATTCCGTATATATATTTTTTACGTTTAATTATAATTGTAATAATTATAAGATAATTATTAAAATTGGTTTTTGTAGCTTGATATTGTTTTGTGTTATAACTTATATAGCTGCAAACCCTGTAATACATATTTTTTTTTATTTTATATTAAAATGTCATCGCCGGTAAAAAAAAAAAGATAACAAAGTGTACGAACTGTAAATTTTAAAAAATGTAATTCAAAATAAATTCAATATAGAAAACCAACCTAGTTACTTACATATTGTTATTCTAAAATGAGTTTTACACTACCAATTTTTTGGAAATAAATGTTGCGACAAAATTGGAAACATCTTTTAATTATGTAAAAGTTGGCATACCTTTAGTATTTTGTGTATTAAGCTGAGTACTATGTTTAGTTTTCAAGCTGAAAACCAGCTGATTTTCACGGTTACTTTTTTTAATCAATTAATTTCGAAATATTAAATGGTTCGCAATCAATACATTGGATCTTTTCCATCCATAATTTGAAGAGACTTGATAAAAATGTTATCGTCTTCATATATATTTTTGCACTTTTAATTTAGTGTTTTGGTGAATAATTCGAACATAGTACTCACCTTTTGATTCACTTGTTGAGCCAAGAATGAGGTAGAAATACACTCCAAGGATCGTAAAGTCTTGGAAAAACATATGTTAAGGATACATATAAAAATCTCTTGAGCTTTTATAAAGTCCACTTATATTTTGTACGTTTGTAATGTTCAAGTACATTCAGCGAAAAGTTTCCTCATAGGCGATTTTAGAGTTCATCTTAAGGTGGGTATTAAATTCGAGTTTAGCCGCTAAAACCGAAATTAAATTAGTAAAACCAGTATGAAATTATACCTCTTTGATTCAAATTTTATTAAAACGTGATGGGGGCATATCCCAAAGCAACTTTTCACAAAGTTTATATTCTTTTTAATGGATTATTAGAGAAAAGTAATCGTAAAAAATTGCAATTTTAGCGGCTAAACTCGAACTTAATACTCACCTTTAGAAGATAACGAAAAAGTTAAAATTGGTATTTTTCTTAGACAATGAATTAATATGGGATCTATGCGAAAACCAAAATCCATATAAAATGTTTACGATTTCGTGAGGGAATGCCAACAACTTCATTTCTATAAATACATTTCTCAATTTGTTGAAGTTTGTGAAATAATTTAATTGTGTCTGAAAGTATACCACATATTTTTCTTTTTAATAGAAGTATAAATCTTGCTTATTTGGGGTGCCTAAAAATATACCACATAATATATATTAGAAGTATTTATGTTACCTTAGTCATTGAGACACCCTGTTTTATCATTAGTAGATTGTGTGACTTACACATCACCCTGTTATTAGCCTATTGTAACTGTCGCCTAAAAGTATGCTAAATGAATGCTAACAAATAATAGTTGGCAACACCTAAAACATCATCACGGTTTTTTTTCTTAATATTATATATATGTATATACATTTGGTTGTAATTTGTATTTATTGAGTCTTTTTTATGTAATTTATGCTTATTCACAAATTGAACAAAGTTTCAATATCAATTTTAAGGAGCAGACATAATCAATTTAATATGAAAATTTAAGAAATGAAGAAAATTCTGCTATCACATTGGGATTTTAAAATTTTCTATTATTACATTAAAAATTCGATATTTATATGAAATAATGTTGACTTCTATAGAATATGGGTTGAGAGTTCCTTTATTACTGCTTGGGGGTACCAATATATAAATTATTACATTTGAAGTATATATATTATAACATTTTACATTGTGTAAAATTTAAATAGAAACTCTAAGCTCACAAACCGAAAAATTACTTTGTGGGAGATGTTTATTTAGTTGAGGTTTCTATCTGCCGCATTTGGACTATTAGGCAAACTCGGTCCCAGACATAGGGCTAAATTGGGTTAGATGCGATGGTCGAAGAGTAGTTGTGAGAAATGCGATTTTAGCGTCTAAACTTGACCAAATAGCCACCTTTAAGGGATATATTGTCCCTTTTTGTAAATGGTTTCAAAATTGTAGAAAAACCTATCGGCCAAGCAGAGTAAAGTTATAAATTACAGCTTGTGTCAGTTTCTAGTCCAAATGCTCTATTTGCGTCCTTTTGCACGGTGTGGAATTCAATTTAGAAAAATATCCACACAAAAGTCACCAAATTTATGGAAATTCCCCATCATACCGCCAAATCCACAACTAGAGTGATCAAAACCGGTCGGTGAAAACCGGTGGACCGGTTTTTCATTTTGCACCGATTGTCGGTTTTGTATAAAATCCCATTTTTGGTGGACCGAAAGAACCGGTGTTATTAATATCATAAAAACGGTTTTTCGATTTTTTATTTTCAATGTAAAGTGAAATAAGAAAACATATTGAATATATTTTCTGCGCACTTCCAACTGGTTTCTGAACACTTCCAACATAGTATTCGTCCAAAAAAAAATACGTTCGTTTTCTAAAGAAATCCCAAAGATATTTCAATGAAATATAAGCAAATCGTGCTCGTTCAATTAGGAGCGTATATTTTGTCAACAAATTCTATGATATTTCTTACGTTATTATTATTCGACTTGTATCTTTCTGTAGAAATTGAGCTTTTTTGTGAATATTTTGAAAAAAAAACAAGACGATTCTTCGAAAGCCAAATGCAGACTGTACAAGAAAATTTTTAGTTGTCGAGACTATTTAACACCGCCTTTAATATAAAGGTGAGTATTAAGTTCGAGTTTAGCCGCTAAAATCGTATTTGTTTCAAATTTTATTATAACTTGATAGGGAAAAGCCCAAAGCAAATTTACACAAAGTTTGTATTCCTTAAAATGGATTATTAAAGAAAAGTAATCGTGAAAAAATGACGTTTTTAGCGGCTAAACTCGAACTTAATACCCACCTTAACATTTCAGAAATATTCACAAAAAGCAAATGAAACCAAAAAATAAAAAAAAAATCAATATTTTAATGTTTATCTACGGTATTGTTCCGACGTTATAGCCAAGGAATTTATTTTTTACATTTAAACGTTGAAGTGTTTTTTTTTCCTTCATTAAATGTTTTTGATACTTTTGGAAAAATATCGGTTTGACCGGTTATTTAGTTTTTAAAACACCGCCCACCGGTTTTAAAAAATGGTTAGGTTTTTTAGAACCGAGAAAATCCGATTTTCAAAAAAAACGGGTTTTTGTTCACTCTATCCACAACTCAAAAATTTCGTCGTCATCCACGAAAAAATATCCCCAATTTTGGGGAAAATCCCTAATACTGTGTTGGAGAGACATAGGGGTTTCTTATCTTTATTTAAATTGCCTCAAAAGTATTTGTTGCTCCATATCTCAAAATACATTGTATATACTTAATGCGTTGCATGTGTAAATAAATCAGAAGCACTGAATTTGTCCCAAGGGGTTGGCTTAAGGCGGACGTAAGCTATAAAATAAAGGTGCCGTTTTTTATTGAGCGAAACATGGAATCGAAAAGTACACATTGCTAAGAGAGAAGCTCTCCAGCTGTGATATATCAAAGGACTGAATCATCGAAGTAAGCCCAAAATAAGGGACTGCCACACCGAAAGAATTCTCTTCGTTAATTTTACGAAGAATTCTTCATTAAACAAACAATTTCTTTGAAATAACGAAGAAGTTTCATTGAAGTTGTAAAATTTCCGTTCGCGAAATAAAATTGTCTTTGATAATGTACTTGAGTGTAATCCTTTATTCAAAATTTTAATTCATGTCTATGCTACTTCTCATTTAGGTGACAGCATGCTATGAATAAACGTGAAGCAACCAAGCTAAAAGTTATTCAAAAACTTAAGATGTAAAGTAGTGATGATATTTTTCAAACTTGCTACTTCAACCAAATGCACTTTGGACTAATTTTTATTTCTAAATTTTCGAACATTTTTCACAAAAAGTACAAAAGTTTTTCATAAAAAGTGCGAAATTGTTTCATTAAAAGTACGTACCAATTTCATAAAAAGTACCAAACATTTCGTAAAAAGTACGAAACAATTTCATAAAAGAACGAAATTGTTTCCTAAAAAGTATGAAACTTTTTCATAAAAAGTTCGAAGTTGTTTCTTACAAACTACGAAAAATTTTTAAGAACGTTTCCCCTCTTAAAAAGAACGAAATAAATCGTACTTTTTTTGAAAAGTTTCATTGGTTGTAAAACAATGATAAATTTCGTACTTTTAACGAAATTTTTCGTTCTTTTTACGAAGAAAATTCTTTCGGTGCACTATTATGCTCGAATCAGTTCGCTCTAAAAAAACATGAAACCTATTTTAAATGATTTCAATATTGAGAGTCGACAAGCCATATCTTAATATATAATATTCTGACGGAAAACATTAAAAACGAATTTTTAAACCGTATTATGGACATAGCTGCCATCTAGCGTATATACTGCATATGCCAGTTAGGATCTTAACTGTCAAAAAATTTTCAGTAAAAGTTAACCGGAGAGAAAATATTTGGAATTTACTTTCTGTTAACCGGCAGTTAAAGCCTAACGGAGCTACATGAAAATGGCCGTAAAACTCTTTGTTTTTCTTTCACAAAATTCAAAAAAATGTAATTACATTGGTAATGTAATTGTAGTGGCCGCTTTTACACTGTTAAACCTCATTTGGGATATAATGTGAGCCTGAAAGTATGCTTTAGTATAATTTATGTTGTGTACAGTACATACAGTTTATTTTACGTTAATTTTTTACCAGTTGTTTTTAAACTGCTGTAATTATACGTACTGACGAAAAGTATGCTATACTTTTGTAGTTGCATAGTAGGTGTTGCCAATGTTTTGATATGTTTATACATAAAATTTGATTACAATTTATAAAACGTATTAATTCATTGTCTAGTTTTTTGTGTTATTATATTTTTTTTTAACAACACAATAATTTATTTTAAATAGACAACCCAAATTTTTACAACAATCCAAATATTCATACCCCCCAATAACACATAGCTACTAACAATATAATGAAGTTGAAAAAGTACCTAAACTAAAAAATATAGAATGAGCTGTAAAAAGAGATACCTGCTTGAAAGTTACAAAATAATACCAAACACAACATTCATAACAAAAATAAAACTATGTGAAAAACAAAAAACACAAAAACATTCACTAAACAAAACAAATTTCCCACGGTGGTTTTTATAGTCCAATTTCATACGAAATAGATAAATTCTCAAGATAATCAAACAAATCTAAACGAAAATGTTGTAATATAACTATTAAATTCATATAGATTTTGACATTATTAAATATTAAAACGCAGAAAAGGAAGAGCAATACAATGCATCTAATAAAACCTTTCTTAAATGTTTCATTATCAAAATATCATTTTTAATGTCGTTATATTATGGCAAAGAAGTTAATAGAATCATTAGTAGGATTTTTTTTTTAAATATTTGCAAATGAAGATTTACTAGACTTTTTTAGGAATGACTAATCTAATTATAGCATGAAAGAGGAGAGGTATTTTTTATATAGAACATAACTTGAAAAGATAAGAAATATAAGACAGGATATTTTGTTTTTTTTTTTCGGAATTAGTTTTACCACTAAAAGGGACGTATTTTTGATATATGTATACTAGAAACTTCTAGTAATTTTCTACATATCTTATCATTTTGATATAATTTCATTGGGACACTTCAATATTACTAAAACATAATAATAATAACATGGGCATAAAGATTTCTTATCCTTAAAATAGAATTTTGTTAATGCACCATAAGTCGATAAACTTGTCATTAAATGATGTTAGTCCTTAATGTTAAGCTATTCGACTTTAAAATGGGTATCTTTACATAAAAGAAAATTCAGTCAACATTGTTTTAATAAATCTGATCCACATCCTAAAGGTTGAATTACACACCATGCGTCAATCGGTGCGTTGATGGAAGGGTTGAGTTTTTTCTGTTTGCGGCAGACTATTCGAGCTTTTGATTTCAAAGAGAATTTTCAACTCTTCAATCATCGGACGTATTGTACGCACTGAACGCATGATACGTAATTCTACCTTAAGTATTATTCTTAAATTCGATGAAGTCTTTTAACTTGTCTATAAAACTTTCGAAAATAACCCAGCGGAAAAAGCGTCGCCAAAAAAGTAATGAAAATGTTCTTTTTGGATCCGGAAGTGGTGCAAAATTGACGCAGAAGCGATGAATTTAACATGGGCTTGTCATAGGACGGAAGTCCTCCATTTCAACAGCAGTTGCACTGAATTTGCATCACTTGTTTAGGTGTGATCCGACTTCAATGTGAAAATTAATAAAAAAGTAAAAAAATAAAAAATAAAATTCAGCTCCGCTGGGATTTGAGCCTGCGCCGTTTGACTCTTTCGCTTCCGTGGAAGTTCTTTTGAGAAGGTTTTGCAAATTACTAGAATTTTTAATTTTTTTGTTAATTTTTAATGGAAAAAATATTTTTATATGAAAATATATAAAAAAAACGATTCATAACATAAAAAAATAATTTTTTAGAAAAATATTTGATAAAAAAATTGCCTCTGGTGAGATTTGAACCTGCGTTTCTTATTTTTTCGTTCATACTAATAAAGTACTTCTCGAGAAGCAATTAGAATGTTATTCCTTGGTGTCGTTTTACGATCATATCACAAACATTTGAATTGACCTTCGGACGCTTTATGTTCAATGACGTTTGTGGCTGAGTGTGCTAAGGCGTTCTGTTATGGTGCCAGCAAACCCAGGTTCAACCCCTGGTCGGAGCGTAAAAGTTTTTCAAATTGTAAAAAAGTAGGGCTCCGAGAGCAAGAGCTTAAAAACGGAACACGGAACGGAGTCGGAGCCATTTCGAACACTGTTTATTTATCATATAATAATGTGAAGATGAAGGTGAAAACTGATTCAGTGTTGGAGGAATAATTTTAATAAGGCTCTAAATTAATAATCTTCCCCGCCAGATCTATACTAAAGGCTATGGAAATTCGAGTAAGCCGTCGATGGGACATACATGTATAGTCAGGCTTGTGTGGATAATAATAATAATTCCTCATATAAAAATTGTAATAATATGTAGCAAAATTAATTTGGATGTAAAACCAAGCTGCGATGATATCAGTCTAACAAAAAAATAATAGAGTGTTTTAGTCCTTTTTTTTTTCTAATAGTATGAAATGTAGAGTACACCAAAATACGACAAACCTTTTTATCTGACAAAAACACTAAGGTCTTTAGAAAATCGTTGGGTACATTAAAAACAGGTAAGTTGACAAACTTTTTGGTCAAAAAAGACTAATATTCAAAAAATGCCTTGTGGAAGATTAAACAATGTTCATGAGAACAATTGGCTACACTCAAAAAAAAAGTGAACTTTCTATTTCACTAAAGACAATTTAACGTTATTTTGGTTCATGGAATTATTATGTTTGGAGAAAGTTTTCTTTACTCTAATAGTTTTTTGCGTACGTTAGATAAATTAACTAAAATCGAGGGAAAAAAAATATACACAAATGAAGCATAAAGATTAACTAAATTCGAGTCTCCCACAAAATATTTCAGCATATCTTTAAATTTGCAAATTTTACTACAAATGCGTTCATCATGAACTTCATATGTCACTAAAGACAATCTTGCAATTTTGAACTCCAAATTTTTCCTTGAAACTACAAATTTTTCTTTAAGAAGTGAAAAAACTTAATTATGTCTAATAAATTTTCTTGAATTTGTCGAAAAATACTTACTTATTTTAATGACATCGGCATGATGCCAGCTTTTGTAATACTGTTTAGTTAAAATTTTCTAAAAATATTCAAAATTTTCTAAAATTAACCGAAATTTTTCTATCTGGTGGGTTCACTGTGTTTTCAGTGTATTGAAATTGCCTTGACCTTAACATGGAATCGGGCAGCACTCAGTGATAAGAGAGAAGTTCACCACTGTGGTATCACAATGGACTGAATAGTCTAAGTGAGCCTGATACATCGGGCTGACACATAACCTAACCTAACCTAACATATTGCCTATTTTGACAACGATTTTGTAAGCCTTCGTTTAGTATTTTAATGGAGGAATAACATTGGTTAGTAAATATGTGAATGGCATACACTATGTTACCGATAAGATTTATTTAAAACGGAAATAAAATGAGGGCTTTCATTTGAAATTTTTATATATTACATTTTAATATACTCCTAAAAATATGCTATATTATTGAGAAACCTCTAGTATAACATGAAAATACGTCCCTTTACCCATTCTGTTTAAAGTGACAATATTTCTGCTCATATATAATTAGAGATTTTGTTGATATATAATCTATGTAGAGTGATTACCATTTGTACAGACAAGATATTTAGCTAATTTAAATTAATTAGTGAATGAAAATAATAATGGTTTTCCTATAATTATGAGAATACAAAATCGAACGCACAACTACATATACATATGAGGAAATCGTAGTGGTTTTTGTTCTTTTTTTACATTTCCAAAAATACTTATTGAAGATCAAAGAATTATTCAATGTTAGTCGGTATTATCGACTGTTATGTACTCTGCTATAAATAATAGGTTTAATAAGATAACAACTAAAGACAATGTTTGATAGGGCCAACATAAAAACGTCTTGATTTTGAAAACCCTTAGCGGTTGGAATATTACAATAAATCAACTTCACCGTTTCATGCTAAACTATTAAGGAAATTGTTTAGATGGCAATACAGGATCGTCGCGTATATGAATCTAATATTTAAAGTCTTTAGTACAACAAAATAACCAATTATCATATCCCTTTAAAAATGAATGCAGAGTACAATTTGTTAGCCCTAAAATAGAAGCATAATACTAATCAATAAAAACACCTACCTATACACGTGTATATAAAGGTTTATAACTGAATGATTAATAAGAAATACATTAAAAAATATTTACATTCAAATACATAATAACATATTTATTTACATACATATATATTTTGTTATTGCATATCTTTCTCCGTCCGAACCATTCCAAACAGAAAAAAATACATATATTCACAAAAAGCTTCAATTCATAGGACCCCAAAAGAGATAGAAAGAGAAAAGAAAAATATCCCATATAAACATATACATATTTTTACACATTTATACAGGCCATACATATTTCAATTTATGAAAATATTCATAATTGAAATTATGTATGCTTATATCGATGTCCATAGATGCATAGATTTTAGGACGAAGAATATATCCATCCATTTGCAACAAACATTACTCGTAATACAACTAACATGCAAAATTTCCTAACAAATTAAAATAGAAATCGAATAAAAATAAATTAGTTATTATTATTATATATTTTTTATTCCAAATATATTTGAATTCAACACTTTTGTAGAGAATACTATAAAGTTTTTAGGGAGACAAAAAATTATGAAAATGTTAAAAGAAACAACTAGATTATGACATTAAAAATGATATTTTGTTTGAAATATTTTCATATAAAAAAGGAAACAATATTTATATTTTATTAGGTTTTATCTTTAAATAGTTTGAAATTTCCAGTTTATAATATTTTATTTGAGCAAATGAACAGTATTCTAAATTAATTTTAATTTAAATTAATTCATTTTATTTGCTTAAAGAAAATATCTTCAAGTCAGCAATGAATGAAACTGGTTAATGAAATTCAAAATGATATTTTATTCAAATATTTGCGTTAAACAGAAAGGTATATTTGCATATATTTTTTTGTTTTTTTTTTTTTTTAATTATTTTGAAAATTCCATGTTATAATATTTTGCCCAAAAAAATTAATATTATCTTAAAATAATTTTGAAATTTTCAATTTTAGTTGCTTTAGAAAAAAGAATTAAAAGTCAGCAGGGAATGTAACTATTTGTTACCTATGGAAAAATTAACTTAAATATGTGATAAATGATCTGATATTTAGTTTTCGAGGAAAGTATTTCATTTTTTGCATTCACAATTCTCTTTATGTTATGAACATTTATTAACGAAGCGTTATATAGGAAGTTAAATGTCCAAATAACCGTTTTTTTTAACGAACGTTTTTCGGTTTATCCAAAAATAAAAATTGTTTAAACCTTGGTTGTAGATTTTTATTAATTCCAAATCCCGGTTAATACCAAAATCATAAAAATCTGTGAAAATGAGTTAAAAACCTCGGTTGTAGATTTTTATTATTTCCAAATCCCGGTTAATAACGAAATCATAAAAATCAGTGAAAATGAGTTAAAAGCCCCGGTTTTAGATTTTTATTATTTCCAAATCCCGGTTAATACCGAATTCATTGAAAATGAGTTAAAAACTCTTACTTTTATTGAAAAAAAATTAAAGAAAAAATTAGTAAAAATGATTTAAAAACACTTATTTTTATTGAAAAAAAAATAATAAAAAAAAAATATTCATCGTAATAAAATAAACATTTTGAAATAAATTAATGAGTCATTTATGGTATACTTTCAGTCTAATAGTCTGCAGGGAAGATGTCGGACTAGAAGTAATAACACTAAAAAAAAATTGAATTCTCTATTTCACTAAAGCCAATTTAACTGTATTTTAGTTCATGAAATTATTATATTTGGAGAAAGTTTCATTTACTCTAATAATTTTTTGCAAATAACAAAAATTTCCGTAGTTAAACTAACACTAAATTTTACTTATTTTTATTGTAAAAAAAATTATTTGTTAGTAGTTAAATTTTATTACTTTTTGCGAAATTTTCCACAATCCAATGAAATTTTCGTTTTTTTAAGTATATCTCAAATATTTTATGAACTAAACGTGAGTATAAAGTTCGATGACCGTACACATAAGTTCAACATGAACTAAAGCGAGTGAAAATTTTCGTACGATTCTCGAAAATAGTACGAATGAACTACTGTATGTGATGTAGCGTATGTAGGGTATCTTTTAAGACCGATTTTCAAAAAGCAGGGCAAGGGGAAGCCATCTTCCCCTCCAAATATCACAAAATCAAGTATCCAATATTAATTTCATAACCTCTCCCCACGTCCTCTGTAAATTTCAAGTAAATTGGAAAAGTGTAATTGTTTCTTTGTATGTACTTTAGGAGAAGCGGATGTCTCCCTATGCCCTTTTATTTTTCCCTTACCAAATAATAAAAAAATCAGGAACCTGATATAAATTTCATAACTTTACCAATTTTCCGAAAAATTTCAGTCGGAGAATATTAGTTTTGTTTTCACTGTACTTTAAAAAAAAGTCGGGCAAGGGAGAGGTCGCCCTCCCCGTCCAAATATGAACACATCAGGTACCCAATATTAATTTCATAACCTCACCGGATGTTCTCTGTAGACCTCAAGTAAATCAGAGAATGTTAGTTTGTTCACAGTACTTAAAAAAAGTGAGCTCTCTATTTCACTAAAGCAAATTTAACTTTATTTTAGTTCATGGAATTATTATCCAGAAAGTTTCCTTTACAGTGATATTTTTTTTGCGTACGTTAGTTAAATGAACTAAAAAACGGGAAAAAATTATACACAAATCAAGCAAAAAGATTTACTAAATTCGTTCTTCTCACAAAATAGTTCATTATTTCTTTAAATTTGTAAATTTTACCAAAAATGCGTCCATCATGAACTTCGTATGTCACTAAAGACATTCTTGCATTTTTAAATTCCAATTTTTTCCTTCAAACTACAAAATTTTCGTTAACAAGTGAAAAAAATTAATTATGTCGAATAAATTTTCTTGAATTTGTCGAAAAATATTTACTTGTTTTTGTGATATCGGCGTGATGCGAGCGACTGTAATACTGTTCAGTTAAAATTTTCTAAAAATATTCAAAATTTTCTAAAATTAACAAAGAGTTTTCTTCCGGGTAGGTTCACTGTTTTTTCAGTGTACTTAAAAAAAGTCGGGCAAAGGGGAGCCCACCTCCGCGACCAAATATCGAAAAATAAAGTATCTGATCTTTGTCTAAATGCCAACCCCAACCTTCACTGACAATTTCCAGCAAATCGGTCAACTTTGGTCCAATTTTCAAAAAGTCATACAAAGGGGAGGTCCCTCTCCGCGAACAGGTATCAAAAAATGAGATACCTATTTGCACCACATGAGCGCCCCCTACGATCTCTGAAAGTTTCAAGTAAATCAGTTCTGTCGTTTCCGAGCTTACCCGGAACATACAAATAAACGAACATACTTTGAATTTTATATATGTAGAAATATTATATATTTTAATAAAGAAACATACATTATATATGTTACATCAATATTTTCTTTTTCTTTATGAAAAATTTCCCTTACGTCACTAAAAAAAATTTCAATAGCTTTCGTAATAAAAGTCAGCTGTTTCACATCTTCTATACGTCTTTAAACAAAGTTAGACTTTCGGTGGAAACATATGATAAAGAAGATAGAAATATCGTAGAGATATACACTGAAAAAATATTTTCGTGAGGTCAAAGACTTCATGTCCTTAAAATACGAATGCGAATTTTGTTTAGCATTTCCAAAAGTCAATAAACTTTTCAATGAAGTCCTTTTGTCCTTATAGTTAAGTGATTCGACTTAAAATTGGGTATCCTGACATAAAAGATAATTTCGTTTTACTAAGGTCAACTTGTCTTTAATATTTCTGAAAAAATATTCGAAATTAATGAAATCGTTCAAATAAATTTGTTGAATTTTTTCATCTTGGCTGCAAAGCAAAAAAGCATTTAAAAATAGGATATATTTTTCAATACATTATTTTAAAGATGTTGTTTACTTGAAACATAGCATCATTTTTACTTGTAGCCGAGTCTGAATTTGGAAATTTAAGTAGTCGTTAACACGTTTTTAATGGACTTTTGATAGCACATGAAGAAAAAAGCTGTAAAAAATAAAGAATTAAAAAATGTTTCCTAGAATCAAACTCAAATTTAAAAGAGAATTGTGTCTTAGATATGTCCTTACTTCAATCATTAGTGTAAAGACAAAATATTTGGAAGTGGAAGTAACCTATTTTCGGATTAACTGAAATCCCAATTTTTCAATATCCGGCTAACCGATTAAGCGGTGTCTAAGTGAGCTTGAGTTAACGGCTTGCCTTTATACCTAAACTAACCTAAGTAGTCTATAAAAATTATCATCACAAAAAAAGCTACCCAATAAAGAAGAATTTAAACAAGTATATAAAGCAGTAAATTCGGCCGGGCCGAATCTGAAATACCCACCACCGTGAATCAAATATAATAGTTTACTTTGAAAACTCTTCGTCGTAGTGGGTTACTTGATAATATATAGAATTATAGGGGGTTTGATGACAAAGTAAGTCAGTTCCCGAAGACAAACTTTAACGATTCTACCTATGAAGACCAGATCAGACTCTGGATTTATGGGAACCAATTTTGTTTGAGTTTTAGAGAAATTATAAACATATCGTGTATATGATGAAAGTACGCCTTGCTTTTAAATCTTAAATCTGTAGATTTTTTCCGTCATTATTCAAATAAATACGACGACTAAAATCTGGAAAGTTTACTTTCAGTTTGAAGCAATTTTCATTATCAGTGCGTACCCTGAAAGAAGTGTTTTTTTTTTTTGAGAAACGAAATTTCAGACAAGCAATGTTTTCTTTTGACACAAATTTTAGAGACAATCGTTGAATAAACGAAAATACTTTATAAGAAAATGAAATTTCGTTTGTCTGAAATTTCATTATAGATTTCTAATTTCCAGCAAATTGGATAAAAACTACGGATTCTAGAAGTCCAAGAAATAAAGCCGGGAGATCGATCTATATGGGGCTATACCAGAACATGGACCGATTGATACTCACATATTTGTGATCTTAAAATACCTTCAGATTTTCAATTTCAAACAAATCGGCTAGAAAATATAGTCTCTAGACGCCCAAGAAGTAAAAATCGAGAGATCAGTTTATATGGGGGTTATACCAAAAAATTGGACCGATATACCTCAATTTCGGCACACTTATTTGTAAATATAGTTTCTAGAAGCCCAAGACGTAAAATCGGGAGATCGGCTATACCAAACCATGGACCGATGGGCACCATTTTCGTCACCCCCTTTTTATGGTCCTCAAATACCTCCATATATCTAATTTCAGGCAAATTTGATAAAAACTACGGTTTTTATAGGCCCAAGACCCCAAATAGGGAAGTCGTTTTATATGGGGGCTATATAAGAGCATGGACCGATACGGACCATTTTCGACACACCTCTTTATGGTCCTAAAATACCTCTAGATTTTCAGTTTCAGACAAATCGGATAGAAAATACTGTTTTTAGACGCCTAAATCGGGAAATCGGTCTATATGGGGGCTATATCAAGACATGGACCGATGCGCACCATTTTCGGCACACCTTTTTATGATGCCAAAAGAACTCTAAATTTTTAATTTCAGGAAAATCGTATAGAAAATATAGTTTCTAGAAGTCCAAGAAGCAAAATCTGGAGATCGGTCTATATGGGGGCTATACCAAAACATGGACCGATGGGCACCATTTTCGGCACACCTTTTTATGGTCCTCAAGTACCTCTAGATTTCCAATTTCAGGCAAATCGGATGGTAAATATAGTTTCTAGACGCCCCAGAAGCAAAATCGGGGATCGGTCTATATAGGGGCTATACCAAAACATGGACCGATGGGCACCATTTTCGGTACACCTTTTTATGGTCATCAAATACCTCTATATTCTCAATTTCAGGCAAATTGGATAAAAACAACGGTTTTTATAGGCCCAAGACCCAAATCGGGAGGTGGGTTTATATTGGGGCTATATCAAAACATGGACCGATACGGACCATTTTCGACACACCTCTTTATGCTCCCAAAATACCTCTAGATTTTCAATTTCATACAAATCGGATAGAAAATACTGTTTTTAGACGCGTAAGAAGCAAAATCGGAAGATCGGTCTATATGGGGGCTATACCAAAACATGGACCGATACGGATCATTTTCGACACACATCTTTATAGTCCCACAATACCTCTAGATTTTCAATTTAAGGCAAATCGGATGGTAAATATAGTTTCTAGAAGCCCAAGAAGCAAAATCGGGAGATCGGTCTATATGGGGGCTATACCAAAACATGGACCGATACGGACCATTTTCGACACACCTCTTTATGGTCTCAAAATACCTCTAGGTTTCCAATTTCAGGCAAATTTGATAAAAACTACGGTGTTTATAGGCCCAAGACCCCAAATCGAGAGGTCGGTTTATATGGGGACTATATCAAAACTTAGACCGATATAGCCCATCTTCGAACTTAACCTGCCTGCAAACAAAACACGAACCTGTGCCAAATTTCGGGACGATAGCGCCATTATTGAAGGCTGTAGCGTGATTACAACAGACAGACAGACAGACAGACAGACAGACAGACAGACGGACAGACGGACATGCTTATATCGTCTTAGAATTTCTCCCTGATCAAGAATATATATACTTTATATAGTCGGAAATCGATATTTCGATGTGTTACAAACGGAATGACAAACTTATTATACCCCCGTCACCATTTTATGGTGGTGGGTATAAAAAGAAAATCACAGAAACCAAATTAAATTTATTCCCTAAAAATTAAATTTAAAGTTTTAGGAAATAACAATTTAAAGTTTACAACTCATGTTTATTTAACCTACGTAGCCTATAAAAATTATCATCACAAAAAAAGCTACCCAATACAGAAGAATTTAAAAACGAAAATCACAGAAACCGAATTAAATTTATTCCCTAAAAATTAAATTTAAAGTTTTAGGAAATAACAATTTAAAGTTTAAAACTCATGTTTATTTATTGTGTAACAAAAAAAAATCACATTTTCAGTTCTCAGTTTCATAAGGGAGAGCGAAAAACTAAAAAACGCATACGTCTCTCAGACGTAGATAAGTTGTCTACACTCAAAAAAAGTTTACTTGGATCCAAAGATTTTGACCTTCCCCTAAGGATTTTGGTATTGATTCCGAGCCAAAGATGCGGCTTCTTAAACTTAAGTAAAATTCCATGGATAACACAATAGTTTACGATGATATCTGCTGAATACATTCATTGAAATGAAGATTTGTAATTTTTATTTGTTTCATTTTCAATATATATATTTTTTTTAATTTTTTCCTACTTCATTTGCTTTTAAGGTAGCTTCTTAAATATTATATACATTTGTATATTACTCTTCAAAAGTTTTTTTTTTTCATTAAATATAAAATTTAGAATGACAAAAGTAAATTCATACAACACCGATTTGAAAAAAAAACGGGAATCAAGAACAACACAAAAGGGGTCAAACTACCAATAAAAATAAATGAAAAATAATACTGTATTATACAAATTTATATTGATATTAAAATCGTGAACAAATGTCAACAAATACAAAAAGAAAACAAATGCATAAATATATAATATTTATTTGTCTTATACAGTATTTCCCAAAATAAAACTTAAAGAAAATTATTTTGTCTAATACAATACTAAAACAAACCTAGTGGAGAAAAACCCAATACATACCTACATATATACTTACACTCTTTACATACATTATTTATTGTCACATAAATTAATAAATATTATATATATACATACATATTATATTTAATTATTATTATTATTATTATTGAAACAAACCAAACAGAAAACCCAACAAACCATAAGAACAAAACAACACTTATTATCTCGACCATGAATCGATAGTCGAGAAACGACAATAAACTGTGAAAAATTGTGTTTAATATTTAAAAATGAAAAAACAAAGAAAATCCTTAAACAAATATCTTATAAAAAATTAATAAAAAGAAGTAAAAAAAAACAAACTAAGAACTAATAACAGATTCTCTTTAAAACCAAACTCAAATTATTTCATTATATCTTAACGAGAAAACAAACAACCAAATAAACCAAAAAGGAAAAACCAATTCTAGTAACAAAAAACCCAACTACAACAAAATGAAAAATCTCATTAAACAAATGTGAACATATTGCATTAAAAAGAAATTATTATTAAATAAAATAACAAATGAAAAATTATAAATGAAATTATTATGAAAAAATAACAAAAATAAATTAAAATATAAAAAATTGTTTTCTAATAAAAAAATAAAAACAAATGTATCAAAGCTTTTCATTTATCTAGTGCTGCAAAAAGCTATATTTATTCGTTTCGATTGCGGTAAGTCATTTAACATAAAACAAAGATTGGAATAATTCATATGGTTTAAACAGATATCTTTATGTTGTTATATGGTATGGAAAATTTAATTCTATTTAAAGTTTAAGGCGATAGCATTCGACCACCCTCAAAAAAAGTTTACTTGTATCCAACCATTTTCAAAAATAATTATTTCCTTATTGTTTTTTTTTTATCACAGCCTAAAACCACTACAAGTGTAGCTTAACCAACAGAGGAAAAGTATTCTTGTCAAATTTATTTGGGCAAAGCCCTATAGACTGCAAGATGGTTGGATGTACAGCTGTTTCGGAATTACCACATTCCTCATCAGCATCCTCTACTTGCAGCAAAACTATCAACCAATTATCACAATAAATTCGGGTAATTCACTCAACCCAAAGTGAAATACACTTGAACCTTCCGAAAAAAGGTTGGATAGTCGGCTACTGCCTAAACAAATTTGCAAGCATATTTCTTTTCCTTTGCTTCCTCCAAATAAAATTTTAGATAAAAATTCAAAATATTATATAGAATTATTTAATGAAATATCAACTAATAATTAATTTAAATCAAAAATATTGATTTAAATAGTAATTGTTGTATTTTTTTCAAAATTTTTTGCTTTAATAATTTTGCATAAATTTAGAAAATTTGAATAAAATCTTAATTTGATTGTAAGATTGCTTGTACAAATAATCTCATTACAATTCGAATAACTTCAAATTGATTTTATAATGGCTAATTATCCGCCGCCGAAGAGACAAATGTATATCGGCTTAGCCGTAAGTGAACGATTTTTTGCTTTGTAGTCAAGATGCAAAAAGACAACAAATTTAAAACAGTTTCATTAATTAATTATTTATTTTTTTTTTTAGTACAACTTATATTTTGGCAAAGTGTGCCCAATTTGGTCAAAATCGGCTTAGATTGAGACA
The DNA here is from genome assembly GCF_050003625.1 of Haematobia irritans. Classification (NCBI taxonomy): domain Eukaryota; kingdom Metazoa; phylum Arthropoda; class Insecta; order Diptera; family Muscidae; genus Haematobia; species Haematobia irritans. The sequence continues at coordinate 62,290,534 of NC_134397.1, forward strand.
AAGCCCTCATATATATATGTTTTTGCGATTTGGGCAAATGTGGGCAAAATACACACATTTTTCATGTCAAATTGCCACTTCTAAGTCAAAAACTTGTAAAAATTACTCAAATATACCTACACCAAAAAAATATTTACGTGATATTAAAGATTACGCAAACTAAATTTTAGGATGCGAAATGTACAAAATATTAAGGACAAATTTCTTTAAAATAATGAAATTTTAAATAAAATAAAGTTTATAATCATTGCTTAAAATTTTTTTTCATTAAATTTAGGACACAAATTTTGCGTCCCTCCGTTAAAATTGCATGTCTTTGAAATAAGGCTAAGTTTCCTTAAAGTAAAGAAAAACATTTTTGGTGTAAAGAAATTGTCCTTAAATTAACTGAAGTATTGAAACTTTAGATTTAAGATAAAAACGCTTCAAATATAGGCACTTATTTTGAGGATTTAGCGTTTTTGGTTTAAAGGTTTTTTGGAATTAAGAAAACATTTTTATACCCTCCACCGTTTGTAACACATCGAAATATTGCTCTAAGACCCCATAAAATATATATATTCTGAGTCGTGGTGAAATTCTGAGTCGATATGAGCATGTCCGTCCGTCCGTCTGTTGAAATCACGCTACCTTCCGAACGAAACAAGCTATCGACTTGAAACTTGGCACAAGTACTTGTTATTGATGTAGGTCGGATGGTATTGGCCATATCGGTCCACTTTTACGTATAGCCCCCATATAAACGGACCCCCAAATTTGGCTTGCGATTGCTCTAAAAGAAGCAAATTTCATCCGATCCGGCTGAAATTTGGTACATGGTGTTAGTATATGGTCTCTAACAACCATGCAAAAATTGGTCCATATCGGTCCACTTTTACGTATAGCCCCCATATAAACGGAACCCCAAATTTGGATTGCGATTGCTCTAAAAGAAGCAAATTTCATCCGATACGGCTGAAATTTGGTACATGGTGTTAGTATATGGTCTCTAACAACCATGCAAAAGTTGGTCCATATCGGTCCACTTTTACGTATAGCCCCCATATAAACGGAACCCCAAATTTGGCTTGCGATTGCTCTAAAAGAAGCAAATTTCATCCGATCCGGCTGAAATTTGGTACATGGTGTTAGTATATGGTCTCTAACAACCGTGCAAAAATTGGTCCACAGCGGTTCATAATTATATATAGCCGCCATATAAACCGATCCCCTGATTTGACCTCCGGAGCCTCTTAGAGGAGCAAAATTCATCCGATCCCGTTGAAATTTGGTACGTGGTGTTAGTATATGGTCTCTAACAACCATGCAAGAATTGGTCCTTATCGGTCCATAATTATATATAGCCCCCATATAAATCGATCCCCAGATTTGTCCTCCGGAGCCTCTTGGAGGAGCAAAATTCATCCGATCCGATTGAAATTTGGAACATGGTGTTAGAATGTGGTCTCTAACAAACGCGCAAGAATTGGTCCATATCGGTCCATAATTATATATAGCCCCAATATAAACGGTTCCCCAGATTTGATCTCCGGAACCTCTTGGAGGAGCAAAATTCATCCGATCCGGTTGAAATTTGCAACGTGGTGTTAGTATAAGGCCGCTAATAACCATGTCAAAATTGGTCCATATCGGTCTATAGTTATATATAGCCGATCCCCAATCACACAAAAATTGGTCCATATTAGAGGTGTGCACGTGAGTAATAGTTTACTCACGCTCACGCACACTCACGACTGAAAAATCATACTCACGCACACTCACGCACGATATTTTTTGGTAGGACTCACGCACACTCACGAAAAGAAAATTAGTACTCACGAACGAAAACGTCGTGACTGACGAAAAATACCGTGACTCACGAAAAATATCGTGTCTCACGAATAATTTTATGATTAATTTACCTTACCGAAGTGTCTGAAAACATGAGCATTATTAAAATCGAGAGTGTTATTAAACTCTTAACATCCCAGGTGTCACTATTGTAATTGAATTTAACTCTTAAGCGTTTTATGTTGGTGAGCAGGAATATTTTCGTGAGTGTAATGCATTACTCACGCACACTCACGAAGATATTATTTTCGTGACTCACGCTCACGCACGACATTTTGGTTTGTTAATCACGCTCACGCACACTCACGCTGTTATCAAGAGCGTGACTCACGACTCACGCACGAATCACGAAAATTTTCGTGAGTCACGACAATTTCGTGTCACGTGCACACCTCTAGTCCATATCGGTTCATAATCATGGTTGCCACTCGAGCTAAAAATAATCTACCAAAATTTTATTTTTATAGAAAACATTGTCAAAATGTTATTTCTATAGAAAATTTTGTCAAAATTTTATTTCTATAGAAAATTTTGTCAAAATTTTATTTCTATAGAAAATTTTGACAAAATTTTATTTCTGTAGAAAATTTTGTCAAAATTTTATTTCTATAGAAACTTTAAACTTAATTATATACGTATTTAATCGGCATTTTTTAATTTAACCCTCGGACAGACACATGAGTCTGGCCAGACCTTTTTCGATTCTAATTGTAATTAAAATACATTTATAATATAGCTAGAGACTTAAAACTTCTGGTACCATCCAAAAATTTTATTACCTATCGATGTGTGAAAAAATCAGGACGGAAAATACGACAGTAATAATGTAATAATATCAACAAAATAGCATATTTTCCTTGTAGTACGAATGTGACTATCGAAACATGTGTATGACGGAGGGTTAATATATACTACGTACGGAATGTGTGGTATATATTACGGTGTTAGGAAGTTTTAAGATACCTTGCCATCGGCTTCAGTAGAAGTTTCTACGCAATCCATGGTGGAGGGTACATAAGCTTCGGCCTGGCCGAACTTACGGCCGTTTCTACTTGTTTACTTTGAAGTATCCGTTATAATTTGGATTCTAAACAGGCATTTATTTGTACGTGAGTACCTTTATTGCTCCTAGATTTAAAGCCAGATAGGTCGCTAAAAAATTTCTTTATTTTAAAGAAGCCGCATCTTTGGCTCGGAATCCAAGTAAACTTGGATGCAGTTTTCTGAAATTGCATAAAAATGGCATTAAATTTAAATACTTCCAATATTTTTTACTAACATTGCGTCCTACCCTGGGAGTTGCCGATTTAAATTTAAAGTCTATAGATTTTGTAGAAATCTAACAAATGTTGTACAGATCACGTCAGATTTATATGTATATGGGAACATAAACCTTTAGATATTGCACCCAACATATATGACAGATTTGATATGGTATCGAAAATTTAGATCTACAAAGTGGTGCAGGGTATAATATAGTCGGTTTTGCGTATTTGATACTTGGAAACAAATTATAACTCAGGGGTACAGTGGTTCTGTTGGTTAAGAACTGAATATAGTTTTTAAGGTTATTTGGGACGCTGAATCCAAATCTGCACTTGGTTTTTTCTATCAGGTCGATTTTTCGAGATATATCGTTATGTTAAAAATTATGTCACTTCCGCTACATACTCGTACATTGGAATAACTTGAAAACGGTTCACCATATTAAATTAAAAAAAAAAAAAAAAAAAAAAACATAACTTTGTCATTTTTCGGTTTTTCTTCTAGTTGGTCTTATTACTTACGTTAGAGTATCGTTTATACGACCATACCTTTAATACCTTTCATTTAAGTACCAAAAATGGGACATTTCTATCTCGAGATATAATTTGTTTAGTGAAAAAGAGCGAAAAACTAAAAATAACGCGATATCTCAAAACCTGTTCCATTAAAAATTTTTTCGCATTCAGCAGATCAAAATACATAAGAAAAGTCGACTCTCATCAAGTGTACATTTTCAGTGTAAACTAGTGTAATTGGTGTGACATATAGTATCACACGCCGTTCGGACACGATTGTACATACAGTGAAAGAATAGACTTCTTTTCTCAGAAACGAAATTTTAGACAACCGAAATTTTGTTTTGATTTTAAAAAAAGTTTCCTAGAGTTTTAATAAAATAGGGTTTGGGTAAACATTACTACACTTGGATTAAAATCCGATTTATTTGCATAGAAAAAATGTAAACTGTTTTATAGGAAGAATGAACTATCTCGTGCGAAAATTGAACTAAATTATGCTCCACATTTTGTGACTTCCACAAAGCGTTGTTAAAACAAGGGAAATTTAATGTCCTGTTGTACTTTTTAACTGCACTTCATGAAATTACACCCTCTCAAAAAAAAAATAAAATAAATAAACTAGAGTATTTTAAACATACAGTAGTTCATTCTTACTATTTGTGAGAATCATATGGAAATTTTCTTATCCTTTAGTTCATATTGAACTTATGCGAAATGTACACCCGCCCAGGTTTACTTCATAAAATGTTTTAGATATAACTAAAATATGTCTGAGGGAATTTTCGCACCAAATAATAAAATTTAAAAGAATTATGTCTTAAAAGCATTCTTACTTGAATTCTCCACTTCTTTGGCTTGTAATTAATATCTTTGGAATCGCAAATGTTTTTTTTTTTCAGTGCGGTATCATAATTCAATAAGAAGCCACTTTAATTAAGTTAATACAACTTAGGTGGATTGTAATATTAAATATATACCCCCATATTCATAAAAGTAAACGTAAACTTTAAACTTGCTATTACCATACAAATTCCTTCGATAAACTATCAGTAAATTATTATGAATATGGGCAATAGTTTACAAATAAATTATATTGTTTATTTAAATGTCAAAAAGGGAAATAAAATTATAGTAGTTGTTTTTTAGAAAATAATCGAAACAAGCAGACCAAGTATTCTCAAACAGAAGTCATATTTCATTCACATAAAAGTTGCATAGATTTTCCATATGTCAAACCAAAAGTCAACAGTTGTCATTTGTGCTTAGGTTTTGTCATTATCATTTCCCAGCCATTGATTGGGATTGCAGCACTATTGGTAGTGGTTTTTCTTATCTCTAAACGCTAGTATTCTAGAGCAAATTCATTATTTCCTCATATGTTATTTTAATAACAAAAATTTGTTATGTTAAGAAAATCAGATTATACATTTGTCTTTTTAATTATGTTAAAGATGATACACAACGACTTGTGAAAGAACTATTCAATCATGCATTAATAGACTTAAGGAAAAATTCTCATAAGCTAGATTCTTCAATCGATTTTTTGTTAGTTTTATCTGGGGGATTACTATGTAATTCGTTTCGATAACAACATCAATCGAAAACGATTTTGCCACTATGTATTTCGAATTCGAGATGTAAATTTTCTACAATCGGAAATTCTGTTCGATTTTGGAAAATTTAGCAACTATGTATCACGGTTGTAAATGTCAAAATTGTTCGTTTCGAAAAATATCATTCGATTCCATTTGAGTTAGCGAAAAGACGAACAATGTAAGTTATTTTTGTATTTCGCATCCAAAATTGTGTAAGATATAATATTTTAAGGTCATCAATTAGGAAAAGCCCACGCTCTAGACAGTGCCAGATTGAGGTAATGGTGGATTTTATGTCGAAGCATCCTGATTTGGCAAAAGGTTTTTTGATGTCACCCGATGCAAAGACCAAATCCTGTAATCTGAGGAAAAGATAGGCCATCTTAACATGATGAATCCACCTGTACGTGATGTGTCAGGTTAGAAAAACTTTATTTCTTAGAAGGCTTGAGTGCCAAAAAAAAAATAATGCACCAATCAGCTTTTATCTACCGCAGACCAAAATTTATTGGAGAACGAGCTACCTGTGTGTACGGTTGACGGTGAACAAGGGTCTGAACAATCACAGAGCTCAACAACTTGATGATATCTACCTTGATATCCACCTTGACCAAGGAATTTTAATGTGGCAGTTAACTTTACTTCGGACCGTACCGCTAAAGAACGCATTGCCGGGGCAAGCACATCCTTTATTTTGTACATTACATAGTTGAATACTTCCTTCGAAAAACTGAAATCTATACATACATATATATATATATATATATATATATATATATATATATATATATATATATATATATATATATATATATATATATATATATATATATATATATATATATATATATATATATATATATATATATATATATATATATATATATATATATATATATATATATATATATATATATATATATATATATATATATATATATATATATATATATATATATATATATATATATATATATAATTCAATCTATGTTTGTTTATTTGTATGTTCCGAGTTGGCTCCGAAATGGCTGAACCGATTTACTTGAAACTTTCAGAGATCGTAGGGGGCGTTCATGTGGTGAAAATAGGGTACCTCATTTTTTGACACCTGGTCGCGGAGGGGGACCTCCCCTTTGTCGGACTTTTTGAAAATTGGACCAAAGTTGACCGATTTGCTTGAAATTTTCATTGAAGTTTGGGGTTGGTATCTAGACAAAGATCCGCTACTTTTTATTTCGATATTTGGTGGAGGAGGGGGGCCTCCCCTTTGTTCGACTTTTTTAAAGTGCAGTGAAAAAACTAAAATTCTCTAAATTATCTGAGATTTACAGGGAACATGTGGTGAGGTTATGGAATTAATATGGGGTACCTGATGATTTCATATGTGGATGGGGAGGGGGACCTCCCCTTTGCCGATTTTTTTTTTGAAAGTACAAACAAATCTAAACTCCCCCGACTGAAATTTTACGGAAAAAATGGGTTATGAAATTTATATCAGGTTCCTGATTTTTTAATAAAAATAAAAGGGCATAGGGAGACATCCGCTTCTCTTAAGTACATACAGAGAAACAATTAAACTTTACCGAGTTACTTGAGGACTGGGGAGAGGTTACGATATTAATAGTTGATACCTGATTTTGTGATATTTGGACGGAAGAGAGGCCGCCCCTTTAGGCTTATAATTTGCTTGACATTTTCTGGGACGTTTACAAAAGATACGCTACATCACTTTTCGATATTTGGTCGGGGAGGAGGTCCTCCTCTAAAACTGCAAAAAAAATTAAGTTTTCTTGAAATTTACAAAAGCAGTGGGGGAAGGTTATGAACGAAGACGGTGTTTGTCGATATTGTATCGGGGAAAGTGACGTCCCTTTAAAACAATAGAGCAAAATTTAAACATCGCCGATCTACTTGAAATTTACAGAGAACGTGGGAGGTGGTAATTAAATTTATACATGATTTTTAAATTAGTATATGGTTTTTCGATATCTGGTTGGGGAAGGGGAAAATTGAAATAAACTTTGTCGATTTACTTCGATAGAATTTTTGAATTGAAGTAGAGGGTTGTCCGTAAATGGGAACTCGGTACATAATTTTATGAGTTTTGCACAGGCTTCTGCCAGACTTCTTTTTAGTAAAGAACTTAAATTTACAAAAAATTGGTAGCCAACGTAGAGGGTGCATCATTTTCCAACATTTAAGCAAATGTTAATGTGGTAAAATTTTTTACTACTTTTGCTTTTTCCGATTTATTGGATAATATAGTGCTTAATTTTCAGATATGTTGAGGAAAAGGATACCTTTCCTTGACAAACCACACTTAAAATTCACAAGCAATATAGAAGATTGTCCAACTACTTGAATACAGAACATTATTAAAAATTTGGAGGAAAGGGTACACCCTCTCCCGCCGTATTTGTACCTTTAATGAAAAATCAAGTAGTCCGATTTGTTTAAAAGAATTCAAAACTTTTCGAATTTGTTTTCAGCACGAAGGATATAGTTGACTAAGTTAACGCAAAATGTTCCACAAAGCGTTGGTTGGTTTCCACAAAGCGTTGGTTAAACCAGGAATATTTAATGCCCTTGTGTACTTTTTAAATAAAGGATGATACGGTCAAAATTTGGTCAATATAAACTTGACGTATTTCTTTCAATTTTGGACTTAAAAAACCTGAACACACCTCATTTTGAAGGTGTGTGTGTGTAGAATGTTGCTCCTATTTTGATTTTGGAATTCACTCTTCAGTTGTCAAAATACCGTCCAAGCAAGAAGAGCAGCGTATCAAAATTTTGCTCGCGCATAGCGAAAATTCGAGCTACTCGCACGCAAAGCTGGCAAAATCGTTAAAAGTTACAAATGTAATTAAAGTGTTTGGGGAACGTTTTTCGACAGCCAGGAAGTCTGGATCGGGGGGAAATCGCAAACCGGAAGCCGCTGAGACGACAAAAAGAGTTGCCGGCAGTTTCAAGCGAAACCCTAACCTCTCTCTCCGAGATGAAGCTGGGTGTATTGTCTACAACCGTGCATCGAGCCAAAAAACGAGCTGGACTATCGACTTACAAGAAGGTAGTGACTCCAAATCGCGATGATAAACAAAATACGACGGCCAAAGCGCGATCCCAGAGGCTGTACACGACGATGCTGACGAAGTTTGACTGCGTGGTAATGGACGACGAAACCTACGTCAAAGCCGACTACAAGCAGCTTCCGGGACAGGAGTTTTATACGGCAAAAGGAAGGGGAAAGATAGCAGATATTTTCAAGCACATAAAACTGTCAAAGTTCGAAAAGAAATATCTGGTTTGGCAAGCCATCTATACCTGTGGCTTGAAAAGCAGCATTTTCATAGCTTCCGGGACTGTCAACCAAGAAATTTACGTGAAAGAGTGTTTGAATAAACGTCTGCTGCCTTTCCTGAAGAAACACGGTTGTTCCGTACTGTATTGGCCGGATTTGCATCTTGCCATTACGGTAAAAATGCCATGGAGTGGTACGCCGCCAACAACGTGCAGGTGGTTCCCAAGGACAAGAACCCTCCCAACACGCCAGAGCTCCGCCCAATTGATAAATACTGGGCTATTGTCAAGCGGAACCTAAAGAAGACAAAAAAAATGCTAAGGACGAGCAGCAGTTCAAGGCAAACTGGCTTTCTGCTGCGAAGAAGGTGGACAAGGTGGCTGTACAAAATCTGATGGCAGGTGTCAAGCGTGAGGCCCGGCAATTCGGATTTGGAAAAGCGAAAGCCTAACTGAATATTTTCCTGAATTTTATACTAATTGAACTTGAAAAAGAAATTTAATTTGAATTTTTAAATAAACGATTTCACCGATTTACAAGCGTTTTCCCTTGACCAAATTTTGACCGTATCACCCTTTATAACTCACGAAATTGCATCCTCTTGTAGAAGAAAAAATGAACTAATAGTAAAGAAAACAAATCATTGGCGCCAAATCATGACCATTTTAATCATACAGTAGTTCATTCTTACTACTTTTGGGAATCGTACGAAAATTTTCTTTTGATATAGTGAACTTATGTATACGTTAATTGAACTTTATACCAATGCTTAGTTCATAAAATGTTTGAGACATACTTAAACAAGTAAGGAAAGTCTAAAGTCGGGCGGGGCCGACTATATTATACCCTGCAGCACTTTGTAGATCTAAATTTTCGATACCATATCACATCCGTCAAATGTGTTGGGGGCTATATATAAAGGTTTGTCCCAAATACATACATTTAAATATCACTCGATCTGGACAGAATTTGATAGACTTCTACAAAATCTATAGACTCAAAAATTCAGTCGGCTAATGCACTAGGGTGGAACACAATGTTAGTAAAAAATATGGGAAACATTTAAATCTGAAGCAATTTTAAGGAAACTTCGCAAAAGTTTATTTATGATTTATCGCTCGATATATATGTATTAGAAGTTTAGGAAAATTAGAGTCCTTTTTACAACTTTTCGGCTAAGCAGTGGCGATTTTACAAGGAAAATGTTGGTATTTTGACCATTTTTGTCTAAATCAGAAAAACATATATATGGGAGCTATATCTAAATCTGAACCGATTTCAAATTTGGTACACATAGCTACAATGCTAATTCTGCTCCCTGTGCAAAATTTCAACTAAATCGGAGTAAAAAATTGGCCTCTGTGGTCATATGAGTGTAAATCGGGCGAAAGCTATATATGGGAGATATATCTAAATCTGAACCGATTTCAACCAAATTCGGCACACATAGCTACAATGCTAATTCTACTCCCTGTGCAAAATTTCAACTAACTCGGAGCAAAAAATTGGCCACTGTGGTCATATGAGTGTAAATCGGGCGAACGATATATATGGGAGTTATATCTAAATATATATGGGAGATATATCTAAATCTGAACCGATTTCAACCAAATTTGGCACACATAGTTACAATGCTAATTCTACTCTCTGTGCAAAATTTCAACTAAATCGGAGCAAAAAATTGGCCACTGTGGTCATATGAGTGTAAATCGGGCGAACGATTTCAATAAAATTTGGCACACTTGACTACAGTACTAATTGTACTCCTAGTGCAAAATTTCAACCAAATTGGGATAAATTCTGGCTTCTGGGACCGTATTAGTCCATATCGGGCGAAAGATATATATGGGAGGTATATCTAAATCTGAACCGATTTCAATGACTATAGTACTAATTGTTCTTCTTGTGCAAAATTTTAAGCAAATTAGAGTAAAACTCTGGCTTCTGGGGCCATATAAGTCCATATCGGGCGAAATATATTATGGGAGCTATATCTAAATCTGAACCGATTTCTTCCAAAATCAACAGGATTCTATTCTGACCCAAAACACATACTTGTGCAAAATTTGAAGTCGATTGGACTAAAACTGCGACCTAGACTTTGATTACAAAAATTTGTTCACGGACAGACGGACATGGCTATATCGACTCAGGAGCCCACCCTGAGCATTTTTGCCAAAGACACCATGCGTCTATCTAGTCTCCTTCTGGGTGTTGCAAACATATGCCCTAACTTATAATACCCTGTTCCACAGTGTGGCGCAGGGTATAAAAATGGAAAATTTCATTGGGCCGTCGAAAATTTCAAAAAACAAATAAAATTTAATTAAAAGCAAAAAACTTTTCCCCCCGTTAATTTGAACTGCTTCTTATTTTTAAAATATACAGAAAAAAAGTATTTTTTATAGCAAGAATTAACTACGTCGTACGAAAATCGATCTAAATTATAGTCCACATTTTGAGATTTCCAGAAAGCGTTGTTAAAACCTGGTAAATTTATTGCCCTTGTGTACTTTTTAACTATAACTCACGAAATTGCATCCTCTCGTAGATGAAAAAAATTGCCAGTATTTCCCGGACTCTTGATCCCAAAATGAGACGCTTTTATCTCCAAAAATATCCAAATTAATTTAAAATTCTCCACAAAAATCCCCAATAAATTTTCATCAGTTATTTATTTTTTTTTTTTTGAAATATTGAACTGAAAAATAGGATCTGCTGTAGAAAATCCGTAATAATCTTAAAATATGAAATTTTTGTTATACTAGTTTGCGAGTTATAAAAAGATGTAGATTTCAAGATACAAAACCAGGAGACGAGTGCCAAAAATACCGGGAAAAAATGGAAGTTCTTCCACAAACATTTCTTTTAAAGCTCATCCCGGGATCACCCATCGATTTTGTTTCACCTCATAGCAAAAAAATTTGGAAGTTCTTCCGAAGGCACAACTTTAAAAGCACTTCCAGAGGATGCACTGCCAATGATGTTCTTTATTTTAACTGCCCAGGAAGTTCTTTTCATTCAATTTTGTATAACATGCTTTTTTCATATTTTTAATGGGCAATTTTAACTTTTTTTGTTTTAAATAGGTTAAAAACAGAGTAAGAATTCATAAAATGGTACAAACCATTTAAATTTTGTTGAAAAAAAATCTAAATCCAATCTGAATAAATTGTGAATTTTTGAAAATATTTGTGGTCAAACGTTTCATACAAGCGTTAGGATCCATTAAAAATTATAAAAAATTATAAAAATTATTTATTTAACAAAATATCACAGAATTTTGTAATTTACATCAAAAACAGTGAATTCGGATCACACCTAAAGAAGTGATGCAAATTCAGTGCAACGGCTGTTGAAATGGAGGACAATGACAAGCCCATGTTAAATTCATCGCTTCTGCGTCAATTATGCACCACTTCCGGATCCAAAAAGAACATTTTCATTACATTTTTGGCGACGCTTTTTTTGCTGGGCTCCAATGCAGTCCTTTTGAAGAAGCCTTAGAAATTTTTGGATAATTAAATTTCACAAAAAAAATAATAAAAATAATAAAGTACAAAAATAACAATTCATCTCTGCTGGGATTTGAAACTGCACCGTTTGACTTTTTCACTTCCATGGAAGTTCTTTTGACGAGATTTTGCAACTTACGATAAAATAACAAAATAAAAACGATGTACAATAAAAAAAAAATATTTTTTTTTAGATTTGATAAAAAAAATTGCTGCTGGTGAGATTTGAACCTTTATTTTTCATTCATTATAATAAAGAATTTAAAGAAAATTTTGCTAAGTGTACTAAAGCGTTCTGTAATGGTACCAACAGGCCCACTAAGCAACCCCCGGTGGAAGCGAAGAAGTTTTTCAATTTGTAAAAATTAAATAATAAAAAAATAAAAGTGTAACAAAAAATACTGTTAAAAATAAAAATTGAAATTGGAGAAAAAATTTTTGTTTTATATATTTTAAATTTCTTCATCCAAATGAACTTCCAATGCACAACCTTTAAAGCAATGCAAAGGATCCAAAAATGGAGTACTTCCGTCCTATGACAAGCACATGTCATTGGAGATGATTCAGGTTGCGGATCACAAATTGGGGATCCAAACTACTTTATTGGAAGCTCTGGGATATTAACGAAAATCGTCCTTACATTCATATAAATATTGCCTTATACGTATATATCGTATCTACACGCAAAGAAAAAAAACGTTTGGAAAACGTGTACCGAAAACGCTTTTCTTTTGCTAGAATTTTTTGAATTGCTTCGAAAATTTTAAACTTTTATCACCAAAAAAATTCGTTTGTTACAAAATTTTTATTTTTTCAATAAAAACAAGTTATTTTTGAAACAACAACACAGTCCATTTCGTTTATATCAAACACTGTTCTTTTCTGACTTTAGGTCGTTAATAAGACACATTTTACAGTTCAAAATTTAATATACTACAATGTAATGTTGAACATTTTTTCGGAATCTTCCGAACATATCTGGAATATATGTAAACAAAATTAAAAAAAAAAATAAAAAAACTTTGGTCGAAGCAGGGATCGAACCCACGACCCTTGGCATGCAAGTCGGACGTAGCAACCACTGCTCCACGGTGCCAAACTAAATGTTTGTTTCTGTCAAATAAACTTTGTTTATTCGGTTCGTGGGCGCCGCAAGCTATGCTATATAAATATAACTTATATGGATATTTATCTATTCATGACCATAACAGGTACATAGCTCAGTGGTTAGTGTGTTGGCTTACAAAGTGCATGGTCCGCGGTTCGATTCTCCGTCCAGGCGAAAGGTAAAAAAATTTTAAAAATTTATAAAATCGTATAATTTCTTCTACATTGTTGGTATTACAGGAAAAGGTGTTAAGAACTAAAAAACCTCGTGGATGTGAGAAAGATGTGAGGGAAAATGCAATTAGCAAGAAAACAATGTTTTTTTTTTTTTTTTGAATTTGTCTTTATGAAATTGTTTTTACATCCTGGAAAAGAATAAACGTTTTTCACAAAAAGTATATACTTTTCTCCCAAATACACTTTCTTACAGCGAAAAGCAAATGAGAAACGAACTTTGTTTGTCTAAAATTTCGTTTGGGAGGAAAGAATTATTTTTTTGCGTGTATGTGAAATTTTCGTTGGCTTAATTTTAATAAAATTTTCTTTGTGTACAGGCGCCAACCCAAGACAATTTCGAAACCTTAAAATTAATAGGTGGCTCTGGCTGCACTGTGTACAGTCAAGTCATACAGCATAGAACAATATAAGGAAATAAAGAGCAAAACAATTAAAGAAAAAATGCAGTAATTGACACATTTTTATAGATTTCACATGTCTTGTTAAAAAAAAAGTTTGTAGTTGAATCAAATAATTGTTAACTACAGACGTCTTCATATCTTCAATCTATAATAGCTTGCATTTTAGTTATAGTCATAAATCATTATGAATATGCAATTGACGCAAAATGCTAGAATCTATTGAGAACATAATAATATTTTTTCCATTTATAACACTTTAAAATTTGGTTAGAAAAAAAAAAACACAAACCAATAATATTTATGTTGCATTCTTTTCATGTAAATAGTACGTAAAGAAGTCATATTTCCATGCTGCCCTTCCAATGATGTGTAGTGGACCATTATCACTTAAGAGAAAAGACAGATCATATTTCCATTGATAATATTCAGAACGGATTCGAATTTGTTCAATTCGTATCAGTCGTGATTTAAATTTCAATCGAATAACAACTATTTTAGAGTAAGCTTTCGGTGTTGAAGCATGTGATATTGAAATTAAGAGACATGTGTTAAATTTTAAAGTGATAAATAAGCGGAAAAAAATAATTAAAATGAATAATATAACCAGAAAGGTTTTAGTCCTTTTATTTCTAATAACATTTCATAACTGCCTAACACACGGTGCGTAAAAATAGTGTTGTTAAAAAATCCCATAAATTCCTGGCTAGTGTTTTAAGGGGTGTAGTTTTAAAATGTTTAAATTAAAATAATTAATAAATATTTAAACAAAGTTAGAAGTGTAAAAAAATCTAAAAATGTATAAAAAAAGTAAATTTAAATGAAAAATCAAGATCGAAAAAATTTATGAAATTAAAGAATTCTATAAAAAATCAAACATTAAGGATAAAAAGGACGATTAAATTTTATTAAAAAATTGAGTGGAAGAAATTATGGCAAAAATTTGAAAATATATAATAAAAACGTGTAGTTAAAATTCCATAAATTTCAATGCGTTTCCGGTATAAAAGTAGAACAAATATTTGATCAAATATTTCCGCCATGTGATTAAACCGAAATATTTTCATTAGTGATAAGAAATGATGACGTGTTACAGTCAATTATTTTAAAGTATGTCACATAAAACAAATAAACAAATTATAGAATATTCGGAAACAGATGCATATTTATTAAAATTTGAACGAGTAATCTGATGAAACCTGATTTCGAAAATAAATTGAGTAATATTATATTTCAAAAAAATACAATTATTGTGAAAACCTCTAGCTACGGAAGCTGCGTTTATCAACGCAAATACAACAAATTACTATGTCCACCCACACGCAAAGAAAAAACAAAAAACGTTTGGAAAACGTGTACAGGAAACGTTTTTCTTTTGTTAGCGTTTTTTTAATTGCTTCGAAAAGTATACTCTTTTATCACGAAAAAAATTCGTTTGTGACAAAATTTTTATTCTTTCAATAAAAAAAGTTATTTTTGAACCAACAACACAGTCCATTTCGTTTATATCGAACACTGTTCTTTTCTAAATTTTGGTCTTTAATAAGACACATTTTACAGTTCATAGTAAAAACTTAATATAGTAGAATGTAATGTTGAACATTTTTTCGGAATCTTCCGACCATATCTGGAATATAAGTAAACAAAAAAAACTTTGGTCGAAGCAGGGATCGAACCCACGACCCTTGGCATGTAAGTCGGACGTAGCAACCACTGCTCCACGGTGCCCAACTAAATGTATTTTTCTGTTAAATAAACTTTGTTTAATCGGCTCGTGGGCGCCGCAAGCTATGCTATATAAATATAACTTATATGGGTAATTATCTATTGATGACAATAACGGCTACATGGCTCAGTGGAAAGTGTGTTGGCTTACAAATTGCATGGTCCGCGGTTCGATTCTCCGTCCAGGCGAAAGGTAAAAAAAATTTAAAAATTTATAAAAACGTATAATTTCTTCTACATTGTTGGTGTTACAGAAAAAGGTGCTAAGAACTAAAAAACTTCGTGGAAGTGAGAAAGATGTGAGGGAAAATGCAATTAGCCAGAAAAAAATTTTTTTGAGTTAGTCTTTATGAAATTGTTTTTACATCCTGGAAAAGAATAAACGTTTATCACAAAAAGTATATACTTTTCTTCCAAATGCACTTCCTTTCAACGAAAATCAAATGAGAAACGAACTTTGTTTGTCTAAAATTTCGTTTGGGAGGAAAGAATTATTTTTTGCGTGTTGGTATTGGGAATATTTGCTGGGTAGCGATATTTGCCAGGCGGGTGGTCTACATGACAAAATTGATGAAAATCTAATGTATGCTAGCCAAAATCTACGGCGATTATAAGTCATTATTCGCAAGCATACGGTATTGCTGTGGGTATGACATAAATGCTCGTGGTAAGCAGTTTTTACCACAACTACTTACCAGTGTTTGCAGGAAAGGTAAAAGACAACTACACAGGCCAATGTCTGTATTTATAGAATATAAATAGATTGTGTGTGACAATTCGATATCCGAGGAAAATACTCCTTATTCGCTTTCCCGTACAGCTCAAAGTAATGCAGCAGAGAAGTACAGTGCCCTTAGGAAATGTTCACTATATATGTTAACTATATAAATATATTCTCTATGCTTTCGAAATTGAATAAAATGTTTTCTTTGTTTGTTTTTCCTTTGGAAAACAGCTGATATCCGTGATTATTATGATGAAGATGATGGTGATGATTTTGTTCCTGTTGAGCCCTGCAATGTTGTCCGTCCTGGAGATCCAGATCTAACCACTTATGATATCTTACATTCTTATCGTTTTGATGAGTACATATATGAGGCTCAGGGAGTACGTCAAATTCCCGGTTCTACGGGATATCAACAAGCCTATCATGTTAGTGAATATTCAAATATGACCATTGAATCATCGAGAGCTTTTCCCAAAGGTGTGCCAAATGAATTTTCCTTTGAATGTACATTCCGTGTGCCACAACAACAACCCCAATACGAATGGTACTTGTTTGAATTGAGTAACTATGAATTCGAATCGCAAATGAGTGTAACCATAAATCCGGTTATAAATGCCATTGAATTCTCCTTGCCGAAATTTGATGGATCCATACAGACGGTTACATTCGAGGAAACGGAGGTAAAGTTGACAAAAAAATGTTTTAACGTAGTCACATGAAAAATAATATATCTATTATTAGTTGTTTTTGATAAATTTTGGTAGCCACACTGAAAAAATATTGACCTAATATGAAAGATTATGCAACGCAAAATTGTTGGATAGGCAATTTGCACAATATTAAGACCAATTTTGTTTTTTAATAAAACAATTATAATTAACGAAACGTTCATAACCTTTGGTATACGAGTTGTTTTCTTTAAATGTAGGCAACGAATCTTTGAAATTTTCCTCCCAGCGTTAAAGTTGCGTGTCTTTAAAATATGACCAACTCTCTTAAAGTGACGAAAACAAAATAATAATCTTTAAATTAAATTTGAGCTTTGCGTAATTCACTCACAATGAAAAAAATATTTACTTGGTATTAATGATTACGAAATTTAAATTTTAGGATGCGCAATTTATACACATTATTGAGTAAATTTTTTTTTAGTAATGAAATTTTAATTAAAAGAAAGATAATAATCTTTGCTTCATTTTTTTCTATTAATTTCTTTATTAATTTTAGGACACACATTTTCGAATTTTGCGTCTCTCCGTTGAAGTCGTGTGCCTTTGACCTAAGGCAAAATTTCCATAAAACAAAGAAAACAAGTAAGGAAATTCTAATGTCGGGAGGGACCTACTATATTATACCCTGCACCACTTTGTAAATCCACATTTTCGATACTATATCAAATCCGTCAAATGTGTTGTGTGTCCGAAATACATACATTTAAATCTGACACCATCTGAACAAAATTTATAATCTATAGACTTAAAATTTAACTCGGCTAATGTCCTGGGAGGGTACACTATGTTAGTAAAAAACAAGTAAGGAAAGTCTAAAGTCGGGCGGGGCCGACTATATTATACCCTGCACCACTTTGTAAACCTAAACTTTCGATACCATATCACATCCGTCAAATGTGTTGGGTGCTATATATAAAAGTTTGTCCCAAATACATACATTTAAATATCACTCGATGTGGACAGAATTTGATAGACTTTTACAAAATCTATAGACTCAAAATTTAAGTCGGCTAATGCACTAGGGTGGAACACAATTTTAGTAAAAAATATGGGAAACATTTAAATCTGAAGCAATTTTAAGGAAACTTCGCAAAAGTTTATTTATGATTTATCGCTCGATATATATGTATTAGAAGATTAGGAAAATTAGACTCATTTTTACAACTTTTCGACTAAGCAGTGGCGATTTAACAAGGAAAATGTTGGTATTTTGACCATTTTTGTCGAAATCAGAAAAACATATATATGGGAGCTATATCTAAATCTGAACCGATTTCAATCAAATTTGACACACATGACTATATTACTAATTGTACTCTTAGTGCAAAATTTCAACCAAATTGGACCAAAACTCTGGCTTCTGGGGCCATATAAGTCCATATCGGGCGAAAAATATATATGGAAGCTATATCTAAATCTGAACCGATTTCAATCAAATTTGGCACACATGACTATACTACCAATTGTACTCTTTGTGCAAAATTTCAAGCTAATCGGGATAAAACTCTGGCTTCTGGGTCCATATAAGTGCATATCGGGCGAAAGATATATATGGGACCTATATCTAAATCTGAATCGATTTCAACCATATTCGGCACGCATAGCTACAATGCTAAATCTACTCCTTGTGCAAAATTTCAACCAAATTGGGCCAAAAATCTGGCTTGTAGGACCATATTAGTCCATATCGGGCGAAAGATATATATGGGAGCTATATCTAAATCTGAACCGATTTCAACAAAATTTTGCACACTTGACTATACGACTAAGTGTTATGTTTGTACAACATTTCAAGCAAATCGGTATAAAACTGTGGCTGCTGGGTCCATATTAGTGCATATCGGGCGAAAGATATATATGGGAGCTATATCTAAATCTGGCCAAAATCAATAGGGTTCTATTCTGACCCAAAACAGGAACTTATGCCAAATTTGAAGGCGATTGGACTTAAACTGCGACCTGGACTTTGATCACAAAAATTTGTTCACAGACGGACGGACGGACAGACGGACATGGCTAGATCGAGTCAGGGACCCTCCCTGAGCATTATTGCCAAAGACGCCATTTGTCTATCTCGTCTCCTTCTGTGTGTTGCAAACATATGCACTAACTTATAATACCCTGTTCCACAGTGTGGCACAGGGTATAAACATTTTTGATGTTGATAAATCGTCCTTAAACTAACTGAAATATTGAATATTTAGATTTAAGATAAAAATGCTTAAAAAAATAGGCTAAGACTTACTTTGAGGATTTTGTATCTTTGGTTGAAAGGGTTTTTTTTTGGAATTAAGAACACATTTTTTAAAGTAACTTTAATTTGGAGTTTTAAACTTGAATTTATGTGTACATAAATAACTTTATTAATATATCGCAAAAATATAATGAAAATTATATAAATGATATCTGTATCCTAATAGTAATTTTATTGATACTAGATTTAAAGTTAGATAGGTCCCTAAAAAAGCCTACAGAAGCCGCATCTTCGGCTCGGAACCAATCCCAAAATGCTTAAGGGAAGCCAAAATCTTTGGATCCAAGTAAAATTTTTTTGAGTGCAGAGAAGTATTATAATCACCTCTTAGAGCAAAATGTTTTTTGGGTGGTGATTGTGTGACATGTTCGTCGCAACCATGTCATTTTCTCGGACATTATGGACCTGGTCTTCACAACAATTTTATGTTTGGCGAGAAAACAACATTTTCGCAGCAACAATGTTATTTTCTCTCCATCCAAAAATAACATTTTGCTCTAGGATGTGTTTATATTCCTTTTCAGAGTGTTGATACTAAGAAACAAATTTTAATTTAGTCGTTTTTGCTTCATGTGGTATCAAAATCATTTAAAAGCGTGGTAACCATAACAAAACTTTCCAAATTCAGTCTCAACTTCAAGTATAAATTATCCATTGTTTGAAGTTAAAAACGTCTTTGAAATATGGTCTTGAAACACATCTCCAATTTTTTTAATACATTTCACATACAAAAAATCATCGAATGTAAGAAAAATTGCAATGTTTTAATCATTTTAGGACAAGTAGACCGCAGTTCTTTTATGTAAAGATACCCGTCTTTAAGTCCAATCCAATCTAAGTGTGGGTACAAACCGACTTCATTGAAAAATGTATCGACTTTTGGACAAAGAAAAAAACTCAAAATGTGTAGTCCATGATAAGCAAAACTCGTATTCGTATTTTAAAGACAAGAAATTTTTGTACTCATGACAATATTTTCAGTGTGGAAATTGGTTCAAAGATATGTATTTGAAAAGAGCCTTATTAAACACATATATTGTATTTCATATTATAAGAGTGAAAAGAGAATCCAAATGCCTTAAATTTCAAAATTTAAGAAACTATTTCTATATATCTTCTCTTTAGATTTTTGATCGCTCTTGGCACAAGGTTATGTTGGGTGTTAGTCAGGATGGTGTGCGTTTATGGGTAGATTGTAAACCCGTTCCGGATACCAGAGGAAGCTTCAAAGCCCCCTTAGATGTTCGTGGACCCATAGACGCCTCTGATGGATCATTCACGGTAGCTCGAACCTGTAATAGTAGAGAAACTGTACCGGTATGCTATTCAATATACACAAATTAAACGAAATCTGAACTACATCCCAATAATGACTTTTACTATAGATCGATCTTCAGTGGATGATATTTAGTTGTGATAAAGAAAAGCCAGCCTCTACCACATGCGAAGATTTACCTCAATTTATTGTCCCTAAAGGATCTCAAAATTTCGAACGTCTTCCAACAACCACGACCAGACGTTATAGACCAGAAATTGAACCAACTACCACTCCAGCTCCATGGAACTTTAAATTTTTGGATTCTACAACGGAAAAACAATGGACCTATTCTACCACACCCTCGTATTTAATCAATGGCAATGAAGATTTCACATGCCCGGAACAGTGTCCGCGTGGTCCTCCTGGTTTGCCTGGTCCACCTGGTGTTAGAGGTTTACCAGGAACACCGGTATGTTATATGACTTAAGATTATTCGAATAAATCATATTTATCCATTTTCCCCTCTATACCCAAAGGGCCCAGCAGGTATACCTGGTAATCCCGCCACTTCTATTGGCCGCTATGAATATGAAGGGGCAGTAAAGGGAGAAAAGGGTGAGCCTGGCGCGTTTGGTTTGCAAGGACTTCGTGGTGAACGTGGAGAACCTGGTTTAGTGGGGGCACCAGGGCCCAAGGGTATTGCAGGTCTGCCAGGACCTCAAGGTCCTCCTGGATTTGGAATACAAGGTAAGTTAAATACCTCAGAATTATACTGAAAACAAATCATTTTTCATCTCTAACTCTCCAACTTTTACAGGTCCACCTGGTGAACCCGGAGTTCCAGGAGAAAAGGGAGATCGTGGCCTACCTGGTTTGGATGGAGCGGATGGAAAACCTGGACCCGCAGGACCTCCAGGACCTCCAGGTCCTCCAGCATCTTCTTCATCACATCAATCAGCTTCGAACAGGGAATCCGGAACAGAAACATATCAACAAGTTATTGGACCTCCTGGACCCATGGGGCCACCCGGTATGCCTGGTCACCCTGGCCATGAAGGACCTCCAGGACTTCCTGGAGCTCCTGGTCTCCCTGGATTGCCAGCTGAAAGTGCCAGTTTTAATTTGGACGAAGGTAGAATAAGGGACATATGTATGGGTGTAGTTCGAGATTATATAAGTGAAATATCATCAACACTTGTTGGTCCACCTGGACCTCCAGGACGTAGAGGTATAACACGTGCAGGTCCTCCAGGACCTCAAGGATTACAAGGTATGCTCAATAGAAAAAATTGGGAATTATTTAAGTAAATAAATGATGTTTTTATATTATTTCAGGTGAACCTGGTCCTCGTGGACCCCAAGGAGAACGTGGTTATCCTGGAATTAATGGTCAACCAGGATCACCTGGAGATATGGGTCCGCCAGGTCCGGAAGGAGAAAAAGGTGATCGAGGTCATCCAGGGGAAGGCCGTGAAGGTCCTATGGGCCCCCCTGGTCCTCCCGGCCCTCAAGGTGTTGGTATTGATGGTATGCCTGGCAGGCCTGGTGAACGTGGAGATACCGGCAAACCAGGTAAAGTTCGACCCCAATTTTTTTCAGCAACTCTATTCATGAATTATTATGTTTTTATTCCACATTTTAAATTGAATTAACTGATTCAAGCTAGTAATATATCTTGTTGTTATGAAATTATAACCAAAGTTTTTTTTTGTTGTTTAAAGGTGAACCTGGAGTACGTGGTCCTCCTGGAAATCCGGGTACTTGCCCCGATTGTACCTCATATATGGCTGCCTATACTTATCCTATGCAATTGGCTCAACAACAATGGAGCAACAAAGGCCCACAAAATAACAAGGGACCAAACTACTACAATAAGGGATAGATTTATGAATCACCAAATACTTTGCTAAATAAATTTAAAACTTAATGAGCTTATTGGCTTTTTATATGTTTATCGAAATGGTGTATCCCCTTTTTTTGGAAGAGAAATTAGATGTGTAATCAATAACATTCAAACGAAGCCCTAGAATGACTCTTAGGTATAATATGATACCCAAGAATAGATACACGCACAAAAAATAATTCATTCCTCCCAAACGAAATGTTAGACAAACAAATAGCGTTTCCGATTTACTTTTCGCTCTAAGGAAGTTTGTTTGGAGAAAAGTAGGGTGAGTTCAGCCAATGTGTTTTGTTTTTCGATAGCCAAATTTTTTGTTTTTCTCCGACGAGGCTAAGATTTTACCACATTCACTTTACTAATGTTAGCCATCTACAAAACTTAAAAAAAAAACTATTCAACTTAAAAAAAAATATTCATATAATCTCATGTGTAGAAAATTTTAATTATGCATAGGTACGTATACAATATTTATACCCTTCACCACTACTGTGGTACAGGGTATAATAAGTTTGTGCATTTGTATGTAACGCCAAAAAATAGTGGTCATAGACCCATCTTTTAGTATACCGATCGGCTTAGAATTAAATTCAGAGTCGATTTAGCGATGTCCGTCTGTCTGTCTGTCTGTCTGTCTGTCCGTCTGTCTGTATATGTAATTTTGTGCACAAAGTACAGCTCGCAATTTAAGTCCGATCGTCCTCAAATTTGGCATAGGGCCGTTTCTTGGGACAGAGACAATCGCTATTGGTTTTGGAGAAAATCGGTTCAGATTTAGATATAGCTGCCATATATATTTATCCCCGATTTGGTCATAGTTAGCGTGTTTATCAACCGATTTTCTTGAAATACCGTACATCCAAATATTTAATGAATCTCGAAAATCTTGCAAAATATCAGCCAAATCGGTTCAGATTTAGATATAGCTCCCATATATATCTTTCGCCCGATTGGGACTTATATGGTCTCAAAAGCCAGATTTTTGCCCTGCCTTACTTCAAATTTTGCACAAGCGGTACTTTTAACGATACTATTGTATGTGCCAATTAGGGTCAAAATCGATTTCGCCCGATTTACGCTCATATGACTACGGGGGCCAAAGTTATACTCCCATTTACGTCAAATTCTGCAGAAATTGCAGAATTATTATTCTAACTATGCATGTCAAATTTAGTCAAAATCGGTTCAGATTATATATAGCTTCCATATATACGTACACCAGAGTTGGGGAAATATGGTAGACTGTTTCATATTTTAGACCCATTTTCAAATGGAATTTTCCTCCAATTGGCTGGATAGTTTCCACAGAGAATATATTTAATATGATATTTAAGTGTGTCAAGTTTGATCTAATTTGGTTCAGATTTAGATAAAGCCTCCATATATTCGTTTTTACGGTTTATACAAATATTGCCAAAATTCCCACACTTTACACAAAATTCTGTGATGATTTCCCCATATCTTAGTCATATCCTACACACTGTAATGCCAAAATTTCCACAGAACGGTTGAGTTTTAAATAAGGCTCCAAATCGCCTGACTTGACCAAATAATATATCACAACCCACACTTGACCACATATCATGGCGAGATCTAACCAATATCCATGTTTTTTACTAACATTGTGTTTTTCTTCCCAGAGCGTTAGCCGAATTAAATTTTAATTCTAAAGTTTTCGTAGAAGTACAAAAAATTGTCTCCATTAAAAGATTTGAATCTGGAAATGCAAACCTTTATATAGCTCCCAGCAAATTTGAAGTAGTTGAGATGGTAACACAAATGTTGGTCTACATAGTGGTGAAGGGTATAATATAGTCGGCTCCGCCCGACTTTAGACTTTACTCACTTGCTTTTTACTAACATTGTGTTCCACCCTAGTGCATTAGCCGACTTAAATTTTGAGTCTATAGATTTTGTAGAAGTCTAGCAAATTCTGTCCAGATCGAGTGATATTTAAATGTATGTATGTGGGGCAAACCTTTATATATAGCCCCAACACATTTGACGGATGTGATATGGTATCGAAAATTTAGATCTACAAAATGGTGCAGGGTATAATATAGTCGGCCCCGCCCGACTTTAGACTTTCCTTACTTGTTTTATAATATTAAATTGAACCGACGGGCTTTTTGGGCAGCAAATAAATCAATGACTTCTTCAGTCGGCACATTTATTCGGCGATGAACCGACATTAATGCCAATCCTTTGAGTCTACTCTCGCTAGTCGAATTTCTAAGATACGTCTTTAATCTCTTCCATGGCTGAATAAGGAGGTTGAATCACGATAACAAAAACAACAAATTTCAATATGTTGTTTACAATTTTAAGAAGTCAAAATCAGCTGATAAAAGAATCGTATGGCATTGGTAAAAGTGGCAATTATTTATTCTTTCAATTGTCCTGAAAAAATAATTCAAATCCAGAGAAAAATAAAGGTTCAAATTTAATTGCGTCACCTATGAGTAGTAATATTGTGAAGTGGATAATTCATTCGAGGAACGCCGATATGAGACCAAAGTTAATAATGGAAGTCAGTCAAATGGATATTCGCCATCTATTAACAAAAACAGTTTATGATGCAGTTTAAAAACTGATGTGCGTGGTATTTTGGGTCTGGAATATGTTATCAAGATACTCAAGTCATCATTGAACAATTCTCCAGCTATGAATGCGCGAGTTTGTTTGAGATGCATTTCCTATGCAGTGTCATTTGGAGAGCTGCAATCACCATAAACATATGATTTTGACATCTTAAAATTTGGTCGAAATAAAAAAATTGTAATCATATGGCCCCTTCTTGTTCAGCCATGAATATCTTTATTGTTGAAAATGAACGTTCGGATGAGCACGTAGTAACTGCAGGGATGGAAAATGCAGTACTATAGTACTTTTTTCAAAAGTTTTTCACCCCGGTCAGTAGCGTAGTACCCCCGCGAATGATTTAGTACCTTTTGTGTAGACATTTTTGAGTCGATATCAGATTTATGGTACAATAGCTTTGACAAAATATTTTAATATTTTGAGAAAGTCTTTATCAATTATTATTTGCTAATAGTCTTTTACAAATATGGCAAAACAGACATGTTCATGTTCATGGAAGAAAATCTCGATTTTGTAAAAGACATAGTCAAAAACAGGATTTTATTGAACTTCAAGAATGTTTTAGTCGAAAAAAGAATGCGATTCTATATTATCGATTTTTTATTTCGGTAGAAAATGTTGTCAACATTTTATTTCTATATAGAATTTTTGCAAAATTTTATTTTTATAGAATATTTTGTAAAAATTTTATTTCTATAGGAAATTTTTGCAAAATTTTATTTCTATAGAAAAAATTTTGCAAAATTTTTTTTCTATAGAATTTTTTTGCAAAATTATTTCGGCATAAGCCGGCTATCATACAAAACCTTTTTTCGGAGAGTTCAAGTGTGGTTCATTGTTGGGTTTAATTAACTGCCTGAATTTATTCTGATAATTGGTTGATAGTTTTGCTGCAAATAGAGGATGCTGATAAGGAATGTGGTAATTCCGAAACCATCCAACCATCTTGCAGTCTATAGGTCTTTGCCCAAATAAATTTGACAAACATTCTTTTTCTCTGTTGGTTAAACTAAACTTGTAGTTTAGTCAATGTATGGTTTTAAGCTGCAACAAAAAACAACAATGCTTAAAGATCAAAACCAACAATAACAAAACAAAACGAATGGAAAATTTTATTTCTATAGAAAATTTTTGCAAAATTTTATTTTTATAGAAAATTTTGTCAAAATTTTATTTTCTTTAAAATTCAGTCTCTTGACAATAATATTCAAGTGAAATTTTTGTTGAAATTTAGTAACAAGTACCTTTCCGATCAAAAAATACCTTTTTTGTACTTTCTTAAAAATTGTATTTTCCATCCCTGAGTAACTGGCAATGTGACCAAAATTTTTAAAATATGCACGTTTGGAAATATCTCTCTATTGCTTCCATCGCTAAATTAGGCAGGTTCTTTTCGCAGGTTTTGCTCCATTTCATTTACACACGTGTGTTTGGTTGTTTCGTTGTTGTTCTATGGCCAAACAAAGCGAGTCATGTTCACAAAAAGAACAACAAACACACATAAAAAGCAGAAATACATTTTCCAAAACTGACATTTGTGGTGCGAGAACAAAAGCAATTTGTTTTTTTTCGACCGTCGTTTGACGGGCTTTTCAACTAGTATTCTATGATTTGTGCAAGTTTTATAGGTAAGCGTTTTTCAAAATAAAATGATAAGTCCCCGGTTTTATTATTGAACATAGTTCCCTTCAAGAGCGACACAACGATTATAACGACCTTCCAATTTTTTGATACCATTTTGGTAGTAATCCTTCGGTTTTGCCTCAAAATAGTTTCGGCGATCACCTCTCCATTGCATCCAACTTTTTTCCCTGCTAGCATCCTTTTGAGGTCTGAGAACAAGAAAAAGTCGCTGGGGCCAGATCTGGAGAATACGGTGGGTGGGGAAGCAATTCGAAGCCCAATTCATGAATATTTGCTATCGTTCTCAATGACTTGTGGCACGGTGCGTTGTCTTGGTGGAACTACACTCTTTTCTTCTTCATATGGGGCCGTTTTGCTGCGATTTCGACCTTCAAACGCACCAATAACGCCATATACAAGTCAATGTTGATGGTTTTTCCCTTCTCAAGATAATCGATAAAAATTATTCCATGCGCATCCCAAAAAACAGAGGCCATTACTTTGCCAGCGGACTTTTGAGTCTTTCCACGCTTCGGAGACGGTTCACCGGTCGCTGTCCACTCAGCCGACTGTCGATTGGACTCAGGAGTGTAGTGATGGAGCAATGTTTCATCCATTGTCACATATCGACGGAAAAACTCGGGTGTAGTACGAGTTAACAGCTGCAAACACCGCTCAGAATCATCAACACGTTGTTGTTTTTGGTCAAATGTGAGCTTGCGCGGCACCCATTTTGCACAGAGCTTCCGCATATCCAAATATTGATGAATGATATGACCAACACGTTCCTTTGATATATTTAAGGCCTCTGCTATTTCGATCAACTTCATTTTACGGTCATTCAAAATCATTTTGTGGATTTTTTTGATGTTTTCGTCGCTAACCACCTCTTTCGGGCGTCCACTGCGTTCGGGCGTCCACTGCGTTCGGGCGTCCACTGCGTTCTCCGTGCTCATTTCACCACGCTTGAATTTTGCATTCCAATCAATTATTGTTGATTTCCCTGTGGCAGAGTCCGGAAACTCATTATCAAGCCAAGTTTTTGCTTCCACCTTATTTTTTCCCTTCAGAAAACAGTATTTTTATCAAAACACGAAATTCCTTTTTTTCCATTTTATTCACAATAACAAAAGTTGCTTCACAAAAGACGCTCTATCTCACAAACTAATTGACTTACAGACGTCAAATTTTGACACGAATCATTTGAAGGTTGGTACTATATAAAAATAATATGCATTTAATACTAGCGACGCCATCTATGAGTCAGACCGGGGACTTATCAGCTAACCTGTTATATATGTCCGTCCGTCCGTCTGTTGAAATCACGCTAACTTCAGTACGAAAAAAGCTATCGACTTGAAACTTGACACCAGTAGTTGTTGTTGATGTAGGTCGGATGGCATTGCAAATGGGCCATATCTTACCACTTTTACGTATAGCCCCCATATAAACCGACGCTCAGATTTGGCTTGCGGAGCGTCTTGGAGGAGCGAAATTCATCCCATCCGGTGTTGGTATATGGTCTCTAACAACCATGCAAAAATTGGTCCACATCGGTCAATAATTGTATATAGCCCCCATATAAACCGATCCCCAGATTTGGCTTGCGGAGCCTCTAAGAGAAGAAAATTTCATCCGATTCGGCCGAAATTAGGTACATGGTGTAAATATTTGATCTCTAACAACTATGCAAAAATTGGTCCACATCGGTATATAATTATATATAGCCTCCATATAAACCGATACCTCGATTTGGCCTCCGGAGCCTCATGGATGAGCAAAATTAATCCGATCCGGTTGAAATTTGGTACATGGTGTTAGTATATGGTCTCTAACAACCATGCAAAAATATGTCCACATCGGTCCATAATTATATATAGCCCCCATATAAGCCGATCCCCAGATTTGGCTTGCGGAGCCTCTAAGAGAAGCAAATTTTATCCGATCCGGCTGAAATTTGGTATATGGTCTCTAACAACCATGCAAAAATGTGTCCACATCGGTCTATAATTATACATATACATCAACCGATACCCCGATTTGGTCTCCGGAGCCTCATGGATGAGCAAAATCCATCCGATCTGGTTGAAATTTGGTACGTGGTGAAATTTGGTATATTGCGCTAGGATATGGCTGCTAACAACCATGCCAAAATTGGTCCATATCGGTCTATAGTTATATAAAGCCGATCCCCAAAAATAATCTACAAAAATTTTATTTCTATAGAAAATTTTGTCAAGATTTTATTTCTATAGAACATTTTGTCAAAACTTTATTTCTATAGAAAATTTTGTCAAATTTTTATTACTATACAAAATTTTGTCAAAATTTTGTTTCTATAGAAAATTTTGTCAAAATTTTATTTCTATAGAAAATTTTGTTCAAAATTTTATTCCTATAGAAAATTTTATTTCTATAGAAAATTTTGTCAAAATTTTATTATACCCACCACCATAGGATGGGGGGTATATTAACTTTGTCATTCCGTTTGTAACACATCGAAATATTGCTCTAAGACCCCATAAAGTATATATATTCTGGGTCGTGGTGAAATTCTGAGTCGATCTGAGCATGTCCGTCCGTCCGTCTGTTGAAATCACGCTAACTTCCGAACGAAACAAGCTATCGACTTGAAACTTGGCACAAGTAGTTGTTATTGCTGTAGGTCGGATGGTATTGCAAATGGGCCATATCGGTCCACTTTTACGTATAGCCCCCATATAAACGGACCCCAAAATTTGGCTTGCGAGGCCTCTAAGAGAAGCAAATTTCATCCGATCCGACTGAAATTTGGTACGTGGTGTCAGTATATGGTCTCTAACAACCATGCAGAAATTGGTCGACATCGGTCCATAATTATATATAGCCCCCATATAAACCGATCCCCCGATTTGGCTGCGAGGCCGCTAAGAGAAGCAAATTTCATCCGATCCGGCTGAAATTTTGTACGTGATGTTAGTATATGGTCTATAGCAACCATGCAAAAATTGGTCCACATCGGTTCATAATTATATATAGCCCCCATATAAACCGATCACCAGATTTGACCTCCGGAACCTCTTGGAAGACCAAAATTCATCTGATTAAGTTGAAATTTGGTATGTGGTGTTAATATATGGCCTCAAACTCCCATGCAAAAATTGGTCGATATCGGTCCATAATTATATATAGGCCCCATATAAACCGATCCCCAGATTTGACCTCCAGAGCCCCTTGGAAGAGCAAAATTCTTGCCATTCGGTTGAAATTTGGTACGTGATGTTAGTATATGGTATCCAACAACCATGCAGGAATTGGTTCCTATCAGTCCATAATTATATATAGCTCCCATATAAACCGATCCCCAGATTTGACCTCCGGTGCCTTTTGGAGAAGCAAAATTCATCCGATCTGCTTGAAATTTGGTACGTGGTGGTAGTATATAATATTTAACAACCATGCCAAAAGTGGTACATATCAGTCCATAATCGTACATAGCCCCATATAAACCGATCCCGAGATTTGGTTTTGGAACCTTTTGGAGGAGCAAATTTCATCCGAGTTAGTTGAAATTTGGTACATTGTGCTAGTATATGGTCGTTAACAACCATGCCTAACTAGGTCCATATCGGTCTATAGTTATATATGGCCCTCAGATAAATCGATCCCCAATCACACAAAAATTGGTCCATATCAAGTTCATAATTGTATATAGCCCCCATATAAGCGACCCCCATATTTCAATTCTGGCTCTCTACATACAAAAAGTCGCTTCGTAATTATTTGTAGACTTAACTACACATAACTTTTGTGTCTAATATATACCATGTATGGACTAAATCACAGTCTTTCGTAGAAGTTTCTACGCAATCCATGGTGGTGGGTACATAAGATTCGGCCTGGCCGAACTTGCGGCCGTATGTAATTGTTTCTATTGAATTTTTTTTTCGCCTTTTTATACCCTGCTCCACACTGTGGAACAGGGTATTATAAGTTAGTGCATATGTTTGCAACACCCAGAAGGAGACGAGATAGACACATGGTGTCTTTGGCAAAAATGCTCAAGTTGGGCTCATGAGTCGATAAAGCGATGTCCGTCTGTCCGTGAACACATTTTTGTAATCAAAGTCTAGGTCGCAGTTTTAGTCCAATCGACTTCAAATTTGGCACAAGTATGTGTTTTGGCTCAGAATAGATCCCTATTGATTTTGGAAGAAATCGGTTCAGATTTAGATATAGCTCCCATATATATATTTCGCCCGATATGGACTTATATGGCCCCAGAAGCCAGAGTTTTACCCCAATTTGGTTGAAATTTTGCACAGGGAGTAGAATTAGCATTGTAGCTATGCGTGCCAAATTTGGTTGAAATCGGTTCAGATTTAGATATATCTCCCATATATAGCTTTCGCCCGATTTACACTCATATGACCACAGAGGCCAATTTTTAACTCCGATTTAGTTGACATTTTGCACAGGGAGTAGAATTAGCATTGTTGCTATGCGTGCCAAATTTGGTTGAAATCGGTTCAGATTTAGATATAGCTCCCGTATATATGTTTTTCTGATTTCGACAAAAATGGTCAAAATACCAACATTTTCCTTGTTAAATCGCCACTGCTTAGTCGAAAAGTTGTAAAAATGACTCTAATTTTCCTAAACTTCTAATACATATATATCGAGTGATAAATCATAAATAAACTTTTTCGAAGTTTCCATAAAATTGCTTCAGATTTAAACGTTTCCCATATTTTTTTACTAACATTGTGTTCGACCCTAGTGTATTAGCCGACTTAAATTTTGAGTCTATAGATTTTGTAGAAGTCTATCAAATTCTTCCAGATCGAATGTATTTGGGACAAACCTTTATATATAGCACCCAACACATTTGACGGATGTGATATGGTATCGAAAATTTAGATCTACAAAGTGGTGCAGGGTATAATATAGTCGGTCCCGCCCGACTTTAGACTTTCCTTACTTGTTTTTTGTTTAATTAACATATAACCCGTGTGGACTAACTTACAGTTGAGAAGACGGTGTCAAGAAGTTTTAAGATACCTTGCCATCGGCAAGTGTTACCGCTACCAAAGTAATTTTTTGGATGCCAGTCTTTAGTACAAGTTTCTATGCAATGCATGGTGGAGGGTACATAAGATTCGGCCTGGCCGAACTTATGGCCGTATATACTTGTTCATACTTAACTTCCTTATACATTCACAGAAAAAAGTTTTGGTGTAATTTTTTTCTGTATTCAACTGGATAAACTTCAATAAAAACAAAATTTCTCTTTAAATCATTTTTTTAATATTTCGTTTCTTTTATTTTATTAATATCAATAAGTTGTTTTTGTTGGTTGATTTCCTTTTCCTCAATTTATATTTCACACATTCCTTATTGTACAAAATACTTTAACATAATAATAATAATAATAACGTTAATTGAACAATTTCTTAAAAAAAAAAAAATAAAATAAAAATACAAAAGTAAAACAAAATTGCACAATTTTTGGTAAATCAATTAAAAACGAACAACCTAATTGAAAACGCAAAGCTACATAGAGAAAAAATGTGGCTTGTAATTTTTAATTACATTTTATCTACTTTTACAAGAATTTCTGTTCAATTTTATTGTGATTCAATCCCGAAACTAACTGATCGAATTAATTTTTTAATTGAAATGTCTTCAATCACAGAAATCATAGTATCATTGACCCAATTAAAAAATTAATTGATACTATTAATTTTTGTGATTGTTTTGTTTAAATTAAAAAATTTGTTGATTCAATTAAATTTTTAATTGAATATTTTTTAAAACTCAATTAAAATTTTAATTGGAAAATTGTTCGTGAAATTTTTTTCTGTGTAGTTAAAATTTTATAACAAAACCACATTTTGTCCAGTGTATAGTTTAATTACAAAAGAAAATATATTTTATTTGAAAAATTAATAATAAAATATGTTTCACATGAATATAATTTACAGCAATGGCACATGATATGAACTTAAATATACATTATTGTTTGACAAAAACTATATTCCATTATTTAGTTTGTGTGTTTGTTTTGTTTTGTTAATTAATTTTTAAATAAATTACTTTGTATTATTTATTTAAAATTAAAATACATTTGCAAATATTTTATTATAGTAGTATCAAAAAAATTTACAATTTTCGTATATTTGTTCGGTAAAATATGTAAATCTTTAAAGGTTAACCTTTGTTTTATTTTTGTTTATTTTCTTAAAGAAATGCGATTTGTCACATTTTTATTGGGGTGTAAGTGTTTTTACTTTTCAGTATATGTGTTGTTTTTCTAAAGCAATTTTTTAGTTTTTATTTAGCCAAGGCCTGTTTTCTTGTATGCTTGTTGTTGTTTTGGACAATTCTATATAATGTTTTTTTTATTTAATATATATGTAATTTTAGAATTTTATGTATTTTGGTTAATCATTATTATATTTGTAACAAAAATTTATTGGAATTTTTTTACAAATCCATTTTTGATGTTCATTTATTGTCCCTATAAGTGTGTCTAAAGATATCTTGAGGGATCTTAGTAAAGGGTGATTTGTTAAGAGCTTGATAACTTTTTTTTAAAAAAAAACGCATAAAATTTGCAAAATCTCATCGGTTCTTTATTTGAAACGTTAGATTGGTCCATGACATTTACTTTTTGAAGATAATTTCATTTAAATGTTGACCGCGGCTGCGTCTTAGGTGGTCCATTCGGAAAGTCCAATTTTGGGCAACTTTTTCGAGCATTTCGGCCGGAATAGCCCGAATTTCTTCGGAAATGTTGTCTTCCAAAGCTGGAATAGTTGCTGGCTTATTTATGTAGACTTTAGACTTGACGTAGCCCCACAAAAAATAGTCTAAAGGCGTCAAATCGCATGATCTTGGTGGCCAACTTACCGGTCCATTTCTTGAGATGAATTGTTCTCCCAAGTTTTCCCTCAAAATGGCCATAGAATCGCGAGCTGTGTGGCATGTAGCGCCATCTTGTTGAAACCACATGTCAACCAAGTTCAGTTCTTCCATTTTTGGCAACAAAAAGTTTGTTAGCATCGAACGATAGCGATCGCCATTCACCGTAACGTTGCGTCCAACAGCATCTTTGAAAAAATACGGTCCAATGATTCCACCAGCGTACAAACCACACCAAACAGTGCATTTTTCGGGATGCATGGGCAGTTCTTGAACGGCTTCTGGTTGCTCTTCACTCCAAATGCGGCAATTTTGCTTATTTACGTAGCCATTCAACCAGAAATGAGCCTCATCGCTGAACAAAATTTGTCGATAAACACATTTCGAACCGAACACTGATTTTGGTAATAAAATTCAATGATTTGCAAGCGTTGCTCGTTAGTAAGTCTATTCATGATGAAATGTCAAAGCATACTGAGCATCTTTCTCTTTGACACCATGTCTGAAATCCCACGTGATCTGTCAAATACTAATGCATGAAAATCCTAACCTCAAAAGAATCACCCTTTATATGATTTGAACACATTTCATTATAAAACCAAAATTAAGCTTGTAATAAAAGGAGGGAATACCAGAATGTGATGTAAGCTGAATTTTAATTTGATTTTTTTATTCAAAAGGTTTGTAACAATATTAAAGCATATATGCAACTCCATTCAATTATATTACGATCAAACAATTTTATGAAAATATAATAGCCTAAGGCTATGG
The DNA here is from genome assembly GCF_050003625.1 of Haematobia irritans. Lineage (NCBI taxonomy): Eukaryota > Metazoa > Arthropoda > Insecta > Diptera > Muscidae > Haematobia > Haematobia irritans. The sequence goes on from NC_134397.1 coordinate 62,324,794, forward strand.
TCACACTAGGCAAACATTTGACCAAAATGAGTGTCAAACATTTTTCCAGAACCATTTTCGAAATATCTGGATACGGTTTTTGGAAAATAATCCTACCGTGATGTTATATATCCCATATGAGCTAAATATGTTTTCTGGTTTGGCTGTGGCGACGGATTCATTTTTGATTTCTGTCAAATATTTGCCCAGTGTGACCATAGCATAACTCAACAAAATCGTCGGGACCGGGTAATCCCGGGCAATGACTAATTCCTTTAAAAATTCATTGAAAGATCTAAAAGATTTTTTATTGTAATGTTGAACTATATCATACAATAGACGGATGTTAACAGACTTCTGCATATAAAGTTCTGGGTCTAACTAATCGGATGAAAATGAAAGCCCCAATAACCAAACCCCGAATGTCGCATCGAATTTGTGGATTATGTCCCAAGTCATGAGGGTTTCTTATACAAATGGACCATGTGCTCACTTTTCCGCCACCTCCGACCTTGGAGGTCACATCCCAATTATACAGGAATAGCGTATATACACATTAAAAAAAAGCATGCCCGGTACAAAGATTTTGTCTTTGCACTAATGACTTTGGTATTGAAGAAGAGAACTGAAGTAAGGACAACTTTAAGACTCTTCTCTTTTAAATTTGAGTTCTACGTACTTGGTAACAAATTTTAATTTATTTTTTTTAGCTTTTTTCTTCATGCACAGAAAAAAATTTCATTAAAATTTTTCCAATTAAAATCTTAATTGAGTTGAGTTGAATCAACAAATTTTTTAATTGAAATAAAAATCAATCACACAAATTAATAGTATCAATTAAATTTTTAATTGAATCAATTAATTTTTTAATTGACTGCCAATTATTTTTTTAATTGATACTATCATTTCTGTGATTGAAGACACTTCAATTAAAAAATTAATTGGATCAATTAATTTCGTGATTGAATCAGAAAAAAAATTTTTGTGTGTGTGTGTGTGTAATTTAAAAGGGTGTTAACGACAACTTAAATTTATATGGATATAAAATGACCATTGTAGGTGTGGGATTTCAAATCATCACAAAGTCACATACACAGAAAAAATTCCACAAAAAATTTTCCAATTAAAATTTTAATAGAGTTTTAAAAAATATTCAATTAAAAATTTAATTGAATCAACAAATTTTTTAATTGAAACAGAAATCAATCACAAAAATTAATAGTATCAATTAATTTTTTAATTGGATCAATTAATTTTTTAATTGACCTTCAATTATTTTTTTTATTGATACTATCATTTCTGTGCACAGAAAAAAATTTCACGAAAGTTTTTCCAATTAAAATTTTAATTGAGTTTTAAAAAATATTCAATAAAAAATTTAATTGATTCAACAAATTTTTTAATTGAAACAAAAATCAATCACAAAAATTAATAGTATCAATTAATTGTTTAATTGGATCAATTAATTTTTTAATTGACCTTCAACTAATTTTTTAATTGATACTATCATTTCTGTGATTGAAGACATTTCAACTAAAAAGTTAATTGGATCAATTAATTTCGTGATTGAACCAGAAAAAATTTTTTTGTGTGTGATTGAAGACATTTCAATTAAAAAAATACTTGGATCAATTAATTTCGTGATTGAATAAAATTTTTTTTTGTGTATGGAAATAGCTGCTGAGTCTATAAGGAATATTAGAATGAAAATTTGATACAAATTGTTTATTCAACAGACTCGCATGATATGAGATTGTTTGTCCTACCTTAGTTATGAACTCAGCAAAAAGTGGAAGTTCTTGCCTTGTATTATTTTCAATGTACACGAAGTGCTTTTGCGGCAATATATAAAAATCAATTGTTTTGCAACGATTTTGCAATAAATTCAAATTTTTAGAATTTTATCGGACATAAAACATAATGAGGACAAAAAAAATACAAAGGGTGCCGATCCGTTCCTTGGCAGACTTGGAATTTGTTATAAAATATATTTTCATATGGTTTAAAAAGTCTTAAAATAGCGTTAGAAATAAAAAAACAGATATAAGTCTCAAAAGTTTTTCATGGTTTTAAAATAAATAGCGTCATAGCTACACACAAAAAAAAATTTTTTCTGATTCAATCACGAAATTAATTGATCCAATTAATTTTTTAATTGAAATGTCTTCAATCACGAAAATTATAGTATCAATCACAGTTTTAATTGGGCATAGAAAAATGTCTTGATTAAAAAAATAATAGATTTCATTAGCAAATTTTAATTAATTTTTTTAATGATTCAATTAAAAATTTAATTGATGTTGATTGTAAAACTCAATTAATTTTTTAATTAAAAAATGTAAATATTATCAATTACTTTCTGAATTGGCTTAGAGTTTTTATTTAGAATAACAATTGATTGTTTGAAATACATTTTAATTGTAGTTAATTGTATCAATTAATTTTTTTTTTAATCAAGATTTTTAAAAATTTCAATCATTTACTTAATTAACATAATGTTTCTATCTTGATTAAAAAGTTAATTGTATCAATTAATTTATTAATTGAAAACATTTTCAACTTCAATTAACTTTTTAATTGGAAATATTTCGGTGATATGATATCTATGTATAGAACTAATGCAAAGTTAAAGAAGCTGTTACTTAAAACGATTACTTCTATCCTATGATAAGTAATGTAAAATTCATTGCTTCTGATCGGATTTTGTACCACTTCCGGATGTAAAAATTGCTCTTTTGGCGACACTTTTTTATTGGGTTATAATTTCAAATTAATTGGTACTAAAAATGGAATAGTGAGACTGATTTTCCTACTGTACCTAGTAGGGACACATTTCCAAGTGACTGCTACACAGAAAAAAATTTCACGAAAATTTTTCCAATTAAAATCTTAATTGAGTTTTAAAAGATATTCAATTAAAAATTTAATTGAATCAACAAATTTTTTAACTGAAATAAAAATCAATCACACAAATTAATAGCATCAGTTAATTTTTTAATTGGATCAATTAATTTTTTAATTGAGTGTCAATTAATTTTTTAATTCAAAATTAATTGGATCAATGAATTTCGTGATTGAATCAAGAAAGTATATTTTTTGTGTAGAAGGTGTATAGGGGTTGACTGAAGTTAACACTTTGTACTTTTTTTATTACACTATTTGAGTATACAAAGTATCGTGGTAACCCCGCGACACATTGGCTACCTTTTTCTAAGCCCATAAATCATCATTCATCATATCATCCTAAGTCACGCATTACTGGAATAGAGCATCGCCAACTCAGTCGGCCTTGTATTGAATGTCCATAACTCCATTTAACTATCGTTTTCAAGATATCGATAAGACTTTGGTACCAGCCTTCACGAAATTTGGCATTGCAAAATTTGTACAATGGAAAAAAATCAAACAGTAATTCTTTCCAATTAGATCTTCCTTATGATTAATTCAGGAAAAAAACGCACTTCTCTCATGTCAATGACGCCATTACATAGACTAGGACCGTTGGTCGTATATTGGCGCAAAGCTTCACTTTTGGAAGAATTTGAGAAAGGGCATGTTTTTTTGGTAATTTTTTAAACATTATTACAACTATGGTGTATTCATGTGATGAAAAACATTTGTAATACCATTTCCTAAGTCCATTTTTGCTACATTTTCGAGCATAGGATTTTGTAATTAAATTCAGAAATACTAATGTCCATATTCCAAAGATTAAAAAAAATTGTTAAATTGCATTTAATGCTAATGTTCCATTTGAAATCCCTTTGTAATAGGTATCATTGATTACCCAGCAAAAAATTGGAAGTGCTTCTAAAGGCACAACTTTAAAAGCACCAAAAATGTTCTCCCAAAGATTTTCTTTATTTTAACTACTCAGGAAACTCTTTTTAATTAAATTTTTTGTAACTAGCTGTTTTCATATTTTTGAAAGGAAATTTTAACTTTTTCTGTTTCAAATAGGTTAGAAACAGAATAAGGATTAATAAAATGGTACAAATTATTAAAATTTTTTCCGAAAAAAAAGCAAAATCCATTGTTAAAAAATTGTTAATTTTTGAAAATATTTGATGTCAAACGTTTCAGACAAGCGGTACAATGCTTTAAAAATCATAAAAATTTATAAAAATTATTTATGTATTTGGCAAATTATTGCAAAAAATTTTTTAATTTACATCCAAAATACTGAATGCGGATCACACCTTAAGAAGTGCTGCAAATTCAGTGAAAAGGCATTTGAAATGGTGGACATCCGTCCTATGACAAGCCCGTGTTAAAATCATCGCTTCTTCCGGATCCAAAAAGAACATTTTCACAACTTTTTTGCCGACGCTTTTTTTTGCTGGGTATTTGAGTCACTTTGTATTAAATTCAATTCTATGCAGATTTTCAATTTTGTGAATAAGTTTTCATGTGTTGTACAATAAAAGATAATCTGAGTTACCATTATAAGCCAAATATATATTTACAATATTTATATGAAATAGTCAAATAGTAATATAATAATATATGGAATATAAATAATAAAATAAAACCAGTTGCTTACATTTGCCATTAAATAGATCAGTCGTTAAATATGATTAATTAAATAAATAAATACAGTTATAGATAAAATATTATAGGAAAAAATATATGTATATTGATATTTTAAAAATAGATAATAGAATGTTCTTTAGCAATCCATCCCTAGATGTTAATGGTATTATATTGGCAGCAAATGATTTAGCTGAAACTTTTTGAATCGAATGCATTTTCAGGAGGTAACAGTAAGAAGAAGTCTAAGTCAAACTCAACGACTCGTATGAACTTTCATGTATTTCCCTATAATAATAACAATTATGCTTGAAAGATGTTTAGATTAATTTCCTATCCCACGTGCTTGGAAATATACCTAATCAATTTTTTGAGTCATTACAATATATATAGTGATAAAAGAAAATTGAATTTCATGGGAACGCAATCTTTTTATGTGGACAAATAAAAGAAAATAGGTAAAAAATAAAAATAGGTAAATAGAAGAATGTCTGCTGAGAAAGAGAAAATCGTCTTAGACCACTACAATAACAATTATAATCTTAAAAAACTTAAATCGACTAAAGTTTTGGTCGCAATCGTTTAATCGATTTGCAGAGCAACTAAAATCGACTTTTACCAAAAACCGAAAAAAGTCTAATTTGAATTGCATGGGAACGCAATCGTTGTATGTGGACAACTTATTAAAAAGACGAAAGTCGCGATGGAAAATTACGATTTTGAAATAAGTTTAAATTGTCGAAAGTCGACTTTTCAAAAATCGGATTTTCCAAATTTTTAAAGGAGATTTTTTGATTCTCATTGCTAAATCTGTGTCCAATATGACTGAAAATAGCTATAATAATTTTTGATCGGACTTAGACAGGAAAGTGGTGGCGTATTACGACCCTATTTGCTGAAATCGGACGTTACATATATATGGGGCTATATATAAATTTGATCCGATTTGTTCAAAATCGTTTAATAATTGAGACCGGACACCAAGTGCTAGATCGACCCATGAGATGATTCTGGGTGGAACGGTATATATTTTATGGGGTCTGAAACCAATATTTTTGGAAGGTAAATTTGCTTGCAGATCAAACTCATTATACTTTAACCACTATGTGGTTTAGGGTATAAAAATAATGAATTTATAGAGTCTTTCGATTCCACTAATTTTGTATTTAATTACAGAAAAGTTAAAAAAGACCGTGGAAAGCAGTATAAAAAATTTGCATGTTCGTGGATTTGTTGTGAATAATGGAAATAATATATCTGAACATGGGTGCTAATATATTGTTTTTACTTAATTTCGATGGAACCTAGTTTAACTTTTTCGTTTTCTTCAGACGAAGTAAAATATAAATGTGTAACCGAGCTTAAAAAAAGAGCATACACTAAAAAAAAAGTTTACTTGTATTCGAAGATTTTACCCTTTTCTCAAGGATTTTGGTATTGATTCCGAGCCAAAGATGCGGCTTCTTTAAAATAAATACTTATTTTAGCGACCTTCTGGCCTTAAATCTAGGATGATAAAATTAAAATGAGGACATATATCTCATTAATCGAACTTTCATTCTCTTCCCGCAGTATATTAATAAAGGTACTTACGTACATTAAAAAAAATGCCCGGTTCCAAAGATTTTGTCTTTACTTTAAAAATTTTGCTATTGATTCCGAGCCAAAGAAGCGAAGGATACTTTTAAGACACATTTCTCTTTTTAATTTGGGTTTTTTTTGTACTTGCTTCTAGGAAGCAAATTTTAATATTTCGCTTTTTCAGCTTTTTTTTTCTTCATATGCTATCAAAGTTCTTTAAAACCGAGTTGACGACAACTTTATTTTCCAAATTCAGACTCGACTTCCAGTAGAAATTATGTTATGTTTCAAGTAAAAAACGTCTTTAAAATAAAGAGTTGAAAAACATGTCCTATATTTGAATGATTTTTGCTCAAAAACAAAAAATTTAAAGACAATTTCATTAATTTTAAAGAATTTTTCTGAATTATTAAAGTCAAGTTGACCTTAGCCCAAATTTTTTTCTTTCATGTTATGATACCCATTTTTAAGTCAAATCACTTAATTATAAAAACAATACGACTTCATTGAAAAGTTTATCGACTTTTGGACAAGGAAAAAACTTTATATTAGAGAAATGCGTCTTCTATGCTAAGCAAAATTTGCATTCGTATTTTAAAGACATGAAATCTTTGACCGCAGGACAATATTTTTATCAGTGTATAAACAACTGCAGTTTAAAAATCCAAATTATAACGGATACTTCAAAGACAAACATGTTTTCTTAATTCCAAAAAAACTTTAAACCAAAGATACTAAATCCTCAAAATAAGTCTTAGTCTATAGTTGAAGCTTTTTTATCTTAAATCTAAAGATTCAATATTTCAGTTAACCCTCTAATGCCCCAATTTTTTTACATTTTCAATGTTAACGGAACAAAAGCAAGAAAACTAAATAAAAAAAAATTATACGGTAAAATTCAGTATATGCAGCAAAGCCTCTTGAGTAGTTTAAACTAAGTTTTCTTTTTATTTTACCCATTTTTGTTGTCTTTATGTGCGTTTTACTAAAAGCTTCCTTATTAAATGAAGCCCGCTTAAAGGCGGGATTGAGCATTAGAGGGTTAATTTAAGGACGATTTCTTTAAATAAAAAATGTATTTCCTTATTTTACGGAAATTTTTCCTTACTTAAAAGACATGCGACTTTAACGGAGGGACGCAAATTAAAAATAATTTGTGTCCAAAATTAAATGAAAAAGATGTTGGAAGTAAAGATTATAAACTTTGTTTTAATTAAAATGTCATTATTTAAAAGAAATTTGACCTTAATATTTTGTAAATTGCACATCCTAAAATTTAGGTTGAATAATCTTTAATATCACGTAAATATTTTTTCCAGTGTCAAAGTTTTCTGTTTTTAAAACACAAAGACCGCATTCCTTTTTCAGTAGACTTTTCGCTGTTTAAGCAGACATTTCTGCTATGTCTACAAACATTTTTTTTTTGGTTTTGAACCTAACTGTGTGATAAAAATTGTTAAAATGTTCCACATTTTTTTTTAATTTTCATTTCGGCTTGAGGTCCTTTTAATAAAAAATTTTATTAAAAAAAAATTCAGAATATTTCACCATTTTTATCACAGTCTGTTTTTTCCTCACCCAAAGAAATAGCAGAAATGTCTGCTTAAACAGCGAAAAGTCTACTGAGAAAGGAATGAGGTCTTTGTTTTCTAAAATAGAAAACCTTGTGTGCTTTTTTTAAGCTCGATTACATATTTGTTTTTACTTTGGCTGAAGAAAATGAAATAATTAAACTAACCCCATAATAAAGTAACAAAGTCAACTAAACTAAGGACATTTCCACAACTTTTAGAAAGGCTATACCAGCAATAGGTTTAAATTTGTCCTTCATAAGATTCTTAACTCAATGTCAACTCATATCTTGTGGTGTTAAATATCAATAGACTAGTTTTTAATTGGAATTTTTCAGCAGACTATTTACAGTTTCAGCATAATTTTTATGTTAGTCATAGTCATTTCTCCTCATTATATCTTGCATAAGAACATTCTCATTATGGATTGTAAAATTTCTTCTTTTAAATATTGTGTTTAATATAAAAATACTATTAATGGAAAAAAATAACAGATATTTGTTAGTAGCCAAGGCATCTATGACTTATTTTTTCTAATACAGTTTTGCGCCTTATTGTTTTTGTCATAATAGAATAAATGATTATTTCAAACCGATTCAAATCGTATAAACCTACACCTATTGTACAAACTATGGTACGTATAACGGTATGTACAATTAATTTGAAATGTAAAAAAAAAAACAATTAAAATATAATAATATTTTAATAACATATTCATATTATCATCAGACATGTGTATTGTATGGATGCATTGTTCGTTTTTCTATGTTTTCTTAGAAAAATGTTTAGCCTAAAGCTTAAATAGCTACACACTAGACTAGAACTTATACAATAGATATTCTTCTTAAACTTCAGTTATTAAGTCATTGCAACGGATTATAGTTGTATTTGTGTATGTCTGTGTGTGTATTATTGTATGTTCTTTGTATATTATCAAATATTGTTCATTCTTAGATTACAGAAACACTTTTATATTTGTTGTTATATTTAGTTCTTGAAAAAATTTCCTTACCAAAAAAAAAAAAATGTTTCTTGTATATGGCTTTGCATGTAATTTATATCGTTGGTGTTGCTAATTTTTCAGTGTGTTTGTATGTGTTTGAAATACTATAACTAAATAACTTATTAGATTTCTATTATGATTCGGTTTTTATATATGGGTGTGGCGCGTATTGTTTAGTTTTGATTGTTTACATCGTATTTATAAATATTTAATAATAATTTGTTGTTTTTTGTTTTACTATTAATTAATCAATATAATTATTTATAATAATTTTTGGTTTTGCAACAAACGTTTTTAATGTTTTGTTTTTAGTCACTTTCTCTTTGTAGTTATCCTGCAGGAGCTGCTACCTTATGGGATGAGTCTGATATACAAAATCCTTGATGATTCCCCAATTATTTGAAAATTGGAAGGAGAGGGCTTCCATAGACTTCGTGTCGTGTTAATATCGTTCACCTTCAGTGTTCTGTACTGACGGTCTCATCTATATTACTGTCCCAATTGAATTCTGTGACACCCTGCTTGTAGTAAATGTTACCCAAATTGGCAAATCGTTTTTCAAAATCGTTGTCTTTAGCTTTTAAATGTTCAAATCTATAAGAAAAAAGATAATAGATTAAAACCAAATTAAATAAAAAATGTTAAATGTGCAACAAAATTGAGGTCGGTGTGTAGAAAAAAATAGTTTTTGCAATGAAAGTTCATGACGTACATTAACCCATTAAGCACCACTAACCGAATAATTTAGACAGTTATTATATCGATTGGAATGGGAGTTATTAACTGATAACAAAGCGAAGACTTAAAATATCTATTAGAAAACACGTCCGTTCAGTTCGAAAGTTGTTAAGCAGCTAAAAAATATCTCATTAAGGAGACCTCTTGCAAATTTCTCATAAGAATTTCTATGACACCTAAATATTGGGATCTTACGTCCACTGCAGAACTTAGCTGTCTGTGCTGGGACACAACTTATACCTAAACCATTTTCTTTTTCCCATTTCTCTGTCAAGCGGATGGGATGCTTCTATCTAAATATCTTTGAATGATAAGTTGCCATATAGCGGCCAAAATACGTGTTTCGTCAAGTTGACAATGACAGTATTGCATAGCAACAAACGTGCATTCGTCGAGAAATAGTGGAACTTCAATAACGCCGATTAATTTCATATGTATTTTCGAGTGCATGCAAGGATTGCATTTTGTAACAAGAACACACAACAATTTTTTTTTTGATTCAATCACGAAATTAATTGATCCAATTAATTTTTTAATTGAAATGTCTTCAATCACAGAAATGATAGTATCAATTAAAAAATTAATTGACAGTCAATTAAAAATTAATTGATCCAATTAAAAAATTAATTGATACTATTAATTTGTGTGATTGATTTTTATTTCAATTAAAAAATTTGTTGTTTCAATTAAATTTTTAATTGAATATTTTTTAAAACTCAATTAAGATTTTAATTGGAAAAATTTTCCTGAAAATTTTTTTTTTGAACAACAAATATTAATCATCGAAAATCATTGCCTAAAAATACCCTCAATTAAGATCTTTGGCATAAGTTTGAACCAATTTTCGAAGCACTTTTGCCACTCTGAAATATTTCGGCACCCGTTTTAAAATTTATGGATTTGGATTAGATCTCAAAATTTGCCTCTTTGGATTTAACCAGAAATGATGAGGTATAATAGGATTTAACTAGATATAATCCCATTTATGGCAGGATCTAACATAAGATCTAACTAATAGAGGTCTGCACAATTCCATTTGTAAATGCAGAGTACACGTGTACTTGCTACATGAGTACATCTATTTGAGAGATTCGCAAAACAATTGGTACACATTTTGATGAACACCAAAAGCCACGAGTAACTTCTTGTTGCTACTCTGATGACTTCACTACCAACAAACAAATATTCCTCTTTCTCTCTTATTGAAGTGTACTCAGAGTGATCACGTCGAGTATGTTGCGAGAACAAAACTTCATAGAGTACTACATGTACCACATGCAGTTTCAGAAATACAAAAAAACAGTTAGTCTCCATAATATATGTTTTGGTTTGTTATAAAGAGGGGCAAACGTTAAGGTAAGTGTGTGACATACATAAATATATGAAATATGTGATATACATACATATCTATGATTAATAATAATGGAAAGTTTTGCTTCGCACATACTGAGAAATACTTGTGGTACCACGTGAAGTGAAGAGAATCCATGTTGTACTTTTTGTCAAGTACTTACATTTTTATTGTTCCTTTTTTTCGGAACACATATTGTTTCGGATAAGTACTTGGTGGTATTTGACAAGCAAGTGTTCTCTTCACTTCACTACTTGCGCTCTGAGAGAAAGACAGAGTATGTACTATATTCGACAGCGAATTGCATACATGCAGTGAAAAGTTATTCGACGCAGACCTCTACTAACTATAAAGGGTGATACGGTCAAAATTTGGTCAATATAAACTTGACGTTTTTCTTTCAATTTTGCATTTAAAAACCTGAACATTCCTCATTTTGAATGTGTGTGTGTAGAATGTTGCCCCTATTTTGATTTTGGAATTCACTCTTCAGTTGTCAAAATGCCGTCCAAGCAAGAAGAGCAGCGTATCAAAATTTTGCTCGCGCATCGCAAAAATCCGAGCTACACGCACGCAAAGGTGGCAAAATCGCTAAAAGTTGCCAAATCAACCGTTACAAAGTGTTTGGGGAACGTTTGTCGACAGCCAGGAAGTCTGGATCGGAGGGAAATCGAAAACCGGAAGCCGCTGAGACGACAAAGAGAGTTGCCGGTAGTTTCAAGCGAAACCCTAACCTCTCTCTCCGAGATGCCGCAAATAAGCTGGGTGTATCGTCTACAACCGTGCATCGAGCCAAAAAAACGAGCCGGACTATCGACTTACAAGAAGGTAGTGACTCCAAATCGCGATGATAAACAAAATACAACGGATAAAGCGCGATCCCGGAGGCTGTACACGACGATGCTGACGAAGTTTGACTGCGTGGTAATGGACGACGAAACCTACGTCAAAGCCGACTACAAGCAGCTTCCGGGACAGGAGTTTTATACGGCAAAAGGAAGGGGAAAGGTAGCAGATATTTTCAAGCACATAAAACTGTCAAAGTTCGCAAAAAAATATCTGGTTTGGCAAGCCATCTGTACTTGTGACATGAAAAGCAGCATTTTCATAGCTTCCGGGACTGTCAACCAAGAAATTTACGTGAAAGAGTGTTTGAATAAACGTCTGCTGCCTTTCCTGAAGAAACACGGTTGTTCTGTACTGTTTTGGTCGGATTTGGCATCTTGCCATTACGGTAAAAAGGCCATGGAGTGGTACGCCGAAGACCAAAAACTGCTAAGGACGAACAGCAGTTCAAGGCAAACTGGCTTTCTGCGGCGAAGAAGGTGGACAAGGTGGCTGTACAAAATCTGATGGCAGGTGTCAAGCGTGAGGCCCGGCAATTCGGATTTGGAAAAGCGAAAACCTAACTGAATATTTTTCCTGAATTTTATACTAATTGAACTTGAAAAAGAAATTTAATTTGATTTTTTAAATAAACGATTTCACCGATTTACACGCGTTTTCCCTTGATCAAATTTTGACCGTATCACCCTTTATAGGGCAATATATACCTGTATACAAAAAGTATTTTTTGTCCTCAATCACAAAATTAATTAATCCAATTAATTTGTAAATGAAATGTTTTTAACTACAGGGAGCCAACGTAGTGCAATGCCCACGGTGCATAGACAAGGTCGTGGGTTCGATTCCTGTTTCGACCGGACACCAACAAATTTTTCAGCGGTGTTTTTTTTTTTTTGATTTATTTATACGCACACAAAACAAATTTTTTTCTGATTTAATCACGAAATTAGTTGATCCAAATAATTTTTTAATTGAAATGTCTTCAATCACAGAAATGCTGGTATTATTTAAAAAATTAATTGAAAATCCATTAAAAAATTAAATGATACTGTTCATTTTTGTGATTGATTTTTGTTTCAATTAAAAACTTTTTTGAATCAATTAAAATTTTAAGGGAATATTTTTTAAAACTCAATTAAGATTTTAATTGGAAAAATTTTCGTGAAATATTACAAAATATAACTTTTTAATTCAATTAAATATAATTCTATACTCCAAATGGGCCAGAAAGGACCCTATAGGTCAGTAAGGACCACAGCGAGTCCCAAGCAAGGTATTCGAGATAGGTCAGTAGGGACCCCGATGAGTCAATAAGCTCCGCCGTACTCAATAAGGTTCAACATATATAAACAGATGGGTCAGAAGGGATCCCATTAAATCACACAAAGTTTAATAAGTTCCATCATAGACGGTAAGGGCGCGGAAAACAGGATCATAGAAACAGAAATTGGATGAGCAGGACCATACACTTTTTTTTTGGTTCAGAAACTCTGTTCTTAAAATTAAGTATAGTTTCCATGATGGCAGGAATCGATTCAGTTAACCCTTTCGACCCCGAATTTTTATAGGTATCGCTAATTTTTTTTTTACTTTTAATCATGTTGAAGTCATTTAAGAAGCGTCTAGCCAAAATTTCGGGTCGCCACGCCCATTCGTTTAGGCGGTAGAGAATGTTGCCTGTGGGCAACTTTGGGCAATTGTGACTACAAACTATTTTGTTTTGTAATGATAGACGTATTACGTTTTATTGGATTTTTGTTAAGTTTTTTGTTATTTTACAGTAAATATATACTTAGATGCGCGCGTGAGCGGAATTTCAATCACGCTCAAACACATTCACGAAGAAATATTTGTACTCACGCATGCCATGTGGGTAGGAATTCACGGTCACGAAATGAAAAGTCATACTCGTACACGCTCACACATGAACAATGTTTATGTCTCACGCTTTCGCACGATTCACGACAATTTTCGTAATTCAGATTTGTCGTGAGATTGTCGTAAGTCACGAATATTTTCGGAACACGACAAATAAAATTCTGGTAATTAACGAAATTTCTCGTGACTCACGCTATTGAAATCTTAAGCGTGATCAAATATGTAAAGGTGATTAAAATCGGTGAGCTTGAATTTAATCGTGAACGTGAATTTGTTCGTGATTGTGACTTTTTGTGTCTGTTTTACCGTGAATATGAATTTTATTGTTAACGTGAATTTTATCTTGAGCGTGAGTTGGATCGTGAGCGTTGGTTGGATCGTGAAAGTAAATTTTTATCGGAAGCGTGATTTCGGAGAAAGTTTACTCACTCACAATCACGAATACAATTTGATTTTTACTCACGCTCACCCGCCACACATTTTTCTTTAATCCTGTTCACGCACATTCACGAGGTTTCGTTTAAATTTCATTAACGAGATTTGGTTTAAATTTCATTCACGGCTTCGCGTGAATCACGCGTGACTCATGTCAATTTAACTGGCGGTGTAAAAAACCAAAGTATTATAAAGCATCAATATTCGTGCTAATCCACTAGTATGTTGCCAAGAAGTGGCTTCCTCCCTTTTTACGATTCCTTCCAAATTCCCCACTGCACTGCAGATATGTTTTCCACATCATCGCCGCATTTCTCGTCACTGGGACATCCCAATTGAAGTTCAAAATTTTTTCAAAATCATTGTTTTTCAAACCTTTTTCCTCCAGGTCTTATGTTCAAAAATATGTAATTTTACTACCACAATTGCCCAAAGTTGCCCACAGGCAACTTTTCAATTTTAAAAATTTCCCATCAGTTGTTTTTTTGCAATTCTAAGATTTGACTTCCAGAAATATTTTATTTGACATGTACTACAATAGATTTAATAAAAACTTTCAACATTTTAGTTGTAATTTTTGAAAAAAGTCACATGTATAAAAACCTCTTTTTAAATTCGCAAATATTTTTTTCTTGAGGTACGTGCGTATTAATGAAAATTTTTTCACTAATTGACAACCAAATTAGCTGATTTTTCATTCAACTTGTAGAAAACACTTGTAGCTTTCGATACCGTTACAGTTTTATGAACAAAAACAAAAACAACGCTGACAGTGAGTCTCAAAACACAAAAAGTTGCCCACATGCAACTTTAGGGTCGAAAGGGTTAAAGAAATCAATCCCACCTCAGTAATGCTGGTGACATTTCTAAGTGTTTCAAAGCTTCTCTAAGTGGTTCCACTGCAATGTGGAACGCCGCTCGGTCTCGGCTATAAAAAGGAGGTCCCTTGTCATTGAGCTTAACATGGAATCGGTCAGCACTCAGTGATAAGAGAGAAGTTCACCACTGTTTTTGTGATTGATGTTTTTTTTTTTCAATTAAAAAATTTGTTGAATCAATTGTAGAAAGTTTATATAAATAGTTTCTAAAACGCAATTAAGACTTTAATGGGAAAAAATTTTATAAAAAAATTTTCTTTGTAATTATAGCTAAAGTATTATCTAAGCCACATCTTATCAGACCTGATTCCAAAGGCGTTAGGTATTATCAGGTTTTACCAATTTTCGGATTTGCTCACAACTATGATATCAAATTAGATTTTTTAATATTTACTCGGGTACCGCAAATTGATGTGTATTTTACTTATTTTGTATAGTTTTGAAGGAGGTATACTTATGTCCATGTAGGGTTTTAAAGTACACGCAAAGGTTCTTTATATATAAAATTAATTTTCTACCACCATACCCATTTGTTGCACAGTTTTATACCAACCTTTCAAATAATAAATTTTTGGCAAAAGCGTATAATTCTATATCTAAACTATTCAATTCTTCTATTTTTCTTCTTTGATCCGGTCTCAGATTATGTATGGCCGATACGGATAAGGTAGTATTGTGCTGCTCAAATGGAATGGCAAAACGAAGATTAAAAGTCTCCTCGAATATATACTGGGAGATCTGAAAAAATAGGAAATATTTATTATTAAAACAAATTTATAAAAAGAGAGTATGCAAAATAACAAAATAAAAAAAAATACTTTTGTGTTAAATGAAATTTTAGAGAAAATAATTTTTAAGTATTTTCACCAATAAATCAATGAAGGTTGGAGCAAATGTTCAGAATATACACAGAAAAACTTCCGTTGTTAAAGTAATGCAAAAATTAAGTTATCCTTATTGCAAAAAAACATATTTTGTTTTAGTTAATTTAAAAAAAATCCACAACCAAATAAAATTTTCTTTATTTCAAGTATATCTCAAAAATGTTGTGTACTAAACGTTGGTATAAATTTCAATGACAGGAAAAATAAGTTCAATGCTAACAGAAGAACATTTTCGTACACTTCTCCAAAATAGTTAGAACTAATTATGTCAATGATTTGGAGCCAATGCTTTTCTTCTTTACTTTTAGTTCATTTTTGCTTTTGTAAGAAGGAAGAATTTCTTAAGTGGTAGTTAAAAATTCAAGGATCTTTGTTAGTTCTCTTTACTTTAACAACGCATTATGGACATCTCAAAAACTGGAATACAATTTAGTTTTCGGATGAGGTAGTTCATTCTTCCCATAAAAAAGTTCACTTTTTTCTGTGTATGTCATCTAACTTCAAAAGGGGTCTTTGCAAAAAAACCGTTCTGAGCAAGGTATTTTTTTAGTGTATATATAGTAAATCAAAATTTCTACAATTTACCTTTTGATACTCCGTTAGGCCAAAATAAGCCATAGCTGCCAAATTTCTTTTGGCACTTGCCAACATTACCCGATCACGTTCATGTGAGGGCATAGCTGATTTATTGTAACATCCCACCAGGGCTAAATCCGCCAACATTCTTGTTTGACGATTTGCCGCCAAATTTGATTCACAACCAGCAAATTCATCTATTGTTACATCTAACCAATCTTTGCCCTTATAACAGGGTGGTAATTCTCTTTGTGTAGCTTGTTTTCCCAGGCACCAATGGCGAGAACCCTTCCATGTAGCTCCACGTTTCACATGACGATATTCGGACATATATCGTGCAATTGGTTCACGTATAAGTGAGATATAGAAATATCTACGTTTCGCTGATTCACCTTCATTTTTATCCAATTCTTGATCAACACAACTCGTTAGCTCAGTCCAATCGGCATGAAGGCCACATTTCCAGCCGGTGGAGTAACGTGAAAAGAGCCAATTCTCATTGCGATGTGGACGGAAACAGTAGCAACGTTTACGTTGCCTTTGGCATTCACAGGGGCGCTAAAAGGAAGAAACAACAATAGAAGAGTTCGATTTTAAAAATTTGGTAAAGAAAAATCTAAATTATGGAAAAAACAAGTAAGTAAACTAGAAAGTCGGGCGGGCCGACTATATCATATCCCAGCAAAAAAAGCGTCGCCAAAAATATAATGAAAATGTTCTTTTTGGATCCGGAAGTGGTGCAAAATTGACGCAGAAGCGATGTCATTGGAAGGAAGTCCTCCATTTCAGCTGCCGTTGCACTGAATTTGCATCACATCTTTAGGTGTGATCCGAATTCAATGTTTTGGATGTAAATTAAAAAATTCTGAGACATTTTGTCAAATAAATCATTTTTATAATTTTTTATAATTTTTAATGGATTCTAACGCTTGTCTGCAACGTTTGACCTCAAATATTTTCAAAAATTCACAATTTTTTCAGATTGGATTTAGAATTTTTTTTCAACAAATTTTAAATGATGTGTACCATATTACACAGAGAATACAGATTGGTTGTGACAATCGAATTTATTGCCAACCTCATTTTGGCAGTTGTAGCAACTACCAGTTGGCAGTTGTGCCACCCGACTGATTCGGTCGACACAACTAATATATCGTATGGTGTTGGTTGGGTCAGCCGACGACATTGGTGGTTGCTTCATCATTCGGTTGTGCTGCCCGACCTTAATAGTGCTCATGACCAAATTAAAACCCAATTTCTTCTCAATTAAATATTATATTATATATATATTTTTTTAAATATATGTATGTATAGTATAAATCAAAAAACAATATATTTGATCAAATGTCTTTTGTAATCACGCTACAGCCTTCAATAATGAAGTTATCGTGTTGAAATTCTTTTGTCTGCAGGCAGGTCAAGTTTGAAAATGGGCTATATCGGCCCATGCATTGGGTTCTTTATCATCGAGACATCGCAATTTCTATCCGATTTACTTGAAAATTGAAATCTTAAGTTATTATAGGCTCCCAAAAAGTGCCGATCTTCCGATTTGAATTCTTGAAACTAGGAAACCGACACTTTATCCAATTTGATTACAATTTTAAATCTACATGTACTTTATTTTTCCTGAAATTTTAAATCTAGAACCATGAATTGATGAGCAAATTTCACATTGCTTTATACCGGTATGGGTTTGATATAATCCTCAGTTACACCGGTCTCCCGAATTAACTTCAGGGAAAAAAGCGCACAGATCACCCAAAGTAAAATTTCCCGAGTTTAGTTATGGTACTCATTCGATTACTGCGGGTAAAGATCTATAGAATTTAGATTTGAAATCATATGAGAGGCAGATACTCTTGCACGCTTAGAAAGGAAGTTAAAAATTCCTCTAAAACTCAACTAGAAATGGTTATTAGAAGTCCAGAATCGTATGTAATCTCCATATGTATAAACATTATATTTATCTTCGGGAACCATACCATTGGAACCAATCTCTATGGGAGAGTATCGGAACCAGCAGGATTCATGTTAAACCACTCTTCCATGTTTGTTTGCCATACATGCTAGAAATTCGGTACATGGAGTTATTTTGAGTTATCTAAAAAAAATATTTTCAATACAAACCAATGTTTTGAATTTTTTGTCCACAGGAAACATCCCTTTCTTAGATGATTCATTATGTGTTGCGATCCCATCCATGATGAAGATTGTATAATTTTGCCACATTCCTCGATTTAAAAATTCTGTATTAAATATGAACATTTTTCTTCTTCAATTAATTTTAATATCATCAAATGACAATTAAAAAGTATTTGAAATATCATTCGGCTGTAACTACCATATGAAAATGGTGGCTACTAACTGATAGATAAGAAATGTTTTTACGGTTGGTTGTATCAACCAACTTGAATCAAAATTATTAAAAGTAGGTACACAGAAAAAAATATCACCAAAATATTTCCAATTAAAAAGTTAATTGAAGTTGAAAATTTTTTCAATTAATAAATTAATTGATACGATTAACTTTTTAATCATGATAGAAACATTAAGTTTATTAAGTCAATGATTGAAATTTTTAAAATGTTTAATTAAAAAATTAATTGATACAATTAACTTTTTAATCAAATTCGGAAGACTAATTCAGTTAAAAATAAGTGCTGATTTTTTTTTACTTTTTTAATTAAAAATGTATTTCAAACAATCATTTGTTAATCCAAATAAAAACTCTAAGGCAATCTAACTAAGTAATAAAAAATAGTTACCTTTTTTAATTAATAAATTAATTGCGTTTTGCAATCAACATCAATTAAATTTTTAATTGAATCAATTAAAAAATTAATTGAATTTTGCTGAGAAAATCAATTAAGTTTTTAATCAAGAATTTTTTCTATGCCCAATTAAAACTGTGATTGATACTATCATTTTCGTGATTGAAGACATTTCAATTAAAAAATTAATTGGATCAATTAATTTGGTGATTGAATCAGAGAAAATTTTTTTTGTGTGTAGATTTGGTTGCCACTAACATTTATCTTGTAACACAACAGAAAATCTGTTGAAAATCTCACCGAATGGTTATAAGTACGAACAAATACATGTAAATACTGAAAATTGATATGAACAACTTATATATATTTCTAAATATAGAATGTTCCTACACTGAAAAAACAGTGAACCCACCAGGAAAGATAACTTTCGATTAATTTTAGAAAATTTGGAACTTTTTTAGAAAATTTTAACTAAACGGTATTACAAGCGCTGGCATCACTCCGATATGGCAAAAATAAGTAAATATTTTTCGACAAATTCAAGAAAATTTATTAGACATAACTAAATTTTTTCAGTAGTTAAAGAAAATTTTGTAGTTTTAAGAGAAATCTTGGAGTTCAAAATTGCAAGAATGTCTTTAGTGACATACGAAGTTCATGATGGACACATTTTTGGTAAAATTTACAAATTTAAAGAAATAATGAACTATTTTGTAAGAAATACGAAATTAGGAAATCTTTATGCTTTATTTGTGTATAACTTTTTCCCGTTTATTAGTTCATTTAACTAACATACGCAAAAAATTATTTGACTAAAATAAACTTTTTCCAAACATAATGATTCTATGAACTAATATAAAGTTAATATGGCTTTAGTGAAATAGAGAGTTCACTTTTTTTTGAGTGTAGTTACAACCGAATTCCAACCAAGCTCTTCTCTGTGTGTATGAATTCTTACTCTGTTTTTAACCTATTTGCAACAAAAAAAGTTAAAATTACCCATTACGAAAAAAGCATGTTATAAAAATTGAATGAAAATAACTTCCTGGGTAGTTAAAATAAAAAACATCATTGGGAGTGCATCCTCTGGAATTGCTTTTAAAGTTGTGCATTTGGAAGAACTTCCAAATTTTTTTGCTGGGACCCTAAACCACCCTTACTGAATTAGAAATTATAAGCATTTGTGGGGTAACATTGATATAGGTATGGGAGATATTTAAGAAAATTAAGGGGTATGTTACATGTTTATGGGTGTTTTATCTGAATCTGACTATAGCTCATAGTCAGTGTTGCCAGGGAAACTGGACCGATAGAGACCAATTTTTGCATGCCTGTTAGAGGGCATATACTAACAGCACATATCAAATGTCAACTGTATCGGATGCAACTGGCTCTTCCAAGAGGCTCCGGAAGTCAAGTCTGAGAGTCGATTATATAAATCGACCTACATCAATACTAGGTACTGTTGGTAAGTTTCAAGTTGGTAGCTTGTTTCGTTCGGAAGTTCAAGAGACAGACGGCCGGACATCTCTAGATGGACTCAGAATTTCACCACGACCCAGAACCTCTATGTTTCCAAAATGACTCGGATGCAGATCTTACTTCAAGGAAAGACTTTTGCCGAAAATTGGCAATGTGTTTTACAAGTGATTATATTCAGTAAGTTTCTAAAAGTAATTTTTTGCTCGGTATATACTGTATACTGAGACCACTAATTCGATGTATTACAAACGTAATGACAATGTTACCATACCAGCCATCCTATAGTGAAGGCTATAGTAAGGGCTGAAAAGTCGAAAGTGAAGGTCACTACACTCAACAAAAAATTTGTTAATCAGCAAAAAAGTTAGCTATAATAGAAGTTTTTGTCTGCTCAAAAAAGGAAATGAGTTAATATATGTAGTTGTTTCAATAAACATTCCTTAATTGAAACAGTAAACATTTTTCTCTGCTGAAATAACAAAAGTACTGTTGAATTAGCAAACGTGTTTGCGGAAAAAAATTAGATATCGCTTCAGTTCTCGGCTATAACAACCACAAATGTTTGTTGACCTACACGGACGAAGACTTTTTTCATATGTTTGGGTATAAAAATTATATGTTTGGAACTCAAATTTTTTAACACAATATTTTTAAGTGCAAGCATATAATGTTCATAAACTAGCATAACATGTTAGGGACATATATGTTAATATATTAGAACATATTATGTTTGGGACATAAACTGTTTGTAAAGATAATATGATTAGACGCAAACATATATTAATTTAGAAATAGCCTATAAACATATATGTGTTTAGAAAGAGAGACCTAGAGAGTATGCTGCAAGTAAAATAATGGAAGTAACAAATTGGCGCCTTAAAAATATATCCAAACAAAGAAAATTTCATAAAATTTTTTTTTCTACCGGTGTATGCCCTAAGGTGAAACATAATATGTTTGAACAATACACACAATATTTAGTTTGGAACAATCCTGAAAATATATATGGTTGAAGCAAAATGTGTTTGGGGCATATGTTATAGAAGCGTTTTTTATTTTTTTTGAGGTAGTAGCAACATACTTTGTCAGTTTTTATCGATATTTTGGAATAAATTAAAAAAATTTTAATCTCCTGTGGCGTAATATATTAAGAAGTGAATTTTGTTACAAATGTTATTGCATATTCAAAAGCTACCAATTGTTTTATAATTTTTGAAGGTTTTAAGATGCCCAATGTTTTAGGCTTACTGCAATAGTAATTCTCTTATCAGAAAGACCAAAGTGAATTTATATTGGTATTCAGATCTGAAGCACGCTACTGACTTTTCGGCAGTATGTCTGCTTTTTCAAAAATAGAAGATCTTTCTTTTCCTTTTACCGTCTACTGCTAAAAAATCGTTTTTTGTTTGTATGCTAAAACACAACAGTCATCGTTGGCAATTAATAGCAGTCTTTTTTCTATGAGTTTAGGGTTGGCAAGTTCGCAATAATAAATTTTACTACCAAAAAACGTTTATTTTTTTATTATGGAAGGGACAAATTCTCGTTAATTATAAACCCGTCCGACTAAGTAAAATCGTAAAATTTGTATCGGTATATAAAAATTGCAACTATTGCGCTTATTTTCAATATTTTTATTTTCCCAGCAAAAAAGCGTCGCCAAAAAAGTATTGAAAATGTTCTTTTTGGATACGGAAGTGTTGCAAAATTGACACAGAAGCGATGAATTTAACATGGGCTTGTCATAGGACGGAAGTCCTCCATTTCAACAGCCGGTGCACTGAATTTGCATTACTTCTTTAGATGCACTCAAAAAAAAGTTTACTTGGATCCAAAGATTTTGACTTTCCTTTAAGGGTTTTGGTATTGATTGCGAGCCAAAGATGCGGCTTCTTTAAAATAAAGACATTTTTTACGGACCTCCCTGGCTTTAAATCTAGGATCAATAAAATTAAAATTGGATACATATCTCATTCATCGAGTTTTTATTTTCTTTTTGCGATAATAATAATAAAGGTATTTATGTACAAACAAATTCCAATTTCAAAATCCAAACTATGCCATGTAATTCAAAGTAAAACAGTTTTCTTAATGTTAAAAAAAACTTTAAACCAAAGATGCAAATCTTTAATAGAAGTCTTAGCCTATATTTGAAGCGTTTTTATCTTAAATTTAAAAATTCAATATGTCAGTTGAGTTAAAGACTTTCTTTGTTTTTTCTTTAAATTAAAAATGTTTTTCTTTATTTTAAGGAAAATTTACCTTATTTCAAAGATCTACAACTTCAGCAGAGAGACACAAAATTTCAAGATTTGTGTCCTAAATTTAATGACAAAAACTTTGAAGCAAGGATTATAAACTTTCTTTTAATTAAAATGTCATTGTATTAAAGAAGTTTGTCGTTAGCTTTGCGTAAATTTTGAGTCCTAAAATTTAAGTTGCATAATCTTCCATATTAGGTCAATATTTTTTTCAGTGTGTGATCCGCATTCAATGTTTTGTATGTAAATTAATCTGTGATATTTTGTCAAATAAATATTTTTTTTTTATAATTTTTTATAATTTTTAATGGATTCTAATACCTGCCTGAAACGTTTGACCTCAAATATTTTCAAAAATGCAATATTGTTTTAGATTGGATTTTGCATTTTTTGACAAAATTTTAATAATTTGTAACATTTTATGAATTCTTAAACTGTTTTTAACCAATTTTAAACAAAAAAGTTAAAATTACCCATTAAAAATGTGAAAAAAGCATGTTATAAAAAATTGAATGAAAAGAATTTCCTGTGTAGTTTAAATAAAGAACATCAGTGTGAGTACATCTTCTGGAAGTGCTTTTAAAGTTGTGCCTTTGGAAGAACTTCCAAATTTTTTTGCTTGGTTTCTAAAGTTTCTACCTGAAATTGTATTTAATAAATTGTAAATAACAACAAACTTTTCTGATTAATTAAAATTTATATGCAAAATATTATAAATAATCTACACACACATATATAAAAAAAAAAAAAAAAAAAAAACTATAAAAAAAGCATATCGCTTTTACTTCGTAAAGTAATTACAATGAAACCACTGAATAATGAATGGCAATATAATTTAAAGTAACACATTTGGCATGTTCATTATGGTTGGCAATTCATTTGAACTTCACTGGCAATATTCACAATTAAAAAAACATTAAAACTCAAATGGAAATTACCATTAATTTTCAACATAATTTACTCAACAATTACACAGGCGAACGTGCACAATGACTTTATGGAGATATAACCAAATGGGCCTTGATCCACCTACCAAGTTGTCTACCTGTGTCCATAAATACTTCATTAAACTTTTTCATTTCTTTTTAAAAGTCACTTTTTTTTTTAATATTCAAAACATACGCTGGCACAACAAACAAATCATGTCTGACATGGGTAAAGACAGACGACAATCAAATCCTGACCAGATTCCCTAAGTAGACATTTATGCCAATCCAGGTAGATTGTTCCACCTTTCTCTGGTGGACAGCCAAAATTAATTCAGCTACATTATTATTAAGAATATTCAAAAGAGGAGGAACAAAATTAAATTTCAATGACTTACCAGTAAGGACATAAATTTAATGGTAATGGTAAAAATGATAATCTTTTTGTTGACAAAGAAAGAAAATGCAATACGTGCAAAATTTTGGAAAATATAAAGAAATGAGATGGTTTTGTGTATACTGTAAAAATGTTTTTGTTTTGTTTAACAAAAAGGTATAGAACTATGGCCAGAATTTGTACATTTATTTTTATTTTTAATGTCTTTGATGTAGATTTCTTTTGTTTAAACTATTTTTTATCCTGCTCCACTGTGTGGTGCATATGTTTGCAATGGCCAAAACGATGCGAGATAGAAATATATTGGTTTTGTCAAATGAGCTCAGAACTACTTCCTCAGTTAATTTAGCCATGTCCGTTTGGCAGTTTGTCCGTCCGTATGTTACCACGTTCTTCTAGCTTTAGTTCAACTTGTATAGGTGTTTCGGTCAGGAATATTATGGTCCTCAAATTTGACAAAAATATTCTATGATTTAAATGATAGAATTTGATACAACCAGTACATGTTTTTCGGGACCATTATTATTTTTATACCCTGCACCATGGGATGGGGGGTATATTAACCTTGTCATTCCGTTTGTAACACATAGCTAACTTCCGAACGACATGAATCGACTTGAAACTTGGCATAAGTACATAGTTGTTATTATATGTTATATGTAAGCCGGATGGTATTGCAAATGGGCCATATTGGGCGACTTTTACGTATAGCCCCCACATAAACCGACCCCCAGATTTGGCTTGCGGAGCCTCTTAGAGAAGCAAATTTCATCCGATCCGGTTGAAATTTGGTACGTAATGTTAGTATATGGTCTCTAACAATCGTGCAAAAATTGGTTCACATCGGTTCTTAATTATATATAGCCCACATATAAACCGATCCCCAGATTTGAAGTCCGGAGCCTCTTGAAGGAGCAAAATTCATCCGATCCGGTTGAAACTTGGTACGAGGTATGAGCATATGGTATCTAACAACCATGCAAGAATGGGTCCACATCGGTCCATAATTATATAGCCCCCCATAAAAACCGATCCCTAGATTTGGCCTCCGGAGCATTTTGGAGGAGCAAAATTCATCCGATCCGATTGAAATTTGGTACCTGGTGTTAGTATATGGTCTCTAATAACCATTCAAAAATTGGTCCATATCGGTCCCTAATTATATAGAGCCCCCATATAAGCCGGTCCCCAGATTTTACCTCCAGAGCCTTTTGGAGAAGCAAAATTCACCCGTTGCGGTTGAAATTTGGTACGTGGTGTTAGTATTTAGCAACCATGCCAACATTGGTCCATATCGGTCTATAATCATATATAGCCTCCATATAAACCGATCCCCATATTTGACCTCCGGAGCCTCTTGGAAGAGCAAAATGCATCCGATCTGGTTGAAACTTGGTACGTTGTGTTAGTATATGGTCTCTAACAACCACGCAAAAAATTGGCCCATATCGGTCCAATTATATATAGCCCCATATAAACCGATCCCCAGATTTGGCTTGCGGAGCCTCTGAGAGAAGCAACTTTCATCCGATCCGGCTGAAATTTGGTACATTGTGTTAGTATGTGATCGCTAACAACCATGCAAAAATTGGTGCATATCGGTCCATAATTATAATTATATATAGCCCCCACATAAACCGATCCTCAGATTTGAACTCCGGAGCCTCTTGGAAGAGCAAAACGCATCCGATCTGGTTGAAACTTGGTACG
Organism: Haematobia irritans; assembly: GCF_050003625.1. Lineage (NCBI taxonomy): Eukaryota > Metazoa > Arthropoda > Insecta > Diptera > Muscidae > Haematobia > Haematobia irritans. The sequence continues at coordinate 62,350,594 of NC_134397.1, forward strand.
TGGAGTTAGTATATGGTCTCTAACAACCATGCAAACATTGGTCCATATCGGTCCATAATTATATATAGCCCCCATACAAACCGATCGCTAGATTTGGCCTCCGGGGCATTTTGGAGGAGCAAAATTCATCCGATCTGGTGGAAACTTGGTACGTGGTGTTAGTATATGGTCTCTGACAACCATGCTAAAATTGGCCCATATCGGTCCATAATTATATATAAGTCCCATATAAACCGATCCCCAGATTTGAACGCCGGAGCCTCGGAAGAGCAAAATTCATCCGATCCGGTTGAAATATGGTACGTCGTGTAAATATATGGTCTATAATAATCATGCAAAAATTGGTCCATATCGGTCCATAATTATATATAGCCTCTTGGAGGACCAAAATTCATTCAATCCGGATGAAATTTGGTACGTGTAGTTAGTACAACCATGCAAAAATTGATCTATATTGGTGCATAATTATATATAGCTCCCATATAAACCAATCCCCAGAATTGAACTCCGGAGCCTCTTGGAAGGGTAACCATGCAAAAATTGGTCCATATCGGTCCATAATTATATATAGCCCCCATATAAGCCGGTCCCCAGATTTTACCTCCGGAGCCTTTTGGAGAAGCAAAATTCACCCGTTCCTGTTGAAATTTGGTGTGGTGTTAGTATTTAGCAACCATGCCAAAATTGGTCCTTATCCGGCTATAATCATATATAGCCCCCATATAAACCGATCCCCAGATTTGAAAGAGCAAATTTCGCCCGATTCAGTTGAAATTTGGTACATTGTGCCGCTATCGGTCTATAGTTATATATAGCCCTCAGATATAGCGATCCACAATCACACAAAAATTAGTCCATATCCGGTTCGTAATTATATATAGCCCCCATATAAGGCGACCATTTTTTTCATTTTGCGCTTTTATTTGTTCACAAGTGCCTTGTACGTGGTTTTATGTGCCACCGTGGAGCCACCGTGGTGCAATGGTTAGCATGCCCGCCTTGCATACACAAGGTCGTGGGTTCGATTCCTGCTTCGACCGAACACCAAAAAGTTTTTCAGCGGTGGATTAGCCCACCTCAGTAATGCTGGTGAAATTTCTGAGGGTTTCAAAGCTTCTCTAAGTAGTTTCACTGCAATGTGGAACGCCGTTCGGACTCGGAGGTCCCTTGTCATAGAGCTTAACATGGAATCGGGCAGCACTCAGTCATAAGAGAGAAGTTCACCAATGTGGTAAAATTTTCTATACATAATGTAATTTTCTAAAATTGACCAACACTTGACGACATATCGTTCGTAAAACCGAGTTTCGACTGGAGTTGCCGTGCACTTGCACGAAATTTAAACGCAAATAAACAAGGAACTATAGTTTACAAATATAATTTTTAAATTAATTTTCAACTTTTGTGTCATATGGCGTTGTTTTTCGCCAAGAAAAAAATTTTTTCATACGGATTATAACATTAAGGATGATGATATTGTTCTTCTAATTTTAAATATCATAAGATTTAAATGGAACCATGTTCTTGTTTCCTAGAAAAAAATACAATTTTTTGCAAATATTTAGCTATGTCCTTTCGCCGCTCATTCTGTCAGGTCGAAAATATGTCTCTATTGTAAGGAAGTTTGGTACACAGAACAAAATATCACCAAAATATTTCCAATTAAAAAGTTATTTGAAGTTGAATTTTTTTTTTCAATTAATAAATTAATTGGTACAATTAACTTTTTAATCAAGATAGAAACATTATGTTAATTAAGTCAATGATTGAAAATTTTAAAATTTTTAATTAAAAAGTTGATTGATACAATTAACTTTCAATCAAAGTGATGAACATTTTTTTAAATTTTTAATTACATTTTTTTTTTCAAACAATCAATTGTTAATCCAAATAAAAATTCTAAGCCAAGTCAGAATGTAAGTGAAAATAGTTACCTTTTTTAATTAATTAATTAATTGAGTTTTGCAATCAACATCAATTAAATTTTTATTTGAATCAATTAACAAATTAATTGAATTTTGGTAATGAAATCAATGAATGTTTTAATCAAGATTTTTTTCTATGCCCAATTAAAACTGTGATTGATGCTATCATTTTCGTGATTGAAGACATTTCAATTAAAAAATTAATTGGATCAATTAATTTCGTGATTGAATCAGAAAAAATTTTTTTGTGTGTACAGGTCACTTTTTTATCCAAGCAATCGTTTTAGATTAGATTTAGTTCTCAAATGCGTCCATTTCAGTTCATTCTTTAAATATTGGATTTTTTTTAATATTTCGAATATTTCTAAAAGACGTTACTTTAAAACAAGTATATACGGCCGTAAGTTCGGCCAGGCCGAATCTTATGTACCCTCCACCATGGATTGCGTACTAAAGTCTGTCATCCACAATCGAATTACTTGGCTTGCGGTAACACTTGTCGATGGAAAGGTATCTTAAAACTTCTTCTAAATTGTAAGTTAGTCCATACGGGGTATATATTAAACAAAAAAAAGACCGATTATATACGTATATAATTCAGTTTAACAAAATTTTCTATAGAAATAAAATTTTGATAAAATTTTCTATAGAAATAAAATGTTGGTAGATTATTTTTGGTTCGAGTGGCAACCATGATTATGAACCGATATGGGAGAATTTTTGTGTGATTGGGAATCGGCTATATATAACCATAGACCGATATGGAAAAATTTTGGCATGGTTGTTATTAGCGAAATGTACCAAATATCAACCAAATCGGATGAATTTAACTCCTCCACGATGTTCCGGAGGTCAAATCTGGGCATCGGTTTATATGGTGGATATATATAATTATGGATCGATACGGACCAATTTTTGCATGGATGTTATAGACCATATTCTAACACCACGTACCAAATTTCAACCGGATCGGATAAATTTTGCTCCCCCAAGAGGCTCCGGAGGTCAAATCTGGGGATCGGTTTAAATGGGGGCTATATATAATTATGGTCCGATATGGAGCAATTTTTGCGTGGTTGTTAAAGACCCTATACTTACACCATGTACCAAATTTCAGCCAGATCGGATGAAATATGCTTCTCTTATAGGCTCCGCAAGCCAAATCTGGGGGTCCGTTTATATGGGGGCTATACGTAAAAGTGGATCGATATGGTCCATTTTCAATACCATCCGACCTATATCACTAACAACTACTTATGCCAAATTTGAAGTCGATAGCTTGTTTCGTTCGAAAGTTAGCGTGATTTCAACAGACGGACGGACATGCATAGATCGACTCAGAATTTCGCCATGACCCAGAATATACTTTATGGGGTCTTAGGACAATATTTCGATGTGTTACAAACGGAATGACAAAGTACATATACCCCCATCCTATGGTGGAGGGTATACAAAACACAAAGACTGAAATGCTTTTGACCTTCAATATTCCCCTAGAAACATAAATACCTAGGCATTAGGACTAAAAACAAACACAAACTCAATGTGGGGACCTATGCAAATGATCGAAAACGAAAATACCAAAAAAAAAAAAAAAGAAACAACGATACCTACCTTTAAATCCAAGTCACGCACCAAATGACGACCAAATGAAGTACCACCAGTCTTTTGTATATGCAAGAAAACCATCACATCATGGCCATCCATATCAAATTGAAAATCGTCATTCAGGACATCATCGTAACTCAGCCCAGCATTGGCTATAATTATATTATTCTGTTGAATGCTTTTCGTTGAGGCTAAAGCCGATGGATAATGTTGTTGCTGCTGCTGCTGGGAATGACCACGGGACTGATGAACTAACAAGGTACCCGAGGACACTGCTTGGCCTGAGGCAGCACCAGGCGGTGCTTGAATATCATTGTAGGGTGGTATATCGGGCTGCAAAATCATACTACGTTTTGATAATGCACAGACCTGAAAATATGAACGAAATAGGAAATAATAAAAATTCCATAGTGGCAAGAAAAATCCAAATATATATAAATGAGTTTTAATTTAAAGCTAATAATCTTGGGGAAATTTCAATTTGGAATCCTTTCAATAAATTTTACACTTTTGTGGTTAGTTTATAGGTATATGTGCCAATGAGATTTCTGTATATTCTCTTATACAATTGAAATTGCTTTTATTAAAGTATATTTCACCAACTCAACCATAAAATCAAACACAAAATATGTTTAATGTTTTGAATACACATGGTGACTGATGTGTATTGCAATCAACTTCATGTTACTACCATTTCTAACCCGCTATTATGAAGGCCAGATTTGATCGAAATCCACGAAACAAAAATTTATCGTGACCTGAAATTATCGCGAGAACGTATGCAACACATATTGTAGAATGTCCTTGGACTAAATCCATCGAAGTTCTAAAAAGTGTAAGAAGCGTAGAACACGACCCAGATGCATTGAATAGCTACTCTGTCTCCCTCCAATCAGCAGCAATTGAGGATACACCTAGGTTTGATTTATATCCTGGTAGTGGGTTCACGTTTAGATGTATTGACCTTGCTGAACATAGGGCGGCCTTTACGCGCTTGAAATCGAATGCAGTTGGTCCTGACTTGATACCATTGAAATTTTTGAAGGTTGTTTATAATTATATTGAACCCTATCTTCACGCTTTGGCTAACATGATTCTTACGACATCCATCTACCCGGATAACTAGAAGGTTGCACGTGTATTGTCCATTGGGAAAGGGAGAAATTCGGTAGAAGACTGCAGGCCTATTAGTATTCAGTGTGTACTTTCTAAGTTATTGGAGATGATCATGAAGGACCAGATGTTGAGTCACTTGATTGGTGACGGATTGCTAAGTAATCGGCATTTTGGCTTTCGCGAAGGTGGTAGTACTTGTTCGTTACTATTGTCGCTTACGGAGCAGGTAAGGGAAAATTTGAACTTACTGTTCAAATGTCCATATGGTGGCGTTGGATTTGAGTAAGGCCTTTGACACTGTGTGTCATCACATTTTGGTAGATAAACTTGTGCATCAATTTGGGTTTTCTTCAACGTCGTCTAAATTGATATTTTCGTATCTGTCAGGAAGGCGACAATTTGTAAGACTGGGAGGAAGGCAGTCGAGTATTTTGGTATGTGTTAGAGGCATTCCTCAAGGTTCAATTCTTGGGCCTTTACTTTTTCTAATTTATATGAATGATATTGTTCAGGTTGCGGACTCCAATGTTTGTAGGATTTATCTGTTCACGGATGACATTAATTTACCCTTCACAGGATATCGAGTTGACTTGAGCTCTTATGTGGCTAATATTAACAACACCTTTTCTCGTGTGGCCGTGGGCATCCGTCAATCGCCTCCGCTTTAAACCGGATAAGACCAGAGCTCTCAATTTCGGGTCCATTCCTTATCAACTTGATATTCGCTTTACTGGTGTTCTTGTACAATTTGTTGAAAGTAGAAGATGCTTAGGAGTCTACCTTGACTGTGATTTAAAGTTTGCGCTTTTTATACAACCTTGACTGTTATTTACCTACACCCGTCAAAGTACGGATTTCGCATGCTTTATTGATGTCTCACATTCTGTATTGATTGGAGGTTTATTGTGGCACAGGTCTAGGAATTCTGAGGAAGCTGCATGTAGTTTTTAATAGGATTATTATTAGATATGTTTACGGCCTCAGGATGAGTGATCATGTTTCGCCATTTGCTCAATGTTCCTTTGAGGACTTTGTTATGATCAGGAATCTACTATGTTTCAATCGTATTATCGTCACTCAGTCACCACTCTATATTGCTCAATCATTTCGTTTTTCCAGGTTAACACGAAATCAATTAATTATTTTGCCGAGAATATCATCGTTGATATATGAGCGGTCATTTATGGTAAGGATTTGTAGGTTATGGAACTGTCTTCCGGTTTCCTTAAAGGCATTTGACTTCTCGAACCATTTTAAGAGAAAACTAATGGACCACTTCAATCAATAAAGTCACATACCATATACTACCATATTTTCTTAATAGACTAAAAAATATTTTTTGTTATGATTATTGAATTATTGTTGTACATTGTATAATTCTTTTAATATGAAATTTATGAATTAAAAAAATATCATTACACTTTTAATACAATAATAGAAGAGGCCAATATTGGCTCGATTAAAAAATCATCTTAATTTACTATAAATATTTCGAAATGAGTGCATTTTACACTATACACAAAAAAATATTGACCGTTATAGTCGTATGTATATGATGTAAGGCAAATTTTCTTTAAAGCAAAGAAAAATATTTTTGATTAAAATAAATAACAACAAATATGATTGAAGAACAAACCAACAATAAAAAACAAATTAAAGGAAGCACGCTCAAAATAAACCCAGCCAACTGCACTCAAATCGATGATTTGACTTTGGCAAAGGAAATGGTGAATATTTGTACAAAATTTATTTTAGGCAAAGGCAACTATCGAAAACTTTTTTTAGCAGGTTCGAGTGTAATTTACATTGGGTTTAGTGAATTACCCGAATTTATTCTAATAATTGGTTGATAGTTTTGCTGCAAGTAGAGAACGCTGATGAGGAATGTGATAATACCGAAACGGCTGTCCATCCAACCAGTCTATATAGGGCTTTGCCCAAATCAATTTGACAAATATACGTTCCTCTCTTGGCGCTACTCTTTTAGTTTAATCAACGTAAGGGTTTTAAGCTGAAATCAAAACAACAAATATGATTGAAGAACAAACCAAAAAACAAAACAAATTAAATAAATATCTATAAACTTAAAGGAAATATTGAATCTTTTGGTTAAAGATCAAAAAGCTTCAAATATAGGCTAAGACTTTTTTTGAGGATTATTTGTGATTGATTTAGATTTATTTTTTGAAATTAAGAAAACTTTTTTACTTTGAGGTATCTATTATAATTTGGTATTTGGAACTTACATGTACGTGTATATAAATAGCATTGTTAATATATCGCAAAAAGAGAATGAAAATTCAATGAGTGAGATCTGTATCCTAATTTAATTTATTGGAGTCTACAGCTAAAGCTTTTTTCCGAAAATACATCATTGTCTCTGAATCAATAATAAATTATGTATATCCAGCAAAAAAAAAAAAGAGTCCCCAAAACAGTCCTGCAATTGTTCTGTTTAGATCCTGATGCGGTGCAAACTTTGGGCAGAAGCGATGAATTTAACATGAGAGTAATTGTCATCAATGTGTACTAAATTTGACTCAAATGGTTTCAGATTTAGATGTAGCTCCCATATATATCTTTCGCCCGATTTAGATTCATATGACCACGGAGGCCAAAGTTTCTTTTCGAAAATTTTGAAGTTTTGGCATGTGTAAGAATGTTAGTCCTACTCTCTGTACAAAACTTCAAGTAAACCGGCGTGAAATTTTGACCTCTTTGGCCATATAAGTTCGTATCGGACGAAAGATATATGTGACAGCTATATCAAAATCTGACCCAATTTCAACTAAATTTGGCATGCATAGTAAAAATGATATTTCCATTTCCTGTGCACAATTTAAAGTAAATCGGAGGAAAATTTTGATCAACGGTGGTCATATCTGTAAATCGGACTATATTGTATATATATATATATATATATATATATATATATATATATATATATATATATATATATATATATATATATATATATATATATATATATATATATATATATATATATATATATATATATATATATATATATATATATATATATATATATATATATATATATATATATATATATATATATATATATATATATATATATATATATATATATATATATATATATATATATATATATATATATATATATATATATATATATATATATATATATATATATATATATATATATATATATATATATATATATATGTTGAATGTTGAACATTTTTCGGAATCTTCCGAATATATCTGGAATATATGTAAAAAAAACAAAAGCAAAAAAAAAAAAACTTTGGCCGAAGCAGGGATCGAACCCACGACCCTTGGCATGAGAGTTGGACGTAGCTACCACTGCTCCACGGTGCCAAACTAAATGTCTGTTTCTGTTAAATAAACTTTGTTTATTCGGATCGTGGGCGCCGCAAGCTATGCTATATAAATATAACTTATATGGATATTTATCTATTGATGACCATAACAGGTACATAGCTCAGTGGTTAGTGTGTTGGCTTACAATGTGCATGGTCCGCGGTTCTATTCTCCGTCCAGGCGAAAGGTAAAAAAAAATTTCAAAATTTATAAAATCGTATAATTTCTTCTACATTGTTGGTATTACAGGAAAAGGTGTTAAGAACTAAAAATCCTCGTGGATGTGAGAAAGATGTGAGGGACAATGCAATTAGCATGAAAATAATGTTTTTTTTGAGCTAGTCTTTATGAAATTGTTTTTACATCCTGGAAAAGAATAAATGTTTATCACAAAAAGTATATACTTTTCTTCCAAATACACTTCCTTACAGCGAAAAGCAAATGAGAAACGAACTTTGTTTGTCCAAAATTTCGTTTGGGAGGAAAGAATTATTTTTTTGCGTGTATATATATATAAAACACATACTTGTGCCAAATTTGAAGTCGATTGGACTAAAACTGCGACCTAGACTTTGATTACAAAATGTGTTCACGGACAGACGGACATGGCTATATCGACTCAGGAGCCCACCCTGAGCATTTTTGCCAAAGACACCATGTGTCTATCTCGTCTCCTTCTGGGTGTTGCAAACATACGCACTAACTTATAATACCCTGTTCCACAGTGTGGCGCAGGGTATAACAACAAAATTTAATTTATTCGTTTTTTCAGCTTTTTTCTTCAAAGTGCTTTAAAACGTGTTGAATATTCAAATTAAGACTCGTCTAGAAAGTATGCTATCAGTCAAGATATATAGCATACTTTCGTCTAGAAAGTATGTTATATAGTCAAGATGCAAAAAGTCAACACATTTAGAGACGATTTCATTAATTTTGAAAAATTTTTCAGAATTATTAAAGCCAAGTTGTGATTAGTCAAACAAAATTTTCTTTCATGGAATGATATTTAGTTTTAAGTTGAATCACTATAAGGACAAAATGACCTCATTGCAAAGTTTATCGACTTTTGGACAAGGTTTTTTCCTTGTCACAGACAAATGAGTCTTATATTCTAAGTAAAATTCGCATAAAATCTTTGGCCTCACGACAATATTATTTTTTTTTTTCAGTGTACACTGAAAAAATAGACACGGTTTGTCATAAATGCTCGTTCATTTTGGTCAATGATGCATGAAAAAAGTATCTCGTTCATATGTAATAATATTCGTAACATATTGCGGTTATTTAGTGTAAAAACCAAACCAAAAATACCACATATTGAGTAAACGTTTATTTTATACAGGTTTTTTTTTTTGGTGCTATATGAGCCTATTATATGCCATATTTGTAGAGTTTCTTTAGCACATCCAGTTCGTTGCTGGAATGCTTGCTTAATTGAATAAAAATATCAGATGTGGTACGGCAACGCGGCGCAATTGGTTTCGAATGGAAATTCAATTATTTGAGCTTTTACTTCGACATCATTTACACATATACGGGCGCATATGGCCAACAAATTCATGTCGAGTTTTTGAACCTAGACACATACATATACGTGTAAGGACCAGCTATGCACAATCACTATGTTACTTTACTATAGCATCAAAAAATGTTTTTTTTTTTCTCCATCGGCAAATAGGTAATCGAATGTGCATCTAGGACCACCATTGAATTGAAAACCCAGGATTTAATAGTAAAAGCTTTAAATTAAAAACAGTTTTTTGTTTTATTTCAATGGATTATAAATCATTTGGTGGCATTGGGTAACTAGAATAGTAATAATATCCATTTCGTAAAGTCAGATACAAAAATAAAGTCAATTAGAGTTGATATAAAACTGTTTGTAGTATTTAGAGCGATATGTACACCCTCAAAAAAAATCGCTTCTTTAACATATGTTCCAAACATATTTTGCAGGAAGCACATATATTATTGCATACTGCCGAAACATTAATATGTTTGTTTTATGTGAACATATTATATGTTTGGAAGCATTTTGAGCCAAAAATATTATATGCTTGGAAGAATTTTTCCCAAACACGATTGTGCTCATTCCCTAACATACTCGTAATTTTCAAATTTTTTAGTTATTGGCACCTTTTTCTGTAATACAAATAATGTTGAAGAAATTATTCAATTTTATAAATTTTTTAAATTTTACCTTTCGCCTGCACGGAGAATCGAACCGAGGACCATACAGTTTGTAAGCCAACACACTATCCACTGGGCTACGTAGCTGTTATAGTCACCAGTAGATAATTATCGTTTTAAGTTACATTTATATAGCATAGTTTGCAGCGCCCACGAGCCCATGCAAACATTACATTATTTAACAGAAACATACATTTGTTTGCCACGTGGAGCAGTGGTTAGCATGTCTGCCTTGCATGCAAAGGGTCGTGGGTTCAATCCCTGCTCCGACCGAACATTTTTTTTTTTTAATTTACACATTTATATTTATACTATATTAAATTTTTTTAAATGAAACTTCGAAATGTGCGTTATTAAAGATTTATAGTCAGTAACAGTGCTTGATATAAACGAAATTGACTGCTTTTTGGATAAAATATTATTTTTTATTGCAAAAATAACAATATTGTAATAAAAAACTGTTTTTGGACAAAACTTTAAAATTTGGAAGGAATTAAAAAAACTAACAAAAGAAGAACGTGGAGTCGAGTATAAACATACATACATAATTTTATAATATAAACATACATTTATTTAGGAGTGAACAGTTTTTTACTAGCATTTAACACCATCGCTCTAAAATTCCTTTTATTTTTCTTTAATAATTCATTTTAAAGAAAATAAACTTTTTAAATTGTTTTAGCTGTAAAACTCGAACTTAATGCCCGCTTTTATATTTAATGGTGTCCGTCAACTCCTCGTGGACTACTAAAGAGGAACTAAAGTTTGTTTTTTTTACATTTTACTGTGTAATTTTTCACTATTTCCTCCTTATTTCATTTTACTGTCCCAACTCTAAAAAGTGTATAATGCCCTTTCGCTATTTTTATGAAGACCCCTGATTTCTTTTAATGAACCAAGAAACAAATTGTGCCCACAGTACCAAAATGATAAACAAAACACATGTCCACACATACATAAAATGCTGCTCTCAGGCGAAAACATATGCTGGTTGGTTTTCAAATGTCTATTCTCTTGGTTCCGAATGTCTATTCTCTTTATTCAAATTAAATAATATTTAGACTTAAGCATATCAAATTTTTGGCCTTATCATAAAACAGTTTTCCGAAACAACATACAAGCGGTTTCACAGAAATTGTTCTCTTTTGACTCTTTTGCTGTGTTATATTGATATCTTTCGTCAAGTCTCCCGGTTTCCATCTCTATTTCTCTCTATACTCTCTCTCTGTCGCTTTGAATAAAATATCACAACATATGTATGTTTAGTCGAAATTTGTAAATTTATATATGTTTGTATTCACACATATGATTTTTATGAAACATTCATGCCCCAAACATAATATATTCTAACATATTAACATAGATGTCCCAAACATTTAGTGTTAGTTTAGGAACATTACATGTTCGCACTTAAATATATTGTGGTTTAAAATCGTGCCCGAAACACATTTTGTTTATATCGGAACATATGAAAAACATATTTTTCTAACAGTGTAGTATTTCATGAAAAATCAATGCATCAGTTTTATTAGACATGATTTGAAAATAAATTTGAATTTGAAAATTGCAGAAGCAGCCTAAATACGAATTTAGCTTTTCAAATTCGACTCTAGGATTTCAAATTCGCTTCTCTAACATATGTTCCAAACATATTTTGCAGGAAGCACATATATTATTGGATACTGCCGAAACATTAATATGTTTGTTTCATGTGAACATATTATACGTTTGGAAGCATTTTGGGCCCAAAAATAGTATATGCTTGGAAGAATTTTCCCCAAAGAAGATTGTGCTCATTCCCTCACATAATATTCACTTCCACGAAATTTTTTAGTTCTTGGCACCGTTTTCTGCAATACAAATAATGTTGAAGAAATTATTCAATTTTATAAATGTTTTAAATTTTACCTTTCGCCTGGACGAAGAATCAAACCGAGGACCATACAGTTTGTAAGCCAACACACTATCCACCGGGCTACGTGGCTGTTATAGTCATCAGAAGACAATTATCGAGCCCATGCAAACATACCATTATTTAACAGAAACATACATTTGTTGGCAACGTGGAGCAGTGGTTAGCATGTCTGCCTTGCATGCAAAGGGTCGTGGGTTCAATCCCTGCTCCGACCGAACACCAATTTTTATACCCTGCGCCACACTGTGGAACAGGGTATTATAAGTTAGTGCATATGTTTGCAACACCCAGAAGGAGACGAGATAGACACATGGTGTATTTGGCAAAAATGCTCAGGGTGGGCTCCTGAGTCGATATAGCAATGTCCGTCTGTCCGTGAACACATTTTGTAATCAAAGTCTAGGTCGCAGTTTTAGTCCAGTCGACTTCAAATTGGTCACAGGTATGTGTTTTGGCTCAGAATAGATTCCTATTGATTTTGGAAGAAATCGGTTCAGATTTAGATATAGCTCCCATATATATATTTCTCCCGATATGGCCCCAGAAGCCAGAGTTTTACTCCAATTGGGTTGAAATTTTGCACAGGGAATAGAATTAGCATTGTAGCTGTGCTTGCCGAATTTGGTTGAAATCGGTTCAGATTTAGATATAGCCCCAATACATAGCTTTCGGCCGATTTACACTCATATGACCACAGAGGCCAATTTTTTGCTCCGATTTAGTTGAAATTTTGCACAGGGAATAGAATTAGCATTGTAGCTATGCGTGCCAAATTTGGTTGAAATCGGTTCAGATTTAGATATAGCCCCAATACATAGCTTTCGGCCGATTTACACTCATATGACCACCAGGGTTGGCCTGTCACAAACTGTGACTTTTGCGACATACATTTGCGACGGTATAATACGTATGTCGCAAAAGTCGTAAACCTACTGTATAAAACCTAATTTTGAATAGAAGAAATACTGAACATTTTTTAATTCAGTTTGACAGCATTCGCTGTGAGTTTCTGCAGAAATTTGTGAAGGTTTTCCCACGGTCAAGCCTATTTTCTTAGGTGGTATCGAAATTCCCGTTGGTGAGTGTGCAAACTACCTTGGGGTTATATTGGACAGGAGACTGAACTTAAAGCTAAGAAAGGTTGAGAAAATCCACGGTACTCTTGCAAAACGCAATAGGGAAAGTGTGGGGACTAAAACCGAAAATTGTGGGCATTCCTAAGAATTGAAACTTCTGTGCACATACCATCGTCTTGGATATCATCGAATTCGCTACCTAGCTGACGCAACTAAAGTATTTTGAGTTTGCGACTTTTGTTACTTTTTCTACATTTACATGTAGCAACATTTAGATACAGCTTCCATATATATTTTTCGCCCGATATGGACTTATATGGCCCCAGAAGCCAGAGTTTTGGCCCAATTTGGTTGAAATTTTGCACTAGGAGTACAATTAGTAATATAGTCATGTGTGCCAAATTTGGTTGAAATCGGTTCAGATTTAGATATAGCTCCCATATATATGTTTTTCAGATTTCAACAAAAATGGTTAAAATACCAACATTTTCCTTGTAAAATCGCCACTGCTTAGTCGAAAAGTTGTAAAAATGACCCTAATTTGCCTAAACTTCTAATACATATATATCGAGTGATAAATCATAAATAAACTTTTGCGAAGTTTCCTTAGATTGCTTCAGATTTAAATGTTTTACATATTTTTTTTACTAACATTGTGTTCCACCCTAGTGCATTAGCCGACTTAAATTTTGAGTCTATAGATTTTGTAGAAGTCTATCAAATTCTGTCCAGATCGAGTTATATTTAAATGTATGTAATATTTGGGACAAACCTTTATATATAGCCCCCAACACATTTGACGGATGTGATATGGTATCGAAAATTTAGATCTACAACGTGGTGCAGGGTATAATATAGTCGGCCCCGCCCGACTTTAGACTTTCCTTACTTGTTTTTTTTTTTTTAATTTATACTATATTAAATTTTTATAATGAAACTTCGAAATGTGGGTTATTAAAGATTTACAGTCAGAAACAGTGCTTGATATAAACGAAATGGACTGAGCTTTCGGATAAAATATTATTTTTTTTATTGCAAAAATAACAATTTTGTAACAAAAAACTGTGGTATAAAAGTTTGAAATTTGGAAGGAATTCAAAAACTCCAACAAAAGATGAACGTGGAGACGAGTATAAACATACAAAAATAATTTTATAATATACACATAAATTTATTTAGGTGTGAACAGTTTTTTTACTAGCATTTAACACCATTTTAAATGCATTTAAAACTTATCGTGTTTTGTACTTAATTTTATTTTTATCTTTAAGGCCGGCATTAAGTTGGCATTATCACTCTGTTTTGCCTTTTACTTTTCACTATTTCCTCCTTTTTTCAGTTTTCTATCCCAACTCTAAAAAGAGTATAGTGCCCTTTCGTTATTTTTATGAAGATCCCTTTTTAATTTTTGTATATTTTCCACCGTCTTTTTTAATTTCCTTTACCTGAATATTTTGACTTACTCCTCGTACCTTCCGATTGCTTTTAACGAATCAAAATAAATGCTGCTCTCAAGGCGAAAACACATGCTGTTTTTTTTTTCAAATGTTTTTTTTTTCAACTGTCAAATGTCTCTTCGTTCCGAATGTCTATTCTCTTTACTCCGAATACTAATTCTACTATTCAAATTAAATAATATTTACACTTAAGCATATCAAAATTTTGGCCTTACCATAAAACAGTTTTCCGAAACATCATACAGGCGGTTTTACAGAAATTGCTCTCTTTTGATTCTCTCGCTGTGTTATGTTGATATCTTTCGTTAACCCTCCCGGTTTCCATCTCAATTTCTTTCTGTATACTCTCCCTCTCTCCTTCTGTCGCTCTCTGAATAAAATATCACAACGTATATATGTTTACTCGAAATTTGTAAATTTATATATGTTTACATTCACACATATTATTTTTATGAAACATTCATGCCCCAAACATAATATATTCTATGTTAACATATTAACATATGTGTCCCAAACATTTAGTGTTAGTTTAGTAACATTACATGTTTGCACTTAAATATATTGTGTTTAAAAATTGTGTCCAAAACACATTTTGTTTATATCGGAACATATGAAAAACATATTTTTCTAACAGTGCAGCTTTAAAAGTAACTAAAGCAAAGTTGGGAATACTTTTTTCTTACTACATTGGAAAAATTATTTACGTGATATTAAAGATTACGCAACCTAAATTTTAGGATGCGAAATTTACAAAATATTAAGAACAAATTTCTTTAAAATAATTTAATTTTAGTTAAAATAAAGTTTATAATCTTTGCTTCAAAATTTTATTTCATTTAATTTAGGACACAAATTTTGTAAATTTGCGTCCCTCCGTTAAAGTCACATGTCTTTGAACTAAATCAAATATATGTTCGATTTAAAGAAATCGTCCTTAAATTAACTGAAATATTGAAATTTTAGATTTAAGATAAAAACGCTTCAAGACTAAGACTTGTTTTGAGAATTTAGCGTCTTTGGTTTAAACTTTTTTTTTTGAATTAAGAAAACATTTGTTACTTTGAAGTATACGTTATAATTTGGATTTTTAAACTGGCATTTGTTTGTGAGTATCTTTATTAAAAAACCGCGAAAAGAGAATGAAAATTTAATAAATGAGATCTGTATTCTAATTTTAATTTTATTGGTCCAAGATTTAAAGCCAGATATGTCGCTAAAAAATGTCTTTATTTTAAAGAAGCCGCATCTTAGGCTGGGAATCAATACCAAAATCCTTAAGGGAAGGTCAATACCTTTGGATCCATGTAATCTTTATTTGAGTGTGTTTGCAAAAATTATTACTAGATTTTTTCAATCTCTCTCACACTGAAAAAAAAGCATGCCCGGTTCCAAAGATTTTGTCTTTACTCGCTTTTTCATATTTTTAATGGGCAATTTCAACTTTTTTTGTTTCAAATTGATTAAAACCAGAGTAAGAAGTTATAAAATCGTACAAATTATTAAATTTTTTCGAAAATAATGCTAAATCCATTCTACGGACGAAAAATACTGTTTTTCATATGTTTGGGTGTAAAAATTATATGTTTGAACTCAAATTTTTTAACACAATATTTTTAAGTGCAAGCATATGATGTTCATAAACTAGCATAACATGTTTGGGGCATATATGTTACAACATATTATGTTTGGGACATAAAATGTTTGTAAATATAATATGCTTAGATGCAAAAATATATTAATGTGGAAATAGCCTATAAACATATATGTGTTTAGAAAGAGAGACCTAGAGTGTATGCTACAAGTAAAATAATGGAAGTAACCAATTGGCGCCTTAAAAATATATTCACACAAAGAAAATTTCATTAAAATTTTTTACTACCAGTATATGCCCTAAGCTGAAACATAATATATTTGAACAATACAAACAATATTTTGTTTGGACCAATCCTAAAAAATATATATGCCTGAAGCGAAATGTGTTTGGTGTATATGTTACAGAAGCGATTTTTTTTGAGGGTGTAGGCTTAGAGGGAAACATAATATGTTTGCACAGTACAAACAATTGTTTGTTTGCAAAAATTCTGAAAATACATATGTTGACAGAAGAATATGTTTGGGAAAATATGTTACAGATGTGATTTTTTGAGAGTGTAGAAATCACGCATACCGACAAATGCAAAAATATTTGTAATACAAATAGTTTCGTTTTTACAATCATTATAATCATTTTTCAGTGTACATGCTTTTTCTTACTGGTTTGTTATTCAAATAAATACAAAAGAGTATGATTAAAAAGAAATACTCTTCAACTGAACACAATTTTGAAAAAAAAAATCAATTCGAAGCTTCCACATTTCTTATTCTTCATAAATTAAAAAGGAATCCCTTAACTTTACATCCCCATCCATCAAGGAGTTTGTATATATCCTGAAGTGATTGTTGTTTAGTTTGCTTGGGATTGTGTAGAATTCACTAGGGATTTCCCTTCACTTGTATGCACACTACTCGTATTGAGAAATTGTATTTCTAGATGTAATAGGAAAAACAACATAGACGAAAGCTTTGGGTATTTGAATAATCTTGAGGTCGTCTTTTTGTCCATTCTTATTTATTATGTATGCGATGTCTTTTGTTGGTTAGTCGTCTTGTGAAGTGAGTTACTCAAAGGATATTGTTATGTAAATTGAAGTGTTTATTTACGAAATAGATTTTTTCCTAGACAATATTTTGTAAATTTTATAGGATTTTTTTTTTGATCTGAGGGTTAAGGGTTATTTTGTTATTCTCTTCAAAGGGGTTAAAAAAACAAATGGTTTTGGCGATACGAGCAGAATATGTAATTTACTACACCCTCAAAAAAAATCGCTTCTTTAACATATGTTCCAAACATATTTTGCAGGAAGCACATATATTATTGCATACTGCCGAAACATTAATATGTTTGTTTTATGTGAACATATTATATGTTTGGAAGCATTTTGAGCCAAAAATATTATATGCTTGGAAGAATTTTTCCCAAACACGATTGTGCTCATTCCCTAACATACTCGTAATTTTCAAATTTTTTAGTTATTGGCACCTTTTTCTGTAATACAAATAATGTTGAAGAAATTATTCAATTTTATAAATTTTTTAAATTTTACCTTTCGCCTGCACGGAGAATCGAACCGAGGACCATACAGTTTGTAAGCCAACACACTATCCACTGGGCTACGTAGCTGTTATAGTCACCAGTAGATAATTATCGTTTTAAGTTACATTTATATAGCATAGTTTGCAGCGCCCACGAGCCCATGCAAACATTACATTATTTAACAGAAACATACATTTGTTTGCCACGTGGAGCAGTGGTTAGCATGTCTGCCTTGCATGCAAAGGGTCGTGGGTTCAATCCCTGCTCCGACCGAACATTTTTTTTTTTTTTTAATTTACACATTTATATTTATACTATATTAAATTTTTTTAAATGAAACTTCGAAATGTGCGTTATTAAAGATTTATAGTCAGTAACAGTGCTTGATATAAACGAAATTGACTGCTTTTTGGATAAAATATTATTTTTTATTGCAAAAATAACAATATTGTAATAAAAAACTGTTTTTGGACAAAACTTTAAAATTTGGAAGGAATTAAAAAACTAACAAAAGAAGAACGTGGAGTCGAGTATAAACATACATACATAATTTTATAATATAAACATACATTTATTTAGGAGTGAACAGTTTTTTACTAGCATTTAACACCATCGCTCTAAAATTCCTTTTATTTTTCTTTAATAATTCATTTTAAAGAAAATAAACTTTTTAAATTGTTTTAGCTGTAAAACTCGAACTTAATGCCCGCTTTTATATTTAATGGTGTCCGTCAACTCCTCGTGGACTACTAAAGAGGAACTAAAGTTTGTTTTTTTTACATTTTACTGTGTAATTTTTCACTATTTCCTCCTTATTTCATTTTACTGTCCCAACTCTAAAAAGTGTATAATGCCCTTTCGCTATTTTTATGAAGACCCCTGATTTCTTTTAATGAACCAAGAAACAAATTGTGCCCACAGTACCAAAATGATAAACAAAACACATGTCCACACATACATAAAATGCTGCTCTCAGGCGAAAACATATGCTGGTTGGTTTTCAAATGTCTATTCTCTTGGTTCCGAATGTCTATTCTCTTTATTCAAATTAAATAATATTTAGACTTAAGCATATCAAATTTTTGGCCTTATCATAAAACAGTTTTCCGAAACAACATACAAGCGGTTTCACAGAAATTGTTCTCTTTTGACTCTTTTGCTGTGTTATATTGATATCTTTCGTCAAGTCTCCCGGTTTCCATCTCTATTTCTCTCTATACTCTCTCTCTGTCGCTTTGAATAAAATATCACAACATATGTATGTTTAGTCGAAATTTGTAAATTTATATATGTTTGTATTCACACATATGATTTTTATGAAACATTCATGCCCCAAACATAATATATTCTAACATATTAACATAGATGTCCCAAACATTTAGTGTTAGTTTAGGAACATTACATGTTCGCACTTAAATATATTGTGGTTTAAAATCGTGCCCGAAACACATTTTGTTTATATCGGAACATATGAAAAACATATTTTTCTAACAGTGTAGATACCAGATGAAACATCATTTGACAATTACTTGAAATAGAGTGAGTTTGAAAAAAAATATTTACATACTATGAACAAAAATTAGCCATCGATATATAGGTCTTCCTTGCTAAGTATGAATCTATTGGCTTTTTCTGGGACCCTTTGAGGGACTTAAAGGTTAGGTTAAAGTGGCAGCCCGATTAAGATTCAGGCTCACTTAGACTATTCAGTCCATTGTGACTTGGATATCCTCTCAAAGTTTCTGAAATCATTTTCACATAGATCAATATCTTTCCATCCGCCGTAATTCTAGGCAATTTTTCTTTGCGCGGTACAAAAAGTGTGCAATTTTTGGCATGCCGTTCAAAGCCCATTTCCCGTGGTGACATTATGTTAAATTCGTCCAAAAATATGTCGACCAAACGCCTGCACAAGCCTATTCGAAATACTCAATGTTCAAGTGCAGGCAATACTCACCACGAATACTCGTACTTCGATTAATGGATAGAACAGAAACACTGTAAAGCGATTACAATGGCAATCATTGCAGAACCATCACATTCAAAAGGATGTAATCGTCACGCCAACGAGTAAAACATATACTTTATAGTGAAGATAGAATATTTTATTTTAGCAAAGACCAAACTTCGTATACCGCACGAAGTAACTGGTCGACGATTGTTTCAAATAGACAGCAAGAAACGAAATAGGAATGAAGAGTGTAACAGATTGGCTGATAAGTTCCCGGTCTGACACATAGATGGCGCTAGTCCCCGGTCTGACACATAGATCGCTAGTATTAAATGCATATTACTTTTATATAGTACCACCCTTCAAATGATTCGTGTCAAAATTTGACGTCCGTAAGTCAATTAGTTTGTTAGATAGAGAGTCTTTTGTGAAGCAACTTTTGTTATTGTGAAAAAAATGGAAAAAACAGAATTTCGTGTTTTGATAAAATACTGTTTTCTGAAGGGGAAAAATACGGTGGCAGCAAAAACTTGGCTTGATGAGTTTCCGGTCTCTGCCCCAGGAAAATCAACAATAATTGATTGGTATGCAAAATTCAAGCGTGGTAAAATGAGCACGGAGGACGGTGAACGCAGTGGACGCCCGAAAGAGGTGGTTACCGACAAAAGCATCAAAAAAATCCACAAATGATTTTGAATGACCGTAAAATGAAGTTGATCGAGATAGCAGAGGCCTTAAAGATATAAAGGAACGTGTTGGTCATATCATTCATCAATATTTGGATATGCGGAAGCTCTGTGCAAAATGGGCGCCGCGCGAGCGGCAAAAATTCATGAATTGGGCTTCGAATTGCTTCCCCACCCATCGTATTCTCCAGACCTGGCCCCCAGCAACTTTTTCTTGTTCTCAGACCTCAAAAGGATGCTCGCAGGGCTGCAATGAAGAGGTGATCGCCGAAACTCAGAATCAAGAACACTGAAAATGAATACTAACGTGATATTAAAGATTACGCATCCTAAATTTTAGGATGCTAAATTTACAAAATATTAAGGACAAAATTATAATGAAATAATTAAATTTTTGTTAAAATAAAGTTTATAATCTTTGCTTCAATTTTTTTTCATTAAATTCAGGACACAAATTTTGTAAATGTGCGTCCCTCCGTTAAAGTCGCATGTCTTTGAACTAAGGCTAATTTTCCTTAAAGTAAAGAAACACATTTTTGATTTAGAGAAATTATCCTTAAATAACTTGAAATATTGAAACTTTAGATTTAGGATAAAGACGCTTCAAATATAGGCGAGCCACCGTGGTGCAATGCTTAGCATGTCCGCCTTGCATACACAAGGTCGTGGGTTCGATTCCTGCTTCGACCGAACAGCAAAGAGTTTTTCAGCGGTGGATTATTCCACCTCAGTAATGCTGTTGACATTTCTGAGGGTTTCAAAGCTTCTCTAAGTGGTTTCACTGCAATGTGGAACTCCGTTCGGACTCGGCTATAAAAATGAGGTCCCTTGTCATTGAGCTTAACATGGGCAGCACTCAGTGATAAGAGAGAAGAGCCTGATACATCGGACTGCCACCTAACCTAAGCTAACCTAACCTAGGCTAAAACTTATTTTGAGGATTTATCGTCTTTGGCTCAAATGAACTTCCTATGCAGTTAAAATAAGAAACTTCTTTGGAAGTACATTTTTGGAAGTGCTTTTAAAGTTGTGCCTTTAGAAGAACTTCCAAATTTTTTGCTGGGTACACACAAAAAATTTTTTTCTGATTCAATCACGAAATTAATTGATCCAATTAATTTTTTAATTGAAATGTCTTCAATCACAGAAATGATAGTATCAATTAAAAAATTAATTGACAGTCAATTAAAAAATTAATTGATCCAATTAAAAAATTAATTGATACTATTAATTGTGTGTGATTGTTTCAATTAAAAAAATTGTTGAATCAATTAAATTTTTAATTGAATATTTTTTAAAACTCAATTAAGATTTTAATGGGAAAAATTTTTGTGAATTTTTTTCTGTGTACTTAGTTTTACTACATTAAATAATATGAACTTGAATATGTTCGGTACTTTATAATTTTAGAATCATGTAATACTATGTCGACCTTTCTAAAGGATTTTCTAAAAGGCCTATTTTAAGGCCACAGTTCAAAGTCAGAAGACACATATATGTGTGACATATATGTATGTCAGCAAATATATGTAAATACACATACTGACATACACATGTTTGCTTGTATGGTATATATAAATAGAAGTAATGTGTCAGGATTACATATCCTTTCATTCTATTTCTCTGAATGTCATTGTGGCTTTTCGCAATGTTAGTTTTATTGCTTTAACGTTTGCCATTTGAGTGGGAAAGAGGCGACATTAAAGATGAGACTTGAGACAATAATGATGACAGTTAAAGTTTTGGGCCAAAAGCAGACAATGTTTTGGGGTTGATCATAATGATTAGGGTGCTGCTGTTGTTCGGCGTCTATTGCGAGGAACAATGGTTTTAGCTTAGGACACGAGTGATGTAAGCTTGACAACATTAATTTTGTGGATACTTATTTATAAACAGAATGAAGCGATGTCACAAAAGTTACGGTGCCAGTAATGATACCCAGAATGGTGTTGTAAAGACAATAGAAAAATTCATAGATTAACATTAAAATGGGCCACAAAAAAATTTAGAATTAGGGAGAAAAACAATAAAATACAAAAACAAAAAATAAACTAAATGAAAAATTGAAAACAAAGAAACGTCAGAATGAAGAAACAAAATGAAGTGATACTTGCATTTTAATTGTTAAAAACTAGACCAAAAAACCAAAAGAAACCTATTAAAAAAATATTTTTTAAGTGATTACTTTTCCAAACCAGGGATGGAAAATACAATTTTTAAGAAAGTACAAAAAATGTATTTTTTGAGCGAAAAACTAATTTTTACTAAATTTCAACAAAAGAGTATTGCAAGAATTCTACCAAAAATGGTAGTTTTTTACTGTTTTGTAGATTGGTAGAATTCAAGGGGGTTCATAAATTTTCTATTGATAAATAAAAATAAATTTTTGGCAAAATTTTCAATAGAAATAAAATTTCGACAAAATTTCCGATAGAAATAAAATTTTGACAAAATTTTCTATAGAAATAAAATGTTGGCAAAATTTTCTATAGAAATAAAATTTTGACAAAATTTTGTATAAAAATAAAATTTTGACAAAATTTACAGATTAAGAAAATTTTCAAAAAATTTTCTATAGAAATAAAATTTTCACAACATTTTCTAGAAATAAAATTTTAACACAATTTCCTATACACCAAAAAAAAAAAACAAATTGACAAAATTTTCTATAGAAATAAAATTCTGACTGTTAGAAATAAAATTTTGACAAAATTTTTAGATTAGTAGAATTCATGGGACTTCATAAATTTTCTATAGATAAATAAAAATAAATTTTTGGTAAAAATTTTCAATAGAAATAAAATTCTGACATTTTCTATAGAAATAAAATTTTGACAAAATGTTCTATAGAAATAAAATTTTGAAAAAATTTTCCATAAAAATAAAATTTTGACAAAATTTCCTACAGAATAACAAAATTTTCTATAGAAATACAATTTTCATAACATTTTCTATAAAAATAAAATTTTGACAAAATTTCCTACAGAATAACAAAATTTTTAAAAAATTTTCTATAGAAATACAACTTTTATAACATTTTCTATAGAAATAAAATTTTAACACAGTTTTCTATAAAAAAAATTACAAAATGTTTTATAGAAATTAAATTCAGACAACATTTTCTATAGAAATTTTTGAAAAAATTTGAAAATTTTGAAAAAATTTACTATAGAAATAAAATCTTGACAAAATTTTCTGTAGAAATCAAATCTTGACAAAATTTTCTGTAGAAATAAAATTTTGAAAAAAATTACTATAGAAATAAAATTTTGACAAAATTTTCTATAGAAATAAAATTTTGACAAAATTTTCTATAGAAATAAAATTTTAACAACATTTCCTATAGAAGTAAAATTTTGACAAAATTTTCTATAGAAATGAAACTTTAGTAAAATTTTCTAAAGAAATAAAATGTTGATAAAATTTTCTACAGAAATAAAATTTTGACAATATTTTCTATATGAGTAAAAGTTGACAAAAAATAAAATAATATTTTGGAAAATGTTTCTATAGAAAAAAAATTTTTTTTATTGATTGATAACTTCTTACCTAGAAAGTGTTTGTATGGAAGCGTAATAAAGAATCACATGCTTTCTTTGACCAAAACATTCTTGAAATTCAAGAAAATCGTGTTTTTGACACTGGCTTCTACAAAATCGCGATTTTCTTCCCGCATGAACTTTTTAAAAGACCATTATCAAATAAGTTTGTTAAAAACTTTCAAATATTAAAATATTTTGTCGAAACTATTGTTCCATATATCTGATATCGGCTCAAAACGGTATACAGAAAAGGTACTAAATCATTCGCGGGGGTACTACGGTACTGACCAGGATGAACAAGTATTGAAAAAAGTACTATAGTACTGCACTTTCCATCCCTGTTCTAAACTGTCACCATTCGAATTTTCAATTAATTTTATATTTTATATTGTGTTTTGGCCTTTCGAAGAAAAGCAGAGGGTTTATAGGAAATAAATATGACATTAGTTAAATAAATTAAGAATATTTTTTTATTAATAATTCTTTACAATATTCACTTAAGAAATAAAAATATTTTGAAGAAACAATCCATTTAGATATTTAGTCGGGTTTTTCTTCCTGACGCTTTAACTCCAGAACGCATGAACCGATTTCCATGGTTTTGCATTTGTTGGAAAGGCCTCGGACTCCGTGAGGTTTATAGCAAAGAAAATTCAAGAAAAGTTTCAATGTGGGAAATCCTTTTTTTATATACAGCACACATTACAAAAATTTATAATTTAAATTAATCACAGTTGCTTTTGTTATAATATAATTTTATTTTTTCACATAAAAAATGTTCGGAGAACCTAGAGAGTAATCGTGTGGTGAAAATAGGCTACCTCATTTTTTGATATCTGGTGGGGAAGGGGGACACCCACCTTGCCCGACTTTTTCAAATTTGGGCCAAAATTCTTCGATTTGGGTGAAAATTTCAAGGAAGGTTAGGGGTGATTTTTAGACAAAGACCCGCTACTTTATTTTTCGATATTTGGTCGCGGAGTTGAACCACCCCTTTATACGATTTTTCTTTAAAGTATAGAAAAAAATTCTCTGATTTACTTGAGATTTACAGAGAACACGCCGTGAGGTTTTCAATTTATTATGGAATACATGATTTTTTAATATTTGGATGGGAAGGGGGACCTCCCCCTTGCCCGACTTTTTGAAAATTGGAACAAAATTATATGATTTTCTTGAAATTTTCAGTTAAAGGGGGCGTCTAGGCAAAGCACAACGACTTTATTTTTCGTTATTTGGTCGAGGAGGGGGGCCTCCCCTTTGTCACACTTTCTTTTAAAGTACAGTGAAAAAAAACTAAAATTTGTCGACTTACTGAAATTTTACGGAGAACTTCGGGAAGATTATGAAATTTTTATGAGGTTTATGATTTTTTAATATTTGGTTGGGGAGACCTCATTTCTCCTCAAGTACATACCCAGAAACAATTACTTTTCCAATTGCCTTGAAATTTACAAAGTATCCGGGGTAGATTATATTATTATAATGGATGTCTGATTTTGCGATATTCCGAAGGGTAGAGGGTCCTCCCCTTGCCCTGCTGGGTTTATAATTTGCTTGAGATTTTCTGGGACGTCTACACAATATTTATAAGGAGGACCTCCCCCTTGCCCGACTTTTTGCAAATTGGAACAAATTTATCCGATTTGCTTGAAATTTGCATGGAAGGTTGAAGGGGGCGTCTAGGCAAAGAACAGCTACTTTATTTTTCGATATTTGGACGGGGAGGGAGACCTCCTCTAAAACTGAAAAAAACTAGAATTCTCAAGTTTACTTGAAATTTACAAAGGCCGTAGGGGAAGGTTATGCAATCAATATGGTGTACTTGACTTTTGGATATTTGGACAGGAACCTTCTCCTTGCCCCACACTATGAAACTTGAAGGGAAGTTTACAGATTTTATTGGAATTTGCCTAGAAAGTGACGTCCCATTACAAAAAATAGAGCAAAATCGAAGCTTCTCCAGGTATCTATAAAAGCATTGTGCAGTGCTGTCGTAGAGAACTCCAGGTTCTCACTGAACAGCATAATATAACTCTGTGCTGGGTACCTGCTACTACACTATGGGATAATAGGAAATGAGAAAGCGGATGTGCTGGCTAAGGAGGGCGCACGTAGAACGAATAATGTCCTGGCGGACGTTTTTCCTCCACTATCTTTTTATCATTACAGGATAAAAGTCAAATATGATGAACTAGGACGAAGACGCTGGATCTCTTCGGATGGTTGCGAGCAAACAAAGTTGATATGGGACGAAAAGAAACATAGGAACTGCGAAATTTTGATGTCGATGAACAGAGAGGAATTGCGGCCATTGATTGGTTACATAACAGGACATAACACACTTGGGAAATACATGGTAAGAATTGGCCTTAAAGACGATGATATCTGTAGATGGTGTCTGCACCCGGAAGTTACAGAGGACTCGTACCACTTCCTGTGGCAGTGTCTCCTTCCTTTTTCTTTCAGGCTCTCACTGATCTACGGGAGTGCAGCTTGAGGAACATACTTACATTCATCAGGGCCTCTGGTTAGTTCTTCTAAGATTTCTTTTAAAGGAAACGAGCAGGTGGAAGTTGTGCGACTATTCCAAAGGGGACCGAAAGGAAATAAATGGAAAGATCACATCGACGAATCACAATGGACCTATACTGGTCTAAGTGAACATCAATTCAACACAAAATTGAAGTCATCCTCCGATTTACTTGAAATATGGAAAAGATGATTACATTTATACAGGGTACATAATTTTCCGATGTCTGGTTGGGGAAGAGGAATAGTGAAGTTGGGTACTTTGTGAAATGCATAAAGGGTACGTGAATTTACGATATCTGGTCGGGGAAAAGCGAAGGAAGGGGGTTCCATTGTGTCAGATTTGTTGAAAATAGAAAGTAGAGGATTGTCGATAAATGAGAACTCGGTACATAATTTTAAGATTTAAGGGACCGAAAGGAAATAAATGGAAAGATCACATCGAGGAATCACAATGGACCTATACTGGTCTAAGTGAACATCAATTCAACACAAAATTGAAGTCATCCTCCGATTTACTTGAAATATGGAAAAGATGATTACATTTATACAGGGTACATAATTTTCCGATGTCTGGTTGGGGAAGAGGAATAGTGAAGTTGGGTACTTTGTGAAATGCATAAAGGGTACGTGAATTTACGATATCTGGTCGGGGAAAAGCGAAGGAAGGGGGTTCCATTGTGTCAGATTTGTTGAAAATAGAAAGTAGAGGATTGTCGATAAATGAGAACTCGGTACATAATTTTAAGATTTTTCCACAGGCTTCTAACCTTCTCCGATTTACTTAAAATTGGGAGAAGGTGATTAAATTTATACCGGGTACATAATTTTCCGATGTCTGGTTGGGGAAGGGGAATAGTGAAGTTGGGTAGTTTGTGAAATTAATAAAGGGTTCGTGAATTTACGATATCTGGTTGGGAAGAAGTGAAGGATGGGGGTTCCCTTTTGTCCGATTTTTTGAAAATAGAAAGTAGAGGATTGTCGAAAAATGGAACTCGGTACATAATTTCATGATTTTTCCACAGGCTTCTTCCAGACTTTTTTAAGTAAAAAACTTAAATTTACATGAAGTTGACAGGCAACATACAGGGTGCTTCATTTTCCGGTATATTTTTGGGAAAGGCATGTTCTCCGTGTCCAACAATTTAACAAATGTTAATAAGGTAAATTTTTAAGTACTTTTATTTTTTCCGATTTAGTGGACGGTATGTTGAGGAGAAGTATACATCCCCTTGACAAAAAATGCTTTAAATTCACAGGAAATGTATAAGATTGTCCAACCCTTTGAATACAGAATAATTAAAAAACAAAAAATTGCTTGAAAGGGAACACCACCTATCCGACGCTTGTTAAGCCGGTCCGTTTTACATCTGCATAACTACCCCATTTCTGTATATAATCGAAAAAGCAAGTAGTCCGATTTTTTTGAAATGTACAGGACACGAGTGTGGAAACCAATGGAGTGATTAATCAGTACTTCAGTTTTTGTGCCAGACTTCCCCTGACCCTACTCTTTAAAAGAGTTCAAATCTTTTCGAATTTGTTTTCAGATCGAAGGATATGGTTGACTAAGTTAACGAAAATATGCTTCGGGAGGCGCAGCGAAGCGGGCCGGCGAATGCTAGTTTTTTATAACATTCTCTTAAGAAATAAAAATATTTTGAGTAAACAATCTATTTAAGGGCTAAAAGTATGCAAACTTGTCCTTCTCAATAATTTTAAATTATATTTCCTACAAATATCTTATACACGCCCTGGAAAATTCTCTAACCACTCTATTACACACAAATGAAGACAAATGATGTTGATGACATCACAAGTTGAAATGTCAAAGATGGTATTAACAAATGCCCAAAGGATGTTTATCAAGTATTCTCCTTGAAACAGCAGTGAACAAGAAAAATCGACAAACATATTAAAGTTTTTGGCAGAAAAGTTTATAGTAGCATAAATCTTTTATGATAATCAGATAAAAATTCTATTCTATTAAATTTAGCACTCTAATGATATTAAAATATAAATGGCAAGCGAATATCTTGTTTTGTAAAAAAAAAAATAAATATCTTCCAAGTGATATCTATCGAACAATTGTGGAAAAATCACTATGGGGTCATTGACTGGTATCATAAACTTAAAATAAATGGCCGTAAAAATGCTGGAAAAATGTCTTTGTCCTTCAATTTAACCAAAGTTCATAAGATTATTCATTGATAATGTGGACTGTCAGAATTGTACAATATTTTTGTCAGCATGTATACTATGGAGTCGGGTGTAAGAGTTTATGTAGAGCTTTATTATTGAATGAGGGAAATTTAAAATGGGTGTTGTTTTGTGCGGAAAATATATTGCAAGAAATACAGGATTATATGAGTGTCAAAACAAACAAAAAATAATGATAATAACTAATGAGATATTTGTTGGTCTACAATTTTGTTGCAGAGAGAAATAAATGGAACAGTTTGCATGTAGAGGTATTTGCCTATTTATAGTTACTGAAACTTGGCATTGAGTTTAGTACCCCAATAGACAGACACTGAATAAAAGCAAACCAGTTCCAAAGATTTTGTCTTTACACTAATGATTTTGTTGAAACATTTACGACAAAATTGTTGATACTAGGAGACAAATTTGAATTTATTAATATTTTGTGCATATTTCTTCATGAGTTTTCACAGTTCTTCAAGGACGGGTTAACGACAACTTAAAATTCCAAATGCATACTCGATTTCAAGTTAAAATTTTGTTTAAAATAAAGTGTTGAAAGTAGGGTTTTTTCCCCGGGATCCCGTTCCCGGGAATCCGCTATTTTTTTGCTTCCACTTTCCCGGGAATTATGAGCGGGAATTCCCGGGAAATTTTCTTTGCAGTATTTTATATAAAATGGAGGAATAATTACTACTAAAATATTATTTTTAGTACCATCATTCTCATTACATTTCCAAAATCTACTGTAACTATTATACCCTCCACCATAGGATGGGGGTATATTAAGTTTGTCATTCCGTTTGTAACGAAATCGAAATATTGCTCTAAGACACCATAAAGTGGGTCGTGGTGAAATTGTGAGTCGATCTAAGCATGTCCGTCCGCGTCCGTCTGTTGAAATCCCGCTAACTTCCGAACGAAACAAGCTATCGACTTAAAACTTGGCACAAGTAGTTGTTATTGATGTAGGTCGGATGATATTGCAAATGGGCCATATCGGTCCACTTTTACGTATAGCCCCCATATAAACGGACCCCCAGATTGGGCTTGCGGAGCCTTTAAGGGAAGCATATTTCATACGATTTGGCTGAAATTTGGTACGTGGTGTTAGTATATGGTCTCTAGGAGCCACCGTGGTGCAATGGTTAGCATGCCCGCCTTGCATACATAAGGTCGAGGGTTCGATTCCTGCTTCGACCGAACACCAAAAAATTTTTCAGCGGTGGATTATCCCACCTCAGTAATGCCGGTGACATTTCTGAGGGTTTCAACGCTTCTCTAAGTGGTTTCACTGCAATGTGGAACGCCGTTCGGACTCGGCTATAAAAAGGAGGTCCCTTGTCATTGAGCTTAACATGGAATCCGGCAGCAATCAGTGATAAGAGAGAAGTTCAGTAATGTGGTATCACAATGGACTGAATAGTCTAAGTGAGCCTGATACATCGGGCTGCCACCTAACCTAAACTAACCTAGTATATGGTCTCTAACAACCATGCAAAAAAATTTATCCATATCGGTTCATAATTATATATAGCCCCCATATAAAATGATCCCCAGATTTGGCTTTCGGAGCCTCTAAGAGAAGCAACTTTCATCCGATCCGGCTGAAATTTGGTACATTGTGTTAGTATGTGGTCACTAACAACCATGCAAAAATTGGTCCCTATCGGTCCGTAATTATATAGCCCCCACATAAACCGATCCTCAGATTTCAACTCCAGAGCCTCTTGGAGGAGCAAAATTCATCCGATCCGGTTGAAATTTGGTACGTGACGTTAGTATATGGTCTCTAACAACCATGCAGGAATTGGTCCATATCGGTTCATAATTATATATAGCCCCCACATAAACCGATCCCCAGATTTGGTTTTGGTGCCTCTTGGAGGAGCAAATTTCCATATTTCAACTCTGGCACAAGTAATTCTATTGTGGATGACAGTCTTTCGTAGAAGTTCCTACGCAATCCATGGTGGAGGGTACATAAGATTCGGCCTGCCCGAACTTACGGCCGTATATACTTGTTTTCAACTATTTTTATTGTAACTAAGGGACATCAAATCCATTTTGAGTCTCATGTGTATGGGGCATAAGTTTAGCCTAAGTAGAGAAGAAAATATAATATAATTTAATTGTTTTTGGTATTTTTGTTTAGAAAAAATAAACTATGAAATAAAATATTTTAAGTAAAAATTTGCAATTGCTTTGGAAATTTCATTCTCCTATTTGAATATGGTACCACGTAGTAATAGTTGCCTTGTACGCCATATATAGTCGTGGGTTTTTGGCCCAAGTTAAAAGAATGTTGCTTTTCCTAATTTTGTAACGTCATATTTCTGTAAACCAGCATTTCAATAGACTTGTAGACTAATGGCGTTTTCTTTTCTTCTATAAAATGCGCACTTTTTTTGCATTTTGTCCGGAAAATGTACTTTTTAGGTTCTTTTCTAAAAAAAACTGGCAAAAGCGCGAAAAGGCTTCGAATTCTTTTGTTAAAATAGCGCCACGCATAGAGGCAAATTGCGGGCATTTTCAGCACCGCCACCAAACGAGAGTGCTGCGATTGCCCTGTTTCCTTCTTTGAATTCTTGGCTGCCCGCTGAAATGACAGCATTTTTTTAGGTTGCTGGCAACAATTAAAAAATGCGCATTCTGTACAGACAAAATGAAGGCAAAGCAGTTTTTTTTAGAAAAGAAAACACCATAAGTAAACCTTTATAAACAATGGGTCATTTTACCTTATATAACCACTTTTGCAATTGCATAATTTCAAAATATCTTCATAATTATTGCAAGGATGTGTTTATGAAATATTAAAATGACAACTTTTATTATGATAGTTAATTTAATTTCAAATATAGATGGTGTATTCCTATTGGGTATATTGACCGAGCATGAGAATATAGAGTACCAAATTTCATCCGATCCGGCTGAAATTTGGTACATGGTGTTGGTATATGTTCTCTAATGACCATACAAAAATTGGTCTACATCGGCCCATAATTATATATAGCCCCCATATAAACCGATCCCCAGATTTGACCTCCGGAGCATCTTAGAGGAGCAAAAGTCATCCGATCCGATTGAAATTTGGTACGTGGTGTTAGTATATGGTATCCAACAACCATGCAGGAATTGGTCCATATCGGTCCATAATTATACATAGCCCCCATATAAATGGATCCCCAGATTTGTCCTCCGGATCCTCTTGGAGGAGCAAAATTCATCCGATCCGGTTGAAATTACGAATATGGTGTTAGAATGTGGTATCTAACAAACACGCAGGAATTGGTCCATATCGGTCCATAATTATATATAGCCCCCATATAAACCGTTCCCCAGATTTGATATCCGGAGCCTTTTGGAGGAGCAAAATTCATCCGATCCGGTTGAAATTTGCAACGAGGTGTTAGTATAAGGCCGCTAATAACCATGCCAAAATTGGTCCATATCGGTCTATAGTTATATATAGCCGATTCCCAATCGCACAAAAGTTGGTCCATATCGGTTCATAATCATGGTTGCCACTCGAGCCAAAAATAATCTACCAAAATATTATTTTTATAGAAAACATTGTCAAAATATTTTTTCCATAGAAAATTTTGTCAACATTTTATTTCTATAGAAAATTTTGTCAAAATTTTATTTCGATAGAAAATTTTGTTAAAATGTTATTTCTATAGAAAATTTTTTCAAAATTTTATTTCTATAGAAATTTTTTTCCAAATTTTATTTCTATAGTTTTTGTTCCAAATTTTACCTCTATAGAAAATGTTGTCAAAATTTTATTTCTATAGAAACTTTAAACTTAATTATATACGTATTTAATCGGCCTTATTTAGTTTAATAATACCACGTATGGACTATGTGATATATATTACGGTGTTAGGAAGTTTTAAGATACGTTGCCATCGGCAAGTGTTACCGCAACCCAAGTAATTCGATTGTGGATGACAGTCTTCAGTAGAAGTTTCTACGCAATCCATGGTGGAGGGTACATAAGCTTCGGCCTGGCCGAACTTACGGCCGTATATACTTGTTATTACTTTTTTGGCGACGCTTTTTTTTGCTGGGTTGTTATTACAAAATGTTTCTTATTTTAGTATAATATACATGACAGCGCCTTATAACCGTAGCTGTAGGTCATTTCTAATTTATTGAAATGTCTAAATATATGCCACATTGAATCAAGTTTCCCTTTGGCCGGGATCCCGGGAAATTCGAAAAAATTCCCGCTTTCCCGGGAATGGAAAAAGTCCGGGGAAAACCACTAGTTGAAAGACTTTTCCTTTTTTAACGCCTTTTAGCTTTGTAGAAACTTGGCAACTTATGCCAAGTTTCAAGTCGATAGCTTGTTTCGTTCGGAAGTTAGCGTGATTTCAACAGACGGGCGGACGGACATTGCTAGATCGACTCAGAATTTCACCACGACCCAGAATATGGGTCTTAGGCTATGGGGTCTTAGGCTAATATTTCGATGTGTTACAAACGGAATGGCAAAATTAATATGCCCCCATCCTATGGAGGGTATAAAAAATTTAACAAAAATTATAACTGTATTTTTTATAATTTATAATTAAATTAAAATTTAATTTTTTATATTACAAAAAATTTTTCTTCTTATTGGGTATGTGTGTATACTAAACTTTCATATTAGATCAATTATTTTTTCCAATATGGTTGCTAACATCTCAAAGTACAAAATTTCAATGAATCGGATAAAATATAATTTATTTAGACTTCAAAAAATCATAAAGTGAATTGATTCACATTTAATTTCATAAGAAAGAACATTTTAAGATTTTCGATTAGTTAAATATGGCTGATGTGTTCTTGCCTTCCTTCTTATTTCGTTCACAACGCAATATAATGAAATAAATTATGTATTATAATTTATAAAATCATTTGGTATCTTTTTTAAGCTCCATGAAGTCATCCTTCATTATAGTGACTTTCCTATTGGCCGGCTTACCTATCTAACCCGGTTTCATTTAATATTCTCCAAGGAGCGTTTAACATTTCCATTTGTCGAACAGAAAAAAGTCGTTAATGAAGACGTAAATACACAAAGAAAATACCAAAAGTTAGACAGCAAACAGAGTAATTAATTCATCAACAACTTTTGCCTATAAAAAAATTCAATTTAGAAACAAAAACAACAACAACAATATACCACTTTTACTATATAGCAGCCTATTGAGGATACTCAAGGAAACAGGCATACCATCTATGCCCTCCATTATACACAGGAGGAGCAACCCACCTAGTACGAAAAAAGAAAAGAAAACTAAAGCAAATATATTCATTGGCTTTAATTTCTTGCAACCTACAATGGTATTGTGCTAGGGTGAATCATTTAAAGAGTTATGTGTGTATGTAGGTGTGAGTGAGTGAGAGATTTGTATTTATATGAATTGAGAGATATGGGGAAAAAGATATTTGTTCGTACACACGCACACATATGTTGGTTAAAGAGAATTTGGGGCATATCACTATGTACATTGTTAAGATTAAATGTTATGGGGTTTTTATAACCTATGATAACCCATAACGAAATGTTGAAACCCTACTTACAGGCTATTAGGAAATAACCAAAAAAACTATTATGGTACACTGAAAAAAATATGAAAATTCGGTATAAGAGATATATATTCTAATTTTAATTTTAAAAAGACAAAATTGCAAAGTACGAAATATCTGTATTTTAAAGAAACAACATCTTTGGTTAGGAATCACAATCGCCGATAACGGCTAAAAACACACCCCCCTCACGATATGACTTCGCAAGTGCTTTTGACTACTTCACTTGTTAAAAAAAAAAAAAAACTCCACACCAAAAATTTTAATGGAATATAAAGAACTATGTAATTCAAAATGTAATTGGTTCAATATTTTTATACCTGGCGCCACACTGTGGAACAGGGTATTATAAGTTAGTTTGTAACACCCACACCCTCAAAAAAATCGCTTCTGTAACATATACCCCAAACACATTTTGCTTCAAGCGTATATATTTTCATGTTTGGTCCAAACAAAATATTGTTTGTATTGTTCAAACATATTATGTTTCACCTTAGAAAAAAATTTAATAAAATTTTCTTTGTGTGAATATATTTTTAAGGCGCCAATTGGTTACTTCCATTATTTCACTTGCAGCATACTCTCTAGGTCTCTTTTTCTAAACACATATATGTTTATAGGCCATTTCTAAATTAATATATGTTTGCATCTAAGCATATTATATTTACAAAAATTTTATGTCCCAAACATAATATGTTCTAACATATTAACATATATGTCCCAAACATGTTATGCTAGTTTATGAACATTATATGCTTGCACTTAAAAATATTGTGTTAAACAATTTGAGTTCCAAACATATAATTTTTACACCCAAACATATGAAAAACAGTCTTTTTCGTCCGTGGATGTCAACCCTTTAATGAGCGGAGAACGTGTTCAACAGAACGTCTTACAGCTTCCCAGTTCCTTGCATTTTGTACCGTCTTGTAAATTATATTTCCCGGGGAGCCATACCAAATTTAATATTCAAGCTCTCACCGCAATTCTGCATACACCCAGAAAAAAGTGCCTTCGAAACTAAAGGGAAAAATTTTCATCAATATAGTTTATCCATTTTATTTCCATTAAGGTAAATTTTTGTGAAAAATAATAAAATTTACTCGTTTCAGTAAAAAAATCCTAAACTGAAAGCAGTTAGGAATAGTCCATTAACTAGAATAAGGCATGGAATTTTACTCATACTATTTTCTTCGCTGGGTATAAGAATTTACTACTGAAAAAGAAAATTTTATTCACCGATAACAAAGCATTCGTAAAAATAAACAAAAACCGAACTAAAACCAAGTTTCTTCAAAATTAGTAAAATTTCTTATAAAATGATAATTGCGACTTCCTTTATAATAGAAAGTTTTTCATACATACGAACAACACTTGGCATAGAAAAATATTTTAGTTTATTCGTACTAAGAAGTATGCAATCCTTTCAAAACTTAAGGAAACACACTTGTTATAATATAGGAAATTTTCCTAAATTTCTATTGTCTACCTGTAATCGATACCTGTCATCGTAATCGATGTGTTTGCGCGTGGGTGTAATCGATATATTTCGCGTCGGTTGTTTTTTTAGTTGGAATCGCGTTGTTTTGGTATACGGAGAGATTGTTAAAAAATAATATGGTAAAATAATATAATAAATAACAATAAAATAATTAAAATATTTTTTATTTTAAATTAGTGAGAAAAATTTTCGTTTTTTTAAATAAATCTATCAATGTTCGTGATAGTGTATAAAGAAAGAAAACACCAGCAGAATAACAACCCTTTCATTTGTCTTCATTTTGGAATCTTCAATTATCAGGTAATATTCAGTGACGCTAACCTTTTGCAACAAAAATGTTTTATGATTTTTTATATTTGTAGGTATTGAAATTGTAAAAGGAGGACAAAATCGTTAGGCAGCAACTTATTAAAAGTGAAAAGTACAAGAAGAAGAAAAAGTGCGTTTTACAGTTGATAATATCACACGGAAATTGGAAATAGTGGAATAATAAACTAATATTTCAAAGAGATTCGATTCTGTTGATTCTTAATAAATATATTCAATATATTAATAAAACATGTCTTTTATTGAAGATAAAATTGTTTATAGAAATAAATAAAATGTATTTAAAAACGAAGGTAAGCAGTTCTAATTATGAAGTAAAAGTTTTACCACAAATGTGCAAGATTTGTCGAAATGAATGAAAAAATTTCAATAAAATCATTCCATATATGAATTCAAATTAGTTAAATTTTTTCATTCTGTAGTATAGTGGTATATAAATATAGGAAAATGTTAACTAATATATGGAATGCATTATTCCTAATTTCTACGAAAATCACATCGTTCAAACAAATAAAAATGTCTTTGGCGCTATACGAAGTTCAACTTTCCTCACAATGAGTTCATTTTAACTTAAAGAAGGGGTCACTTTTTTCTGGGTGTACCGGGTGCAACTAAAGAAAATGGTATATGCTCAACTAAAGAAAATGGTATATCCATGTCTTTTATCTCAATCTTGCCATTTATCTATCGTCTCTTGTTGGTTGTTCGTTATGAAGTTTAAAGTTTACCTTGCTGTTTGCTACACGCTCACAAAAAATCGCTTCTGTAACATATACTCCCAAACATATTTTGCTTCAAGCATATATATTTTTGGGTATTGCCCAAACATTTATATTTTTGATCTCTTCCAATATATAATATGTTTGAAAGCATATTGGTCTAAACAATATATGTTTGGGTAGTCTAAGTTCCAAACATTTTGTATTTTTGCATATTATATTATATGCTTAAAAAAAATTCTCCCAAACAATATTGTGCTCAAAATTTTATTTATTTATTTATATATTTACAATCATAATGATTTATGAATTATGAAAATAAACAGGTAATATAGGTGCTAACAACATAGGTTTTCGATCTGAATGCTCAAAATTTTGTTTCTGACCAATTGTATATTCCCCGACATCTTTCTCACTTCCACGAGATTTTTTAGTTCTTAGCACCTTTTTCTATAATACAAACATTGTAGAAGAAATTATTCAATTGTATGATTTTTTATTTTATTTTAATTTTACCTTTTGCCGGACGGGGATTCGAACAGCGGACCACACAGTTTGTAAGGATCAAAGAAGTAGCTGATCAATTGCCCAAGGAAAAATAAAATGTTAATTTTGTAATAACAAGCAAGAACCACCAACTTAATTCAATATCGCTCCCTGTTAAATAGCGCTCCAAGCTACTAAACACATATATGTTTATAGGCTATTTCTAAATTAATATATGTTTGCATCCAAGCATATTATATTTACAAACATTTTATGTCCCAAACATAATATGTTCTAACATATTAACATATATGTCCCAAACATGTTATGCTAGTTTATGAACATTATATGCTTGCACTCAAAAATATTGTGTTTAAAAATTTGTGTTCCAAACATATAATGTTTATAGCCAAACATATGAAAAACAGTCTTTTTCATCCGTGTAGGCGATATGCTAAATTAATTCTCCGTACTGAAAGCTGCTTGTTCGCTCTAGTTTGTTTCCGTAGGATCATTGCCCACATCTCACATCTAGAGAGAAGAATGAACCACATTCCCTCAACTCATCTCCATTTGTATCTTTCTTTTGCTCGGGGGCTTCCTATGTCTGTCTTAGGCTGTTCTGACGTGTCTGCCCTATTGAAATTACCATGTCGTCTATGTGCATTTCCATTACTAGAGGCAGATGCCGTCTTGTTAGTAGTAGTAGTTCGGTCTTTTTCGTGACTATTTGTAATCCTTGCGTGTCTATCCAGTCTTTCGTACGTATTATGGTTTTGCGAAGTTTGCGTTGAACCTCTTCTGTATTTCTCACCCTTATCACAGCGGTTATATTATGAACGTATCTTCAGTATTTCGTCGTATGTTGCACTCCAGAGATCTGGTCCGAGGATTGAGTCTTGTGTGGCACCTGAGATTTCTTCTGTTACTTCTTTAAGGATTCCTAGTGTTGGTTTTCCAGCTCTAAATCCGAATTGTCTCGCGGACAGACTCCTGGCCTTCATCAGTGCTGATAGTGTCATGTCTAAACTCGATTTTAAAGATAGTATTTCGTATTTCGTTATGTGAAATGTCGTCTTTAGAGTGCGTGTTACGTTTCTGTTAAAGCGTTCCTAATATCTACCCAGCAAAAAAAGAGCTTCCAAAAAAATAGTTTGGATTCCCATTTGTGATCCGTTAATAGTGCAAACTTGGATCATCTCCAATGATCCTTTGCTTTAGAAGTTGTGCCTTAGAAGTCGTTTGGATGCAGAAATAAAAAAAAATAAAAAACAATTTTTTTTTCCCAATTTCACGTTTTATTTTTATCAGTATTTTTTGTTATTTTTATTTGCTTCTAATTTATACAAATTGACAAGTAAGGAAAGTCTAAAGTCGGGCGGGGCCGACTATATTATACCCTGCACCACTCTGTAGATCTAAATTTTCGATACCATATCACATCCGTCAAATGTGTTGGGAGCTACATATATAGGTTTGTCCCAAATACATACATTTAAATATCACTCGATCTGGACAGAATTTGATAGACTTCTACAAAATTTATAGACTCAAAATTTAAGTCTGCTAATGCACTAGGATGGAACACAATGTTAGTAAAAAAAAATATGGGGAACATTTAAATCTGAAGCAATTTTAAGGAAACTTCGCAAAAGTTTATTTATGATTTATCGCTCGATATATATGTATTAGAAGTTTATGAAAATCAGAGTCATTTTTACAACTTTTCGACTAAGCAGTGGCGATTTAACAAGGAAAATGTTGGTATTTTGACCATTTTTGTCGAAATCAGAAAAACATATATATGGGAGCTATATCTAAATCTGAACCGATTTCAACCAAATTTGGCACGCATAGCAACAATGCTAATTCTACTCCCTGTGCAAAATTTCAACTAAATCGGAGTTAAAAATTGGCCTCTGTGGTCATATGAGTGTAAATCGGGCGAAAACTATATATGGGAGCTATATTTAAATCTGAACCGATTTCAACCAAATTTGGCACGCATAGCAACAATGCTTATTCTACTCCCTGTGCAAAATTTCAACTAAATCGGAGTTAAAAATTGTCCTCTGTGGTCATATGAGTGTAAATCGGGCGAAAGCTATATATGGCAGCTATATCTAAATCTGAACCGATTTCAACCAAATTTGGCACGCATAGCTACAATGCTAATTCTACTCCCTGTGCAACCAAATTGGGGTAAAACTCTGGCTTCTGGGACCGTATTAGTCCATATCGGGCGAAAGATATATATGGGAGCTATATCTAAATCTGAACCGATTTCAATAAAATTTGGCACACTTGACTATAGTGCTAATTGTTCTTCTTGTGCAAAATTTTAAGCAAATTAGGGGAAAACTCTGGCTTCTGGGCCATATAAGTCCATATCGGGCGAAATATATATATGGGAGGTATATCTAAATCTGAACCGATTTCTTCCAAAATCAATAGGGATCTATTCTGAGCCAAAACACATACTTGTGCCAAATTTGAAGTCGATTGGACTAAAACTGCGACCTAGACTTTGATTACAAAATTGTGTTCACGGACAGACGGACATCGCTATATCGACTCGGGAGCCCACCCTGAGCATTTTTGCCAAAGACACCATGTGTCTATCTCGTCTCCTTCTGGGTGTTGCAAACATATGCACTAACTTATAATACCCTGTTCCACAGTGTGGAGCAGGGTATAAAAAACTTCTTCGGTTCCACCGGAGGTTGAACCTGAGTCTGTTGGTACCATAACAGAAAGCCTTATCACACTCAGCCGCAAACGCCATTGTACACGATGCATCAAAACGTTTATTCAAATGTTTCTGATATGAACCTAATATGACACCACGGCATGACATTCTATCTACTTCCTGATATGTTCTTTATTATTATGAATGAACAAATAAAGAACGGTTGCTCAAATCTCACTAGCGGCAATTTTTTTTTTTATTAAATATTTTTCTAAAAAAATATTTTTTATGTTATTTAGGTTAGGTTGTAAAGGATGACATCAATTTTTGTGTTGAAATTGATGTCCACTTAGACCAGTATAGATCCATTGTGATTCCTCGATTTCATCTTTCTATCTTCTTCCTTCCGATGCGGTCCGCTTTGTCCCAGGGCTTCCTCCTGCTCGTTCTCTTTGAAAGAAATCTCAGAACATCCAA
The DNA here is from genome assembly GCF_050003625.1 of Haematobia irritans. NCBI lineage: Eukaryota > Metazoa > Arthropoda > Insecta > Diptera > Muscidae > Haematobia > Haematobia irritans. The sequence goes on from NC_134397.1 coordinate 62,391,072, forward strand.
CCAGAGGCCCTGATGAATGCAAGTATGTTCCTTAAGCTGCACTACCGCAGATCAGAGGAGAGCCTGAAAGAAAAAGGAGCCCAGTATCTTGTTTCTTCTAAAGGATAAAGCTGGACACTGGCACAGGAAGTGGTAAGAGTCCTCCGTAACTTCCGAGTCCAGGTACCATCTTCAGATATAATCGTCTTTAAGTCGTATTACTACCATGTATTTCCCAAGTGTGTTATGTCCTGTTATGATACCAATCAGTGGCCGCAATTCTTCTCTGTTCATCGACATCAAAATTTCGCAGTTCCTACGTTTTTCGTCCCATATCAACTAGGTTTGCTCGCAATCAACCGAAGTAACCCAGCGTCTTCGCCATATTTCGTCATATTTTACCTATATCCTGTAATGATAAGAAGACAGTGGAGGAAAAACGTCCGCTAGGACATTATTAGTTCCACGAGCGCCCTCCTTAGCCAGCACATCCGCTTCCTCATTTCCTATTATCCCATAGTGCCCAGCACAGAATTATATTATGCTGTTCAGTGAGAATCTTGAGTTCTCTATGACAGCGGCTGACTACCTTAGACCTTATGTCAGCACTGCACAATGCCTTTATAGCTGCTTGACTGTCGATGAAGAAGCTGATATCGCTTCTGAATAACGGCCTCATCAACAGCGACTCAGCAGCCTTTGTGATTGCAGAAATCTCAGCCTAAAAAATACTGCAATCACTATCCAGCGTGTATGACTCCCTTATTTCTAGTTCACTGCAATAGATTCCGCTGCCCGTTCCTTCCTCCATTTTCGATCCGTCCGTATACATGTTCAGGGTTCCGAAGGGTATCCTCCTGTCTTCCCACTCCTCTATACTTAGTATAATGTATTTCAGTTTGTTATGATAAACATGCTCCGTCTCTCTATACTGCCCGGCCAGAATCTCAGTATGCCTGCAGGCTGTCCTCTCCAGCGTGTTCAAGCTCTTAAGTCTCAGAAGTGTCAGTTCCGCCGTCTTCCTGATGTGTAAATCGAGTGGGATAACTCCCATCAGTACCTCCAAAGCGGCAGTGGCTGTGGTCCTCATAGCGCCTGTCTTGTAAATAAGTGCAGTCCTATTTATCCTATTTATTCTCGGCATACGATTTTGGTGGCTCACGATTGTCCACCAAACATGACAACCATATATGGCCACAGGTCTTACAACCGCGTTATAAAGCCAGCCCATCTCTGCCCGACCAATTTCTGGCACGAGTATAATGCCGCATAGGCCGTCTTTATGGATCCGCAGTATTCTCCATCCAGTTTAGTTTGGAATCCAAAAGAACTCCCAGGTAGCTTGCTGATTTCGAGAGGGTCAGCTTCGTGCCCTGGAATTCAGGCGACTTGTAACCGACAACCTCTCTCCTCCTGGTGAACAGTATCAGCTCCGTCTTTCCAGGGTTCACCCCTAATCCGCATCCTAGTGTCCAATCCGAAAGATACTGCTTTTAAGTTAGACATCGTCTTTACTTTTTTTCGGCATATACTTTTGTATAAATATATTTCTTCCATTAAAAAAGAAAATTAAAAATTATCGTAATTTGCAAAACCTTCCCAAAAGAAGCTCCATGGAAGTGAAAAAGTCAAAAGGCACAGGTTCAAATGCCGCGAAGATGATTTTGTTAATATTATTTTTCTACTTTTTTATTGATTTTCTATTCTTTTTTGCGAAATTTAATTGTCCAAAACTTAAATTTTCACTTAAAACGGTCTTATTCCGTACTTTCTAAGACTTTAAAAGAAATGTTTGTGGAACAACTTCAATTTTTTTTTGTGGGTATCGTCGCCAGTAGGACGATAGATCTTGAAGTGTGGTTACCCTGTTGTGCGGCTTGTACGTCGTCTGATTTTGCATTACCAGGTCGGAATCCGTATTGTCAGAAATATTCGATGAAATAAGAAGAAATGTTTACTCAGCTAAAGGGGGCACCCTATTATTCTGATTATACACAAAGTATACACGTTGATTATATATCTATTTAGATACATTATTTGCTTTTGAGGATTGCGAGCAAGGGTATATGGAAGAGTAATGAATACATGAGTTGTCAGTATTTAATTATGTTAATCAGTCGTTTTTATTGTTACATTTTGATGGTAATGTTTCTTGCTCTATTGTTGTTGTTATTGTTGTTCTTATAATTGTTGTTTCTACTGATGATGGCACGTGATATATTTTTTAAGTATGCCTCATAAAATCTACCCCCCCCCCCCCAAAAACATAGAGAATAACAGCAACCAAAAATACTATCATGAGGACATGACATACTTGGCTTTCTCTGCAAAACTTTATCCTTTACTCTTAGGTAGGAGTAATAAGCTCCGTCAGCGAATGTCTTAGAAATACATATATATTCGAGATAGGAAACATTTTCTTGAAAGCTTAAGCAAATATAGAATTGCACGAAGGGGTGGAGAAGGGAGAAAATACCACAATTAGTAGAGAAATACATTTGTAGATGTGGTGAAGATAGACTGGAAGATAAGCACGGTTTTCACGAGTTAAATAAGACAAAAAGTTATAAAGAGAATTTCCAAGTAATAATTCCTAAGAATGCTATAACAAATATAGATACACTCATAGAAAAAAGCATGTACGGTGTGCTCATTTCTAAACAATTCGTTCGAGAAAGTGAATCAGCGAGAAAGCGGTGTCAATCTGACAACGATAAAATGACAACATGCGTTGTCAAAACAACAACTAGCGTTCATGATCTGCAAACGTTATGATTTCCGCTACCGTAACTCGAACCTGTGATTTCTGCACCATACGCGTTAACAATCGCCTTAGCACATTGCACTACCGAGGGAGTTGCCATAAAAACGTCTAACGATTATTTTAAGACTTTTCATGGCCAAAGAAAAACGAATGCCGTTCATGAAATCGTGAACGCCCGTGGAAGAAATTGTGAACATTCCGTTTTGATTTTTTGTGAACGTTTCCGTTTCATTTTGTCACCGTCCGTTCACGACTATGGAATGTACTTTTTTCTATTAGTGTATATTTCTCAAGAAACAATAAATAGAATTTCGAAATAATATAGAATAGAAAAGCTAGAGAATGCCTCATTACATGGAAAAGATGAATTCCTAACAATAAAGGTGACGCACAGGATCTATGGAAGCGTAGTTAGGTCAATCCTGGTATATGCGTCGATAGTCTTTTGGACATCAATGGAGAGGAACATTGAAATTTTATAACGGGTTCAACGCGTATGTTGTCATGATGACTGCGATGAGAATGAAGATGATGGGAGAATGTATGGAAACACAAATCGAACTATCAAACTATAGTCGATAGTCTACTGGTATAGAGATTTACAACGGGTCCACCGGACATGCTATCTTGGATCAATGAAGATTACGTCAACCAGAGCTTAAAGAAATGATACTGGACTATAGAGATCTAAACCTATTGAGGTTTAGATCAAAAGCGAAGCTGTCATTACTGCCATGAGAATGAAGGTGATGGGAAGGTGACGGTGGGTGTATGTTATTGGCGGAAACCGCAATAATCCATGATAAAATACTTCTGGTGGCCATAGTTGCCGAGTGTGACATTCTGACGCCAGTAAGATGGTCATGGTAGAGTGGGACCTCAGAACAGATACAAGAGGGAAATAGCTGATACATCAATGGATCGAAGATGGGTGAGAACAATGAAGTTAATAACAGACGTTACGGTTCGATCTCGAACCATATTGGAATGCAAAAGAATGAGTGCCGGGATAAGAGTAACGTAAAGGCGAACTATCGCTGTGGTCGACAAAAAACGTAGGTCATAGTTCGGTCCCCAAAATAATGTAAGATGTGCCAATCGTAGTGGATTACACTCTGACTAAAAAACTTTCAATTCCCAGCAGTGTGGCTTGGTGCACACGGACCCCGGGGAATAAACGATATATAGATTTCTATACTGATGGCTCCAAATTGGATGGACAATTTAAAGAAATCGTCTTAAATTAACTGAAATATTGAATAACAGGTTGGCTGATAAGTCCCCGGTCTGACACATATATGGCGTCGCTAGTATTAAATTATTTTTATATAGTACCAACCTTGAAATGATTGGTATCAAAATTTGACGTCTGTAATCAATAAGTTTGTGAGATAGAGCGTCTTTTGTGAAGCAACTTTTGTTATTGTGAAAAAAAAAATGGAAAAAAAGGAATTTCGTGTTTTGATAAAATACTGTTTACTGAAGGAAAAAAATACGGTGGAAGCAAAAACTTGGCTTGATAATGAGTTTCCGGGCTCTGCCCCAGGGAAATCGACAATTAATTCAAGCGTGGTGAAATGAGCACGGAGGACGGTGAACGCAGTGGGCGCCCGAAAGAGGTGGTTACCGACGAAAACATCAAAAAAATCCACAAAATGATTTTGAATGACCGTAAAATGAAGTTGATCGAGAAAGCAGAGGCCTTAAAGATATCAAAGGAACGTGTTGGTCATATCATTCATCAATATTTGGATATGCGAAAGCTCTGTGCAAAATGGGTGCCGCGCGAACTCACATTTGACCAAAAACAACAACGTGTTAATGATTCTGAGCGTAATACACCCGAGTTATTCCGTCGATATGTGACAATGGATGAAAAATGGCTCCATCGCTACACTCCTGAGTTTAATCGACAGTCGGCTGAGTGGACAGCGACCGGTGAACCGTCTCCGAAGCGTGGAAAGGCTCAAAAGTCCGCTGGCAAAGTAATGGTCTCTGTTTTTTGGGATGCGCATGGAATAATTTTTATCGATTATCTTGTGAAGGGAAAAACCATCAACAGCTATTATATGGCGTTATTGGAGCTTTTGAAGGTCGAAATCGCGGCAAAACAGCCCCATATGAAGAAGAAAAAAGTCTTGTTCCACCAAGACAACGTACCGTGCCAGTCATTGCGAACGATGGCAAAAATTCATGAATTGGGCTTCGAATTGCTTCCCCACCCACCGTATTCTCCAGATCTGGCCCCCAGCAACTTTTTCTTGTTCTCAGACCTCAAAAGGATGCTCTCAGGGAAAAAATTTGGCTGCAATGAAGGGGTGATCGCCGAAACTGAGGCCTATTTTGAGGTAAAATCGAAGGACTACCAAAATGGTATCAACAAATTGGAAGGTCGTTATAATCGTTGTATCGCTCTTGAAGAGAACTATGTTGAATAATAAAAACTAATTTTGACAAAAAAAATGTGTTTTTCTTTGTTAGACCGGGTACTTATCAGCCAACCTGTTATATAGACTAACGGCCATTTTCATATAGCTCCGTTAGGCTTTAACTGCCAGTTAACAGAAAGTAAATTGCAAATGTCTTCTCTTCGGTTAACTTTAACTGAAGAAGTTTTCAGGACTTAAGTTTCTAACTGACGTATGGAATATACACTGAAAAAAAAGCATGCCCGGTTCCAAAGATTTTGTCTTTACTTTAAAAAATTTGGTATTGATTCCGAGCCAAAGAAGCGGAGAATACAAGTAAGGATACTTTGAAGACACAATTCCCTTTTAAATTTGGGTTTTGTGTACTTGCTTCTAGGAAGCAAATTTTAATTTTTCGCTTTTTCAGCTATTTTTCTTCATATGCTGTCAAAGTCCTTTAAAAACGAGTTAACGACAACTTTATTTTCCAAATTAAGAATTGACTTCCAGTAGTAATTATGCTATGTTTCAAGTAAAAAACGTCTTTAAAATAAAGTGTTGAAAAACATGTCCTATATTTCAACGATTTTTTGCTTTGTAGTCAAGATGCAAAAAGACAACAAATTTAAAGACAATTTCATTAAATTTAAAGAATTTTTCTGAATTATTAAAGTCAGGTTGACCTTAGTCCAAATAATTTTTCTTTCATGTTATGATACCCATTTTTAAGTGAAATCACTTAATTATAAGGACAATACGACTTCATTGAAAAGTTTTTCGACTTTTGGACAAAGAAAAAAACTTTATATTAGAGAAATGCGTCTTCTATGCTAAGAGAAATTTGCATTCGTATTTTAAAGACATGAAATCTTTGACCTCACGACAATATTTTTTTCAGTGTATAGTCAAGATTACAGATATGTTCATAGTGCGGTTTAAAAGTTCGTTAGCTAATGAAGCACTAACGGAGCTTCATGAAAATGGGGGTAAGACTTATTTTTTTTTTTTGAATTAAGAAAACATATTTTACTTTGAAGTGTCAGTTATATTTTGAATTTTTAAACTGGCCAGATGGGTCGCTAAAAACGTCTTTATTTTAATAAAGCCACATACAAATTAGGCTCCGAATCAATACCAAAATCCTTAAGGGAAAGTCGAAATCTTTAGAACCAAGTAAAGTTTTTTTTTTTGAGTGCATGCAATAATCTACTATATGTTATTTTGTATTATCCATTTTGTATTGTCTTCCTAATTAAAAATTCATATTATCGACCTACATCAAAATTTCTCTGCTTTCCCCTAAAATTTATGATTTAAATGTTCAAATATCAAACAATCATATTGGTTACTGGCATTAGACTGGCGTTTAGAACCAAACAGAAAGGGATTCCAATCAATTTGCCAAAACAAGGCCATCGTATAGAAACATTTTTCAATTGATGTGATTGCAATTTGCCATAAATCGTTTTGTGGCCACGTAGCTTTGGCTGTTTCGTATTCGATATGTTGTTCACTTTGTATTCATTTTGAATTGTAAAAGAACCCTGAATGTAAAGAACCTCCTAGTGATGTCAAAATACAGCCAAGAGAAGGATGGAAACGCAGTCAAAGAGTAACCAAATTGGCATACATTACTCGCAAATATTCCCAATGAAATGAAGATTTTGATGTGATTCTCTATAGCCCTAAGGCAGTTTCAATACGCATTCAAATGATGTTGTCCTTTTGTAGGTGTGGGTTGACAAATTTGTTCTCCCTGGCTTCAGGGAAAACAATGGAAATGTGCTTGCAATATTAATAAATGCACAGAAAAATGATGATATACATAGTATACAGATGTTGTAAATGTTTAAAATTGTAGTAAATTATTTTTCATTAAAGTTACACAAACTTAAAATTTAACTGACATTTCTCAAGAACCAACTGAACCTATTACTTTTTAATTGTAATATTTTCAGTCACACAAATGATGAATCACAAAAAACAATTAAAAATTAATTTATTCAGTTAAAAAATTATTTTATGCAATTATTTTTGTAATTGATTGTTTGATTTTTTTTTTAATTTCATAAATATAGGTTAGGTTAGGTGGCAGCCCGATATATCAGGCTACTCATTCCTTTGTGATAACACATTGGTGAACTTCTCTAATATTAATTTTTTCTGTGATATTTGCATCATTAAGCGGATAAGTTGCCCCGATTATATTGGCACCTGAAATATATTGAGGTCATATGACATTAGTACTTTTGTATTACATTTAACTAAAGAACATTTATTTTACACTGCGCCACACTGTGGAACAGAGTATTATAATTTAGTGCATATGTTTGCAACACCCAGAAGGAGACGAGATAGACACATGGTGTCTTTGGCAATATTGCTAGGTCGCAATTTTAGTCCAATCGACTTCAAATTTGGCACAAGTATGTTTTTTGGGTCAGAATAGAACCCTATTTGGTTTAAATCGGTTCAGATTTAGATATAGCTCCTATATAGATCTTTCGCCAGATATCTACTAATATGGCCCCAGAAGCCAGGTTTTCAGCCTGATTTGTTTTAGATTTTGCACAAGGAGTGCAATTGATAGTGCCGTGAAGATTGCCGAATTTGGTTGAAATCGGTTCAGATTTAGATACAGCTCCTATATATATATTTTGCCCAATATGCACTCATATGGCCCCAGAAGCCAGAGTTTTGCCAGATTTGCTTTAAATTTTGTTCAGGGAGTAGAATTCACATTGTAGCTACACTGAAAAAACAGTGAACCCACCAAGAAGAAAACTTTCGGTTAATTTTAACTAAGTTTTTTCACTTGTTAAAGAAAATTTTGTAGTTTGAAGGAAAAACTTGGAGTTCAAAATTGCAAGAATGTCTTTAGTGACATACGAAGTTCATGATGGACTCATTTTTGGTAAAATTAACAAATTTAAAGAAATTCTGAACTATTTTGTGGAAGACACGAATTTAGTTAATCTTTATGCTTCAGTTGAGTATATTGTTTTCCTCGGGTTTAATTAATTTAACTAACGCACACAAAAAATTATTAGAGTAAAGAAAATTTTCTCCAAACATAATAATTCCATGAACTAAAATAAAGTTAAATTGGCTTTAGTGAAATAGAGAGTTCACTTTTTTTTGAGTGTATGCATGCCAAATTTGGTTTAAATCGGTTCAGATTTAGATATAGCTTCCATATGTATCCTTCGCCCGATTTACACTCAAATCACCAGAGAGGCTAAAGCTTTATTCTGATTTACGTGAAACTTTGCACACACTGAAAAAACAGTGAATCTACCAGGGAGAAAACTTTCGGTTAATTTTAGAAAATTTTTAATATTTGTAGAAAATTTTAACTAAACAGTATTACAAACGTTGGCATCACGCCGATGTCATAAAAATAAGTAAATATTTTTCGACAAATTCAAGAAAATTTATTAGACATAACTAAGTTTTTTCACTTGTTAAAGAAAATTTTGTAGTTTGAAGGAAAAACTTGGTGTTCAAAATTGCAAGAATGTCTTTAGTGACATACGAAGTTCATGATGGATGCATTTTTGGTAAAATTTACCAATTTAAAGAAATTCTGAACTATTTTGTGGAAGAAACGAATTTAGTTAATCTTTTTGCTTCATTTGAGTATATTTTTTTCCTCGGTTTTAGTTAATTTAACTAACGTACACAAAAAATTATTAGAGTAAAGAAAACTTTCTCCAAACATAATAATTCTAAGAACTAAAATAAAGTTAAATTGGCTTTAGTGAAATAGAGAGTTCACTTTTTTTTTGAGTGCAGGGAGTAGAATTCACATTGTAGCTATGTGAGCCAAAGTTGGTTGAAATCGGTTCTGATTTAGATATAGCTCTCATATATATCTCAGCAAAAAATTTGGAAGTTCTTCTAAAGGCACAACTTTAAAAGTGCTTTCAAAAATGTTCCCCCAATGATGTTCTTTATTTTAACTGCACAGGAAGTTCATTTGATTTAATTTTTTATAACTCGCTTTTTTCACACTTTAAATGGGAAATTTAATTTTTTTGTTTCAAATAGGTTGAAAACAGATTCAGAATTAATAAAATGGTACAAATTATTTAAATTTTGGCGAAATAAATTTTAAATCCATTCTAGAAAACTTGCGAGTTTTTGAAAATATGATGTCAAATGATGTCAAACGTTCCAGACAAGCGATAGAATGCATTAAACATTTTTAAATTTATTTATTTGTCAAAATAAAACACATTTTCTTAATTCATATCCAAAACACTGAATTCGCATCATACCTTAAGAAGTGATGCATATTCAGTGCAACGGCAACTGCAATGGTGGACATCCGTCCTATGACAAGCCCATGATAAATTCATCGCTTCAGCGCCAATTTTGCACCACTTCCGGATCCACTTTCACTACTTTTTTGGCGACGCTTTTTTTGCTGGGATGTTTTTCCGATTTGGGTAAAAATTCCCAAAATAAACACATTTTCCTCGCCACTGCAAAGTCGAAAATATGTACAAATGACTCCAATTATCTATCGACCGATAAATCATAAATACACTTTTGTGAAGTTGCCTCAAAATTGTTCAGATTTAAATGTTTCCACTAGTTATACCCTTCACAACTACTGTGTGTGTGGTAAGTTTGTGCATTTGTATGTAACGCCAAGAAATAGTGGTCATAGACCCATCTTTTAGTATACCGATCGGCTTAGAATTAAATTCTGAGTCGATTTAGCGATGTCCGTCTGTCTGTCTGTCCGTCTGTCTGTATATGTAATTTTGTGCACAAAGTACAGCTCGCAATTTAAGTCCGATCGTCTTCAAATTTGGCATAGGGCCATTTCTTGGGACAGAGACAATCTCTATATGTTTTGGAAAAAAATCGGTTCAGATTTAGATATAGCTGCCATATATATTTATCCCCGATTTGGTCATAGTTAGCGTGTTTATCAACCGATTTTCTTGAAATACCGTACATCCAAATATTTTATGAATCTCGAAAATCTTACAAAATATCAGCCAAATCGGTTCAGATTTAGATATAGCTCCCATATATATCTTTCGTCCGATTTAGACTCATATGACCACAGAGGCCAAAGTTTACTACCGATCTTCGTGAAATTTTGCACAGAGGGTAGAATTGACGTTCTACCAATGCTTGGTAAATTTGATTGAAATCGGTTCAAATTTAGATATAGCTCCCATATATATCTTTCGTCCGATTTGAACTTATATGGCCACAAAAGCCAGAGTTTTGCCTTGATTTGCTTCAAATTTTACACAAGGGGTACGTTTAATAGTATCGTTAAGTGTGTCAAATTTTGTTAAAATCGGTTCAGATTTAGATATAGCTCACATATATATCTTTAGCCCGGTTTAGACTTATATGGTCTCAAAAGCCAGAGTTGTGCCCTGACTTACTTCAAATTTTGCACAAGCGGTACTTTTAACGATACTATTGTATGTACCAAATATGGTCAAAACCGATTCAGATTTAGATATAGCTCCCATATATATCTTTCGTCCGATTTGAACTTATATGGCGTCAAAATCCAGGGTTTTGCCGTGATTTGCTTGAAATTTCGCACAAGGAGTACGTTTAGTAGTATCGGTAATTGTGCCAAATTTGGTTGAAATCGGTTCAGATTTAGATACGGCTCCCATATATATCTTCCGTCCGATTTGCACGATTTGCATATGACCAGGGGGCCAAAGTTATATTCCCATTTATGTGAAATTTCGCATAGATAGCAGAATTATTATTCTAACTATACATGTCAAATTTAGCAAAATCGGTTCAGATTATATATAGCTCCCATATATACGTACACCAGAGTTGGGGAGATATGGTAGACTGTTACACATTTTAGACCCATTTTCAATGGAAGTTTCCTCTAATTAACTGGATAGCGTTAGCCGATTTAAATTGTAATTCTAGAGAAAATTCTAGAAAATTGTCTCCTTTATATAGCTTCCACCAAATGTGAAGTAGTTGAGATGGTAACACAAATTTTGGCCTACATAGTGGTGAAGGGTATAATATAGTCGGCTCCGCCCGAATTTAGACTTTACTTACTTGGTTTTTACTGACATTGTGTTCCACCCCAGGGCATTAGCCGACTTAAATTCTAAGTCTATAGATTTGGTAGAAGTGTAACAAATTTTGTTCAGATCGCGTCAGATATAAATATACACTGAAAAAATATTGTCTTGAGGTCAAAGATGTCATGTCTTTTATATACGAATGCAAATTTTGCTTAGCATTTAAGACGCATTTCTCTAATGTAAAGTTTTTTTCCTTGTCCAAAAGTCGATAAACTTTTCAATGAAGTCGTTATAATTAAGTCCTTATAATTAAGTGATTTGACTTCAAAATTCGTATCATACCATGAAAGTTGACTTTAATAATTCAGAAAAATGCTTTAAATTTAATGAAATTGTCTTTCAATTTGTTGTCTTTTTGCATCTTGACTACAAAGTAAAAAATCGTTCAAATATTTTATTTTAAAGACTTTATTTTAAAGACGTTTTTTACTCGAAACATAGCATAATTTCTACTGGAAGTCGAATCATAATTTGGAAAATAAGGATGTCATTAACTCGTTTTTAAAGGACTTAAAATTTGCTTCCTAGAAGCAAGTACACAAAACCCAAATTTGAAAGAGAATTGGGTCCTAAAAAGTATCCTTACTTGTATTCTTCGCTTCTTCGGCTCGGAATCAATACCAAAATTTTTGAAGTAAAGACAAAATCTTTGGAATGTTTTTTTTAGTGTAGTCACCTCTAATACGTACTAATTCGGATTTATAAACTGGCATTTGTTTGCACGTGAATGACTTTATTATTATATCTCAACTATAGAAAGAAAAGTCGATAAATGAGATCTGTGTACTAAAAGGTCGCTTAATGATGTATTTTTTAAAGAAGTGGCATCTTTGGATCGGAATTAATACAAAAATCCTTAAGTGCAGGCCAAAATCTTTGGATTTAGGTAAACATTTTTGAGTGTGTTATAGTGTAATGTCTTGTTGTATAATTGTGTTGTTTATTTTAATAAAACTAACCATATAAAAGACATATAGGTCACTACAAGATTACTTTATTTTTAAAAATAATTTTTGGTTCTGAATCAAAACCAAAATCCCTAAGGGAACGTTAAAATCTTTGGATCCAAGTAATTCGTTGGTTGTGCTATTGTTTCGACGAAACATTTTTTTTTGCTAGGAGTATTGAGCTTTTAATTGAAATTTACCTGGTATTGAGTTGCTTGAAACAAATTGATTGAAGTGCATACCTGCAAATATAAAGAGATAACAGTTAACATTTTATTGTGTAATTTTACATAAGAGACTATCAAAACACATTGGAATCTTATGTTATATAATAATATTATTTCTAATTTGTAATGTTAATATAATTACTTTAAATAATAAATATAAGAAAAAACAGGACACTTTTTCACTCAGATGACATTAAAGTTATCTTATTTACACTAAAAAAAAATGTATATACGGCCGTAAGTTCGGCCGGGCCGAATCTTATATACCCTCCACCATGGATTGCCTGTCATCCACAAATTTCAACTCACATGGTTGTTAAATATCATATGCTACCACCACGTACCAAATTTCAACCAGATCGGATGAATTTTGCTTCTCCAAAAGGCACCGGAGGTCAAATCTGGGGATCGGTTTATATGGGAGCTATATATTATTATGGACTGATAGGAACCAATTCCTGCATGGTTGTTGGATACCCTATACTAACATCACGTACCAAATTTCAACCGAATGGGAAGAATTTTGCCCTTGCAAGGTGCTCCGGAGGTCAAATCTGGGGATCGGTTTATATGGGGCCTATATATAATTATGGACCGATATCGACCAATTTTTGCATGGGTGTCTGAGGTCATATATTAATACCATGTATCAAATTTCAGCCGGATCGGATGAAATTTGCTTCTCTTAGAGGCTCCGCAAGCCAAATTAGAGACCCTATACTAACACCATGTACCAAATTTTTGCCGGATCGGATGAAATTTGCTTCTCTTAGAGGCTCCGCAAGCCAACTCGGGGGATCGGTTTATATGGGGGCTATATATAATTATGGACCGATGTGGACCAATTTTCTCTTAGGGGATCGGCAAGCCAAATTTGGGAGTCCGTTTATATGGGGGCTATACGTAAAAGTGGGCCGATATGGCCCATTTTCAATCCCATCCGACCTACATCAATAACAACTACTTGTGCCAAGTTTCAAGTCGATAGCTTGTTTCGTTCGGAAGTTAGCGAGATTTCAACAGACGGACGGACGGACGGACATGCTCAGATCGACTCAGAATTTCACCACGACCCAGAATGGGGTCTTAGAGCAATATTTCGATGTGTTACAAACGGAATGGCAAAGTTAATATACCCTCCATCCTATGGTGGAGGGTATAAAAAAACATGTCCGGTTCAAAGATTTTGTCTTTACTTTAAATTTTTTGGTATTGATTCCGAGCCAAAGAAGCGGAGAATACAAGTAAGGATACTTTTTAAACACAATACTCTTTTAAATTTGGGTTTTGTGTACTTGCTTCTAGGAAGCAAATTAAAATTTTTCTCTTTTTCACCTTTTTTTCTTCATATGCTATCAAAGTCCTTTAAAAACGAGTTAACGACAACTTTATTTTCCAAATTAAGACTCGACTTCCTGTAGAAATCATGCTATGTTTCAAGTAAAAAAGTTTTTAAAATAATGTGATGAAAAATGTGTCCTATATTTGAACGCTCTTTTGCTTTGTAGTCAAGATGCAACAAGACAACAAATTTAAATTAATTTTAAAGAATTTTTGTGAATTATTAAAGTAAAGTTGAACTTAGCCCAAACATTTTTTCTTTCATGTCATGATACCAATTTTTAATTGAAATCACTTAATTATAAGGACAATACAACTTCATTGAAAAGTTTATCGGCTTTTGAACAAGGAAAAAAGCTTTATATTAGAGAAATGCATCTTCTATGCTAAGCAACATTTGCATTCGTATTTTAAAGACATGAAATCTTTGACCTCATGACAATATTTTTTCAGTGTATCTATTTGAAAAATTACTTTTTCCTTCTCTTAAAAAAGATTTCATGTTTTTAAAATACGAATTTTGCTTAGCATACACTGAAAAAAATATTAAAAATTACGCAACCTAATTTTGAGGATATGCAATCTACTATATATTATGGACAAATTTCTTAAAAATAATAAAATTTTAATTAAAACAAAGTTTATAGTCTTTTTTTCAAAAATTTTTTTCGTTAAATTTGGGACAAACATTTTGTAAATTTGCGTCCCTCCGATAAAGTCGCATGTCTTTGAACTAAGGCAAATTTTCCTTAAAGTAAAGAAATGCATTTTTGAATTAAAGAAATTGTCCTTAAATTAACAGAAACATTGAATCTTTAGATTTAAAATAAAAACGCTTCAAATAAAGGCTATGACTTATTTTGAGGATTTAGCATATTTGGTTTAAAGTTTTTTTTTTTTTTTGGAATTAAGAAAACATTTTTTACTTTGAGGTATCCGTTATAATTTGGATTTTTATGCTGGCATTTGTTTGTACGTGAATAACATTATTAATATACGGCGAAAAGAAAAATAAAATTCGTTAAATGAGATCTGAATCCTAATTTTAATTTTATTAATCTTAAATTTAAGGCCAAATAAGTCTCTAAAAAATGTGTTCATTTTAAAAGAGCCGCGTCTTTGGCTCGGAATCAATACCAAAAACCTTAAGGGAAGGTCAAAATCTTTGGATCCAAGTAAACTTTTTCTTGAGTGTAGAAGACGATATAGATTTTTTTTCATTGTCCAAAAGTCAACTAATTCTTCAATGAAGTCTTTTGTGCTTATAATTGTGATTTGACTTAAAACTGGGTGTCTTCACATAAAAGAAAATTTTGTTTGACTACACACATCAAAAAGCCAATTTAACTTTATTTTACTTCATGAAATGATTATGTTTGGAGAAAGTTTTTTTTTACTCGAATATTTTTTTGCGTACGTTAGTTAAATAAACTAAAACAAGTATATACGACCGTAAGTTCGGCCAGGCCGAATCTTATGTACCCTCCACCATGAATTTCTACGAAAGACTGTCATCCACAATCGAATTACTAGAGTTGTGGTATCTTAAAACTTCTTAACGTCGTTTTCTAAATTGTGTTAGTCCATACGTGGTATATATTAGACAATACGTAAAGAGCCAGAATTGAAATATGGGGGTCGCTTATATGGGGGCTATATACAATTATGAACATGATATGGACTAATTTTTGTGTGATTGGGGATCGATTTATCTGATGGTTATATATAACTATAGACCGATATGGACCTAGTTAGGCATGGTTGTTAACGGCCATATACTAGCACAAAGTACCAAATTTCAACTGACTCGGATAAAATTTGCTCCTCCAAGAGGCTCCAAAACCAAATCTCGGGATCGGTTTATATGGGGGCTATATATGATTATAGACTGATATGTACCACTTTTGGCATAGTTGTTAAATATCATATACTACCACCACGTACCAAATTTCAACCAGATCGGATGAACTTTGCTTCTCCAAAAGGCACCGGAGGTCAAATCTGGGGTTCGGTTTATATGGGGACTATATATAATTATGGACTGATATGAACCAATTCCTCCACGGTTGTTGGATATCATATACTAACTTCACGTACCAAATTTCAAACGAATCGGATGAATTTTGCTCTTCCAAGGGGCTCCGGAGGTCAAATTTGGGGATCGGTTTATATAGGGCCTATATATAATTATGGACCGATGTGGACCAATTTTTGCATGGTTGTTAGAGACCATATACTAACACCATGTACCAAATTTCAGCCGGATCGGATAAAATTTGCTTCTCTTAGAGGCTACGCAAGCCAAAACGGGGGATCGGTTTATATGGGGGCTATATATAATTATGGACCGATGTGGACCAATTTTTGCATGATTCTTAGAGACCATATACTAACACCATGTACCAAATTTCAGCCGGATCGGATGAAACTTGCTTCTCTTAGAGGATTCGCAATCCAAATTTGGGGGTCCGTTTATATGGGGGATATATATAATTATGGACCGATGTGGACCAATTTTTGCATGGTTGTTAGAGACCATATACTAACACCATGTACCAAATTTCAGCCGGATAGGATGAAATTTGCTTCTCTTAGAGGCCTCGCAAACCAAATTTGGGGGTCCGTTTATGTGGGGGCTATACGTAAAAGTGGACCGATATGGCCCATTTGCAATACATCCGACCAACATCAATAACAACTACTTGCGCCAAGTTTCAAGTCGATAGCTTGTTTCGTTCGGAAGTTAGCGTGATTTCAACAGACGGACGGACGGACATGCTCAGATCGACTCATAATTTCACCACGACCCAGAATATATATACTTTATACCCCATCCTATGGTGGAGGGTATAAAAAACGCGAACAAGTCATACACAAATGAAGCTTAAAGATTTGCTAAATTCGTACTTCTCAGAAAATAGTATATTATTTCTTCAATTTGGTAAAAATTTACTACAAATGGGTCCATCTTGAACTTCGTATGGCACTAAGGACATTCTTGTAGTTCTGAACTCCAATGTTTTCCTTCAAACTACAAAATTTTATTTAACAATGAAATTAATGCTAATACATTTTCTTGAATTTGTCGAAAATCATTTACTTAGTGTTGTGATATCGCTACGATTTCATCGTTTGTAATACTTTTTACTTAAAATTTTCTAAAATTAACCAAAATTTCACAGTGTTTTCAGTGTAAGGTCAACTTGGTTTTAATAATGTTGTAAAATTCTCCAAAATAAATGAAATCGTCTTTAAATTTGTCGATTCTTTGTATCTTGATTACAAAGCTAAGAAGCGCTAAAAATATGAAATGTTCTTCAATACTATATTTCAAAGATGTTTTTTACTTGAAACATTGACACGTTTTGAAAGGACTTTGACAGCACATGAAGAAAAAACAAAACAACAAATTAAAATTTGTTTCCAAGAATCAAGTACGTAAAACTCAAATTTAAAAGAGAATTGTGGCTTAAAAGTATTCTCCGCTTCTTTGGTCTTCATTAGTGTATAGACATAATCTTTGAAAGAGGACATGCCTTTTTTTCAGTGCCCGATTTTTTTCTTTTTACTTTGAATAAAAAAATAAAATGTTTTGATAAATGATCTTTCTCCTCAATATGATGTAGTTGAGGCATTGCTCGTCAATCCATCATAAGAAATCGTAACAATTTTCTTTCCTTGTTTCATAAAATTTTGACATATTCATGTGAGTGATGATTTCTTATAAAATGTTTCCCTTTCATTTCACTAACATTCACTCTTAATTCACCTTGACCTTTTTTTGTTGTGCAAAAAAGAAAAACAAAGAAATTCTCTGCATTTTTTGTGAAGGCGATTCTTATCAGCATTACAGTAATTTATCACGCCTGCTTGCTGGGAATCTCGAATTTACTCCACAGAGGCCGCAGTAGATTTTGTTAGTTTGCTTCTTTTGTTTCTTTTGAAGGAACATGCTATGTGCGAAAGTATTCCCTTGAACTCTGCCCTATTGCCTCTACTATAGCTTAAAGCCCTTATATGTGTTAAGAATTTGTGGTTACTGAGTTTTGTGGTCTTTAACAAAATACCAAGCAAAAAAAAAACTATATAGTATATATTGAAAACTTATTGAGGATGTACTTGTGTTGTTAGTGAAAGTTCTACAAAAGATCCAATGAAAACAATTGAATGGAAGATTTTAAAAGTATTAAAGTTTTCCAAGTTTTCCTATTGCATTGAGATAGTTGAAATATTTTCTTTTAGGGTTTGTTAGAACTGTAGGGTCAAGTGGTTATTGCTATTATAAAATAAGAATAACAATAAATTAAAGCGAATATAAAGGGTGGTTAAATTGTAAGGGCCGATGTTGAATGTGAACCACACCTAAACGGCAAGTTTTTTTCCCGAATTTTATTTGACATTTCTCTATTTCAGACTTACTCAATTTGAACCATGGAGAGATACACAATCCAACAACGTGTTAAATGGTTCCAAGAAATGGCAACAGTGGATGATCAATTTTCGAAGAAATTCATCTTCAGTGATGAGGCACATTTTCACCTCAGTGGATTCGTCAATAAACAGAATTGCCGCATTTGGGCGACTGAGAATCCAAGAGTGATTGTCGAAAAACCAATGCACCCACAAAGAGTGACTGTTTGGTACGGTTTATGGGCTGGCGGCATCATCGGGCCGTATTTTTTCCTAAATGAGACCGGTCAGGCAGTTACTGTGAATGGTGTTCGCTATCGTGAGATGATAACGAACTTTTTATGGCCCGAATTGGAAGATATGGATGTGGACGATATGTGGTTTCAGCAGGACGGTGCCACTTGCCACACAGCTAACGAAACAATGGCTCTTTTGCGCAACAAATTCAATGGCCGTGTTATCTCACGTAATGGCGATGTCCATTGGCCGCCAAGATCATGTGATTTGATACCGTTGGACTTGTTTCTTTGGGGTTATTTGAAAGAATTGTTGCTGGCTTATCGACATACACCTTTGTCGATAAGCCAGCAACAATTCAAGAGCTAAAGGATGAGAAAATTCGGCACATTAACGGCATAGAACCTCCATTATGCCTCAGCGTCATCGAAAATTTGGACCATCGGATGAAGGTGTGCCACCGAGGTCGCGGCGCCCATTTGGCCGATATTTTGTTCCGTACATAATTGAGTAATACCAGTATATCATATTAAAATAAAATTACAATAATTTCCAAAATAGTTTGTGTTTTATTGGAAATCAACATGGGCCCTTGAAATTTTAACCACCCTTTATAAACCTTAACCCTTTGACTACCGATGGCCACTTAGGAGGACATTCGAAAACGACACCAAACTCTATTTTCTAACATAGTTTCGATTTATTTCTCAATTGTATTTTAAAGTAGAGGTTTTGATCTAAACAAGCTATCAATATTTTCCATATTGGTGAGCACTACAATGAATTTTTTTAAACTTTTTTTCCAATAAACAAAAAATACGAAATTTTGAGACCATTTTTCTACCGCACATCTCTAGTAAATGGACATTCATCCAAAACCATAGCTGATATTATTTCGAAACTTTGTGTTTTTGCATTTTTTATGCCCTCCACCATAGGTTGGAGGGCAAAAAAAAGGAATAACAAAGTTAATATACCCCATATTAACTTTGTCATTCCTTTTGTATCACATCGAAATATTGCTCTAAGACCCCATAAAGTATATATATTCTGGGTCGTGGTGAAATTTTGAGTCGATCTGAGCATGTCCGTCCGTCCGTCTGTTGAAATCACGCTAACTTCCGAACGAAACAAGCTGTCGACTTGAAACTTGGCACAAGTAGTTGTTATTGATGTAGGTCGGATGGTATTGCAAATGGGCCATATCGGTCCAATTTTACGTATAGCCCCCATATAAACGGACCCCAAATTTGGCTTGAGGATCCTCTAAGCGAAACAAATTTCATCCGATCCGGCTGAAATTTGGAACATGATGTTAGTATATGGTCTCTAACAACCATGCAAAAATTGGTCCACATCGGTCCATAATTATATATAGCCCCCATATAAACCGAACCCCAGACTCGGCTTGCGGAGCCTCTAAGAGAAGTAAATTTCATCCCATCCGGCTGAAATGTGGTACATGTAGAGGTGTGCGCGTGACTGAAATTTCACTCATACTCACGCACATTCCCGAATCAAAATGTTTATTCTCGCACGATACCTGTGGTAGCCAAACCCACTCACGCACATTCACGAAATGAAAACCAGTACTCACGCACGCTCACGTACGATCTACTTTTTAAGACTCACACTCACCCACGATTCACGACAATTCACGTGATTCACGACAAATTCACGAGACTCACGATATTTTCCAAACGGAAATCAGCAAAGGTAACAAAATTCAAAAATAGAATATAGTTCGAGAGCTAAATTAATTTCAGTTTACATACGAGTATGAATTAAATATTGATTTTTTTCGTGAGCGTGATTTTGCAGAAATTTTATTGACGCACACTCACGAACCGATTTTATTTCTCACGCACGACATATTCATTTTAATCCCATTCACGCACATTCACGTGAGTTCCTTCAAATTGTGTTCACGGCTCACGTGATTCACGCGTGTCACGACAATTTCGTGTCACGCGCACATCTTTAGGTACATGGTGTTAGTATATGGTCTCTAACAACCATGCAAAAATTGGTCCACATCGGTCCATAATTATATATAGCCCCCATATAAACCAATCGCCAGATTCGGCTTGCGGAGCCTCTAATAGAAGCAAATTTCATCCGGTCCGGCTGAAATTTGGTACATGGTGTAGGTATATGGTATCTAACAACCATGCAAAAATTGGTCCATATCGGTAAACCGATAACCAGATTTGACCTCCGGAGCCTCTTAGAAGACCAAAATTCATCTGATTCAGTTGAAATTTGGTACTTGATGTTAATATATGGCCTCAAACACCCATGCAAGAATTGGTCGATATCGGTCCATAATTATATATAGGCCCCATATAAACCGATCCCCAGATTTGACTTCCGGAGCCCCTTGGAAGAGCAAAATTCATCAGATTCCGTTAAAATTTGGTACGTGATATTAGTATCCAATAACCATGCATGAATTGGTTCATATCAGTCCATAACTATATATAGCCCCCATATAAACCGATCCCCAGATTTGACCTCAGGTGCCTTTTGGAGAAGCAAAATTCATCCGATGTGGTTGAAATTTGGTACGTGGTGGTAGTATATGATATTTAACAACCATACTAAAAGTGGTCCATATAAATCCATAATCATATATAGCCCCCATACAAACCGATCCCGAGAATTGGTTTTGGAGCCTCTTGGAGGAGCAAATTTCATCCGAGTCAGTTAAAATTGGTACATTGTGCTAGCATATGGCCGTATATAACCATGCCTAATTAGGTCCATATCGGTCTATAGTTATATATAGCCCTCAGATAAATCGATCCCCAATCACACAAAAATTGTTCCATATCAAGTTCATAATTGTATATAGCCCCCATATAAGCGACCCCTATATTTCAATTCTGGCCCTCCACGTACCGTGCAAAAGTCCATATCGATTCGTAATTATTTGTAGACTTACCTATACATAACTTTTTTGTCTAATATATACCACCTTGGGACTGACTCACAATTTAGAAAACGATGTTAAGAAGTTTTAAGATACCACAACCCAAGTAATTCGATTGTGGATGACAGTCTTTCGTAGAAGTTTCTACGCAATCCATGGTGGAGGGTACATAAGATTCGGCCTGGCCGAACTTACGACCGTATATACTTGTTTCTCACTGCGATAGATATTATAGGCCAAACACCGCCAGTTGGTCACAATTCAAGAATCAAGTTTTCAGGACAAATTTTAATTGAGGTAGGTCCTCAAAATTACAATTTTTGTTCTACATTCTGTTTGTACAGGTAAACAAAGAATAAAAAATTAAAAAATTTTAACTTTAGGTTTATTTTGCTAGTGAAAAATCTTATCATTTTGTAGAAAATCTCCAACAATTTCAAGAACGACCAAAAAACCTTTAAAATGTAGACTACATCATTAAGTGTCGAAATCACCCATATTAGTACATTTTGTATGGTCCGAAACCGATTTTCGATATGGGGAGTAGTGTATGCTTTATTCCGCGACTACGATTTCGTTGTTCAGTTGGAAAATTTAATGGAATCTATTTTCTATGACTCCGGCAACGGACTCCGAATCCAGAGCCCTGGTTTCTAGGCGTGGGGATTTATGAGTCCAATTGAAAATATCAAATTCTTGGTGTAGACAAACCCCATTTATCATTTGAGCACCCAACATCATCTCATCGTTTGTCAGAATAGGTCAAAGTTTGGTTTTCAAACTTAGCATTTAAAACCCAATTTCATCCAGTTGACATCAATTCAACAAAAGACACGTGAAGAAATCTCAGGCAAACATCGCACTCGTTGATATGGAAAAGTTGCTCAAACAATTGTTAAGTTCTGTCAAAACCACTAAAACCGCAGAAAACTTTAACCACTGGCAGAATCATGGAATCCATAATAAAAGATGAAATAGAAGAAAACTATCTAACAAAAACACAACATTTCCAACAACCCACAAATACAGTGTCTGCTGCAATGGAGAGTCACTAAACGTTAAGTCAAATGGCTTGAAATTACTGTTGCCACGGTTGGTATAAATCTACCAAGAAATTCTATATTTTTTACTGTTTGGTAGATTGGTAGAATTGTTGATGTTTTGGTAGATTTTTAAAACTATTTCTTTCCAACTAAGAGGTACTTCAATTTTCTATAGAAAAAATGTCATTTGTTTTTATTTCTATAGAAAAAAAATTTTGAGAAAATTTTACTATACAGATAAAATTTTGGCAAAATTGTCTATAGAAATAAAATTTTTAGAAATTTTTCTATAGAAATACTTTGGTTGGTAGTTTAACCAGTTTAATCAACGCGTGGTTTTAATTTGAAATCAAAGCAAAAAGAAATAAAATTTCGAGAAAATTTTCTATAGAAATAAAGTTTTGACAACATTTTCTATAGAAATCAAATGTTGAAAAAATTTTCTATAGAAATAAAATTTTGAAAAAAATATAATTTTTCCAAAATATTCTATAGAAATAAAATTTTGAAAAAATTTTCTTAAGAAATAAAATTTTGACAAAATATTCTATAGAAATAAAATGTTGACAAAATATTCTATAAAACTAAAATGTTGACAAAATTTTCTATAGAAATCTAATTTAAAAAAAAAATTCTAGAGAAATAAAATTTTGACAAAATTTTCTATAGAAATAAAATTTCGAAAAAAATTTCTATAGAAATAAAATTTTGACAAAATTGTCTACATAAATAAAATTTGGAAAAATTTTCTATAGAAATAAAATTTTGACAAAATTTTCTATAGAAATAAAATTTTGACAAAATTTTCAATAGAAATAAAATTTTGACAAAATTTTCTATAGAAATAAAATTTTGACAAAATTTTCTATAGAAATAAAATTTTGACAAAATTTTCTATAGAAATAAAATTTTGACAAATTTTTCTATAGAAATAAAATTTTGACAAATTTTTCTATAGAAATAAAATTTTGACAAATTTTTCTATAGAAATAAAGTTTTGACAAATTTTTCTATAGAAATAAAGTTTTGACAAAATTTTCTATAGAAATAAAGTTTTGACATATTTTTCTATAGAAATAAAGTTTTGACAAAATTTTCTATAGAAATAAAAGTTTGACAAAGTTTTCTACAGAAATAAAATGTTAACAAAAGTTTCTATATAAATAAAATTTTAACAAAATTTTTATAGAAATAAAATTTTGACAAAATTTTCTATAGAAATAAAGTTTTGACAAAATTTTTTACAAAAATAAAATTTTGAAAAAATTTTCTATAGAAAATTTTGTACAAAAGTAAAATTTCGAAAAAATTTTCTATAGAAACGCAATTTTGACAAGATATTCTATAGAAATAAAAGTTTGACAACATTTTCTATAGAAATAAAATTTTGACAAAATTTTCTATAGAAATAAAATTTTGAAAAAAATGTCTATAGAAATAAAATTTTGACAAAATTTTCTATAGAAATAAAATTTTGACAAAATTTTCTATAGAAATAAAAGTTTGACAAAATTTTCTATAGAAATAAAATTTTGACAAAATTTTCTATAGAAATAAAATGTTGACAACATTTTCTATAGAAAAAAAAATTGACAAAATGTAGAAATTGACAAAATTTTGTATAGAAATAAAATATTGACAAAATTTTCTATAGAAATAAAATTTTGACAAAAGTTTCTATAGAATTAAAATTTTAACAAAATTTTCTATAAAAATAAATTTTCTATAGAATTAAATTTTCTATAAAAATAAAATTTTGACAAAATTTTCTATAAAAATATAATTTTGACAAAATTTTCTACATAAATAAAATTTGGACAAAATTTTCTATAGAAATACAATTTTGACAAAATATTCTACAGAAATAAAATTTTGACAAAATTTTCTATAGAAATACAATTTTGACAAAATTTTCTATAGAAATACAATTTTGGCAAGATATTTTATAGAAATAAACTTTTGACAAAATTTTCTATAGAAATGTAGAAATTGACAAAATTTTCTATAGAAAAAAATGTTGACAAAATTTTCTATAGGAATTGAATTTTGACAAAATTTTCTATAGAAATTAAATTTTGAGAAAATTTTCCATAGAAATAAAATTTTGAAAAAATTTTCTATAGAAATATAATTTTAATAAAAAAAAATAAATAATTTAATAATTTAATTAAAAAAAAAAAAAAAAAAAAAAAAAAAAAACGAAATATAATTTTGACAAAATTTTCTATAAAAATCAAATTTTGAAAAAAAAAATCTATAGAAATACAATTTTGTCAAAATTTTCTATAGAAATCAAATTTTGAAAAAATTTTCTAAAGAAATCAAATTTTGAAAAAATTTTCTAAAGAAATCAAATTTTGAAAAAAAATTCTATAGAAATCAAATTTTGAAAAAAATTTTCTATAGAAATCAAATTTTGGAAAAATTTTCTATAGAAATAAAATTTAAATGCTTGTACATTATGTTTTGCACATATGGCAACCGTTTTTGTGCTTTTCTTTTGCTCCATTTTTGCAATAAAAATGCAATAACAACTAAGCCAAAACGGAAATGTGGTTCACTTAATAGTGCAGTAGCAGAAGCAACACAAATGACGGAAGTTGTATTCATCATCACCCCTCGAGAAATGAAGAAAAACAAAGAAGTCCTTTTTACATGAAAATGTCTGCAACCAGATAATTGTGTTTGCCAAGCAGAAATGAAAAACTGTACTAATAATGGCAATAAGTTATTCCCCCCTCTAGGTGCATGATGGATAGTTGAGTAAATAAAAGAGGAATTACGAAACATATTCGAAAAAGACAGAAAGACAGAGGGTTATGAATAAGACCTAATTTAAAAGATAAAAAGAGATTGCCATCATTAAGACTTGACAATATACAGCAAAACAAAACTATGCAAAGAATATAATTATGCGTTTAGGACAATAAGCCAATACCAGAGAAACTAGACGATTAGTTTGGACTAGGGAAATTATAACGGCGTGCACCTTTCAAAATGTTATTCATGGGAGTGGCGACTCCTTGCATTCTCAAGTGGAATCCTTTTCAGCCAATAGGACAATGTTCGTTTTTTCGGAGCATAACGGAAGTCTAACTCTAAAATGGTCACACGGTAAATATACTAACGTATCAAAGACACCTTTCTATAGTGATATGATTTCACTTACAACACTATTAGTTCACAAACAATCAAATCACAAATGATAAAACCTCATCCTCATCTCTCAACTCATTAAGCCTAAGTGCATGTTCATAAATGCCCTACTATTGTAGATTGCCTGTAATAGTCACTTCAGTTTATCCTTAGATGCAAAATTATATGGTAACATCATGGCAAACGAATGAAAGAATGCAAATCTTGAAGTAAAGCTAATATTTGTGTATAGCAGCAGTAATTTTAGTTTGTCGGCAAAGAATATTAAAGTTACATAGGATTAAGGATTTCTTGACATGGGTGTTTCATGTTCATACAGCTCATCTGGTCAAATTACTTCAATACTGCCTATAAGACTATGTTAATTAATGATAATAATCAACATATATGTTAATTGCTAGTTTAGAATAGAATATTGAAGTCATATAGGATAATAAAATATGGATATATTGGTATACTAATTAATATTCTTATGGTAAATAGAAGATTTACGTAGTGGTTCATTATATAGGGAATAATAAATTACTAATTAAAAATATTTGTGGTTTTGTAAATTTGCTTTAAGGACTTGATATAGAGTTGTGGATTGCAAGTAGAAAATTTAGAAGAAAAATTCAAGACAAGTTTCCAACTGAATTGATTCCACTAACTCCTGGTCACCAAATGAGAGAAGCTGCCCTTATTGCAATTCCCAAAGAGTACTCTCATAATGTACAGCAATACAACACTACAAGTCAAACATAGCGGAATGAAGAGCGAACCTTTCACGACGAACACGGGGGTAAAACAAGGAAGTCCTCTATCTCCACTCTTATTTGCAATAGTGGTCGTCGACGTAATGGATAGTATCTGCACGAAAAAGAGAGGAATAGTATGGAACTTCCAACACCATTTGGAAGACCTAGACTATGCTGACGACATTTGTCTCATGTCACACAAGTACTTCGACATGCAAGACAAATTAAACGATCTCGTTCTCCGAGCAAAAGAAGTAGGACTTGACATAAATAAAGGGTGGTTAAAATTTCTAGGGCCGATGTTGATTTTGAATAAAACACAAACTATTTAGGAAATTATTGTAATTTTATTTTATTATGATATATTGGTATTACTCAATTATGTATGGAACAAAATATCGGCCAAATGGGCGCCGCGACCTCGGTGGCACACCTTCATCCGATGGTCCAAATTTTCGATGACGCTGAGGCATAATGGAGGCTCTATGCCGTTAATGTGCCGAATTATCTCATCCTTTACCTCTTGAATTGTTGCTGGCTTATCGACGTACACCTTTTCTTTCAAATAACCACAAAGAAAAAAGTCCAACGGTGTCAAATTACATGATCTTGGCGGCCAATTGACATCGCCATTACGTGAGATAACACGGCCATTGAATTTGTTGCGCAAAAGAGCCATTGTTTCGTTAGCTGTGTGGCAAGTGGCACCGTCCTGCTGAAACCACATATCGTCCACATCCATATCTTCCAATTTGGGCCATAAATGTTCGTTATCATCTCACGATAGCGAACACCATTCACAGTAACTGCCTGACCGGCCTCGTTTTGGAAAAAATACGGCCCGATGATGCCGCCAGCCCATAAACCGCACCAAACAGTCACTCTTTGTGAGTGCATTGGTTTTTCGACAATCACTCTTGGATTCTCATTCGCCCAAAAGCGGCAATTCTGTTTATTGACGAATCCACTGAGGTGAAAATGTGCCTCATCACTGAAGATGATTTTCTTCGAAAATTGATCATCCACTGTTGCCATTTCTTGGAACCATTTAACACGTTGTTGGATTGTGTATCTCTCCATGGTTCAAATTGAGTAAGTCTGAAATAGAGAAATGTCAAATAAAATTCGGAAAAAAACTTGGCGTTTAGGTGTGGTTCACATTCAACATCGGCCCTTACAATTTAACCACCCTTTATAAAAAAGACCCAAGCCATGCGTATAAATAATACATCTGACAATCAATTAAAGATTTGGCAACGAACACCTAAAATATGTAAAATCTTTCTGCTACCTAGGATGTTTCATGAGTGCAGATGGAGGAATAGAAGATGATGTTAAAAATAGACTGAACAAAGCCAGGTCCGCATTTGGCCGTATGAATTAAACATGGAAATCGCCGCATTTATCTCTCCGAACGAAACTAAATATATTCAATGCGTGTGTCAAATCTATATTGCTATACGGAAGTGAAACTTGGTTGTTATCAATATCAATCGTTCAGACACTTCAAAATCTTCATAAATAAATGTTTGCGTATAATTTGCCGTATATTTTGGCCGAACAAAATATCAAATATGGAATTGTGGAACAAAACTAACGAAGAACCAATTGAGCGCCAAATTACAAAGAGAAAATGGAAATGAATAGGCCACACACTTAGAAAAGGTCCTGAGAGCATAGCCAAATCCGCCCTGGATTGGAACCCCCAAGGCTCAAGACGATCAGACCGTCCTAGAATTACGTGGCGCAGAACTGTTGCACTGGAAATAAGAAACATTAATAAGTCATGCGAAGAAGTTAAAAAATCAGCGGAAATAGAATACAATGGAATTCTCGTGTAAATGTAAATGCCCTATGATCCCAAGTGGAATGAATAAAGGAAAAATATCTCTCATAATCTGGCACTTATAAATCGCTGGAAAAGATTAAAGACACTGCAAATACAATTTGCGAAGAGATGGAAGACTGATAACATTTGCTACTTGCAGAAACGAGCTAATGTATTCATATACACACGAGATGTGTAATTGATTCCTTTTCCTCCGCATCATCACTTCTCATACAGTAGTCCTTATACTTCATGCTAAAAGTTTTTGCAAACTCGTCTATGATGCAAATACCCGTTATAGCAGATTTCAGGAGTGATATCTGACGTCTTGAGAACACTAGCATATCTAGTGTGCGGTTTAAGTTTAAATGGGGCCATATTTGCTTGGTGTCGTTACAACCCTTGCAATACCCACAACTAATTGACCGATTTCCTCTTTTTTAATAATGGACTCAATATTAGTGGCATACTAACTCTTTTGGTGCAAAATAAACTATATCTCATAATATTAGACATTTCTGCTCAGATTGTGACAAGACACCCATAAACATGTACCCCCTTTTATGTTCTCCAAAACCTATACCAATGATACCCCACAAATGCTTATGTTTACTAATTCAGGTTTAGGGTATGATATAGGCGGCCCCGCCCGACTTTCTACTTTACTCACTTGTTTTTTGTCAAAATTCGTTTTTATTATTCAACATAGTTCCCTTCAAGAGCGATACAACGATTATAACGACCTTCCAATTTTTTGATACCATTTTGGTAGTACTCCTTCGGTTTTGCCTCAAAATAGGCCTCAGTTTCGGCGATCACCACTTCATTGCAGCCAAATTTTTTCCCTGCAAGCATCCTTTTGAGGTCTGAGAACAAGAAAAAGTCGCTGTGGGCCAGATCTGGAGAATACGGTGGATGGGGAAGCAATTCGAATCCCAATTCATGAATTTTTGCCATCGTTCTCAATGACTTGGGGCACGGTGCATTGTCTTGGTGGAACACACTTTTTTCTTCTTCATATGGGGCCGTTTTGCCGCGATTTCGACCTTCAAACGCTCCCATAACGCCATATAATAGTCACTGTTGATGGTTTTTCCCTTCTCAAGATAATCGATAAAAATTATTCCATGCGCATCCCAAGAAACAGAGGCCATTACTTTGCCAGCGGAATTTTGAGTCCTTCCACGTTTCGGAGACGGTTCACCGGTCGCTGTCCACTCAGCCGACTGTCGATTGGACTCAGGAGTGTAGTGATGTAGCCATGTTTCATCCATTGTCACATATCGACGGAAAACCTTACGAGTTAACAGCTGCAAACACCGCTCAGTATCATCAACACGTTGTTGTTTTTGGTCAAATGTGAGCTCGCGCGGCATCCATTTTGCACAGAGCTTCCGCATATCCAAATATTGATGAATGATATGACCAACACGTCCCTTTGATATCTTTAAGGCCTCTGCTATCTCGATCAACTTCATTTTACGGTCATTCAAAATCATTTTGTGGATTTTTTTATGTTTTCGTCGGTAACCACCTCTTTCGGGCGTCCACTGCGTTCACCGTCCTCCGTGCTCATTTCACCATGCTTGAATTTTGCATACCAATCAATTATTGTTGATTTCCCTGGGGCAGAGTCCGGAAACTCATTATCAAGCCAAGATTTTGCTTCCACCGTATTTTTTCCCTTCAGAAAACAGTATTTTATCAAAACACGAAATTCCATTTTTTCCACAATAACAAAAGTTGCTTCACAATAGACGCTTTATCTCACAAACTAATGGACTTACAGACGTCAAATTGACACGAATCATTTGAAGGTTGGTACTATATAAAAATAATATAATAATACTAGCGAAGCCATCTATGTGTCAGACCGGGGACTTATCAGCCAACCTGTTAGACCTCCGGTCAGCAAATGCGATTAGCTTAAATCGTCCTTGGTACCAACCAGCCCCTTGGTGTCGAGGAATTAGACGGCAAACTTTTCCAGCTCCTGTGAGCAGACGCCAGATAAAGCATTCTCAGTTGTCCCCCTTTCAGCTTTGGAATCATGCCGTTCAATAACCAAGACTATCATTTGCAACTGAGGCAAATGATCCTTACCCCATTTTGGAAGCTGGCAGCTCATATGGCGATCGTCCCCTTTTGCTACCTTCAAGAATTCTCTACGCTCATTTCAAGAAATTGATTTGCTTAGCCGTGCTTGTGTCGTCCATTCCTAATTTGTGTAGAAGTAGTAAAGCATTTCTGTGTTCCTTGAAACTTTTTTTGAAGGATTGCCACTTTTTGATATCATTGCATACGAAGTGTTCGACTCGGCAAAGAGGTGTTGCAACCTCATTGAAGGCAAATTAATCCTTATTTTTTGGTATCCGTTGCTACGTTTCTCCTGCATGAGAAAAACTCTAACACAAAAGTTCAAATATTTCAAATATTTAGGCTGAAATCTTGCTACCTCCTTCAATCAAATTCCACAAAACGGACAGATATTAACAGAGGTACCACTATCAAAGAATTATTTTATGTCAATAAACTGTCATAAGCGTATTGCTGAAACACTAACGAAATGAAGACAACATAGCAATGCAAACTGAATTGAGAACGAGAAATTCTCTATTCTATCAGAGCAATATAGTAAGCATGAAGCTTTTGATGTCACAGAATTGATGACAAAATCAGCTACCATTAGAATGAATAGGACCCCCATAAATTAGACCAGGAATGTCTTTACTATTGGTTTTCGGAATACCTTTGATTGCATAGTTTGACAAAAGGTAATATAAATGGGTTTTGAAAAATTCCCTTTATTGGTTATCAAAGCTCATGTCGATTGCAATTCCCAATGATTGTGAAATAGGCAAACATTCAGATCACTCATTAATTTTCTTACATAGTATGATGTAGTGAAACTCATTAAGCTCTATATAGGATTAAATTGGAAATTCACAATTAAGAAAATTTGAATTAGATAGGCAAGTAAGTGAGGACTTATACGGCCATGTATAGGGTGCGGGGGCTATATTGTTAGCGCCACGATTTTTCTGTATTTTTTTATGTGACATTTCTCAACTTCACTTTAAACCATTGAAAGATATTCAATTGAGCAACATTTAAAGTTATTTGAAATTTCTATAAAAATGAGACAAAAAGAGCCAGAAAAATTAAAAAAAAAGACAAATTTGGAGCCAAAATAAAAAAAGAGCCAGAAAAGGTCTAACAGGAATAGTGGTTTAGAACTGATAGCAGCCTGACGAAGGTTACACAGGGATCCACTGTGGTGCAATGGTTAGCATGCCCGCCTTGCATACACAAGTTTGTGGGATCGATTCCTTCTTCGACTAAACACCAAAAAGTTTTTCAGCGGTGGATTATCCCACCTCAGTAATGCTGGTGACATTTCTGAGTGTTTGAAAGCTTCTCTAAGCGGTTTCATTGCAATGTGGAACGCTATAAAAGGAGGTCCCTTGTCATTGAGCTTAACATGGTATCGGACAGCACTCAGTGATAAGAGAGAAGTGCACCACTGTGGTATCACAATGGACAGAATAGTCTAAGTGAGCCTGATACATGGGGCTGCCACCTAACCTAACCTAGGTTACAATACATATACGCCACCCTGAATATACTTCATTTTCATTTATTATATGCACATTAACTTCCCAAATCAGTGGCGTAAAATTTTGCCGAAGTCCAAAATATGATTGTAGAACTTTTGCAAAATTGTGACTTTTATAAAAAGCCAATTTGTTGCATTTGGGTGATTGATAACACAAGGGAACAATGGTTATCTTGATTAAGAACTGAATATTGTTTTTAAGGTTATTTGGGACGCTGAATCCAAATCTGCACTTTGTTTTATTTTTATGTTCAAAATTAAGGCACTTCCGCTACATATATTGGAATAACTTGAAAACGGTTAAATTAAAACAAGTATGTACAGCAGTAAGTTCGGCCGGTCCGAATCTTAAATACCCACCACCTTGAATCAAATATCATAGTTTCCTTTGAAAATTTCAGGGGGGTTTGATGACAGATATTCTCCCAAGCAGAGCAGTTAAACCAGTACACTTCCCGAATATAAATTAAAAGATTTTACCTATGAAGACAATATCATATTATGGATAAGATAAGAACCGTTTTTGTTTGAGTTTTAGAGGAATCGTTAACATCTCTTGTAAGTGTGCAAGAAAATGATGAAATAATGCCCCTTAATGCCCCCCTTAGTTTAAATGATTATGAATCTGCAAATTTTACATTCAGTTTCAAGCAATTTTCATGATCAGTGCGCCTTCTATGCCTTCAAGAAGTGAGTCTCACATAAGTTTACATACCCCTGAGTTTTTTACCTCCTAACTAAACATGTTTCTTCTTCTTGTTTATAATCCATATCAATAAAACCTTCTTGAAAATTAACAATTACTTTGATTTTTCAATTAATTTACTAAAACGAAAGGATATATATATGCATATTTTTTAAAATTTGATTATTTAATGAAAATATAAATTCTTTAACCATATGTAAACTTGTGTGAGACTGTGTATTTACAATTTCAGGCAAATCGAATGAAAACTATGGTTCCTACACGCTCACAAAAAATCGCTTCTGTAACATATACTCCCAAACATATTTTGCTTCAAGCATATACATTTTTGGGTATTGCCCAAACATTTATATGTTTGATCTCTTCCAATATATAATATGTTTGAAAGCATATTAGTCTAAACAATATATGTTTGGGTAGTCTAAGTTTCAAACATTTTGTATTTTTGCATCCAAATTCAATAATGTTGTCTTCCAAAAAACAATATGTTATTATGTGAACATATAATATGTTTGGAAGCATTTTGCACCCAAAAATATTATATGCTTAAAAAAATTCTCCCAAACAATATTGTGCTCAAAATTTTAGTTATTTATTTATATATTTACAATCATAACGAATTATGAAAATAAACAGGTAATATAGGTGCTAACAACATAGGTTTTCGACCTGAATGCTCAAAATTTTGTTTCTGCACAATTGTATATTCCCCCACATCTTTCTCACTTCCACGAGATTTTTTAGTTCTTAGCACCTTTTTCTGTAATACAAACATTGTAGAAGAAATTATTCAATTGTATGATTTTTTTTATTTTAATTTTACCTTTTGCCGGACGGGGATTCGAACAGCGGACCAAAGGATCAAAGAAGTAGCTGATCAACTGCCCAAGGAAAAATAAAATGTTAATTTTGTAATAACAAGCAACAACCACCAACTTAATTCAATATCGCTCCCTGTTAAATAGCGCTCCAAGCTACTAAACACATATATGTTTATAGGCTATTTCTAAATTAATATATGTTTGCATCCAAACATTTTATATTTACAAACATTTTATGTCCCAAACATAATATGTTCTAACATATTAACATATATGTCCCAAACATGTTATGCTAGTTTATGAACATTATATGCTTGCACTCAAAAATATTGTGTTTAAAAATTTGTGTTCCAAACATATAATGTTTATAGCCAAACATATGAAAAACAGCCTTTTTCATCCGTGTAGGAACACAAGGAATTAAATCGGGAGATGGGTTTTATGGTGGCCATACTAAAACATGGACCGATAATCACCGTTTTCGGCACACCTCTTTATGGTATATATACTTCTATATTTCAAATTTCAGGCAAATTGAATAAAAACTACGGCTTCTAGAAGCCCAAAAAATATAATAAACCCCAAACAATAAAATCATTTCTTGCACACCTATATATAGTCCTAAAAACCTGCAGATTTCAACTTTCGTACAAATTGGATAAAAACCGTAGCCTATAAGCCCAAGAAATAAAATCGAGAGATCGGTCTATATGGGGGATATACCAAAACATGGACCACTACACATCATTTTCGGCACACTTATTTGTGGTCTAAAATACCTCAAGATTTCCAATTTCAGGCAAATTGGATAAAAACTACAGATTCTATAAGTCCAAGAAGTAAAATCAGGAGATCGGTCTATATGGTGGCTATACCAAAACATGGATCGATACTCAAAATTTTTGACACACTTTTTTATGGTTCTAAAATACCTCTAGATGTCCAATTTCAGGAAATTGGACAAAAACTACGGATTCTATAAGCCCAAGAAGCAAAATCAGGAAATCGGTCTATATGGGGGCTATACCAAAACATGGACCGATACTCATAATTTTTGGCGCATCTCTTTATGGTTCTAAAATACCTCCAGATTTCCAATTTCAGGCGAATTGGGTAAAACTACGGTTTTTATAAGCCCAAGAAGTAAAATCTGGAGATCGGTCTATATGGGAGCTATACCAAACATGGACCGATACTCACAATTTTTGGCACACCTCTTTATAGTCCTAAAATATCTCCAGATTTCCAATTTCAGGCGAATTGGATAAAAACTACGGTTTTTATAAGCCCAAGACCCCAAATTGGGGGTTTGGGGACTATATAAAAACCTGGACCGATATAGCCCATCTTCGAACTTGACCTGCCTGCAGACAAAAGACGAGTTTGTGCAAAATTTCAGCACGATAGTTTCATTATTGAATACTGTAGCGTGATTACAACAGACAGACGGACATGGCTATACCGTCTTAGAATTTCTCCCTGATTAAGAATATATATATTTTATATAGTCGGAAATCGATATTTCGATGTGCTACAAACGGAATGACAAACTTATTATTTTTAGTATAAAAAATTCCGAAACTCCCAAACAATATTCTCTTTAAGCTGTGTTTACATTGTTTTTCCATTTTCAAATTTCAAGCAGTTTTAGAGATATCGTTCAAGTTTTAAAGAAAAAAAAAATAAAATTTTTAACAAAACAATTTTTTTTTGTTCTTTAAAAATTAAAAAATAAATAAATAAAAAAAAAATAAAAATGGGACAAAAACAAAAGTTTTTGTCTAGAAACTTAGTTAAATACATTTCGAATAAAATGAGCTTTATTTCATTACAATCGTGATTTTGTTCACGATTTACTGAATTTATATAAATAGCGATTTCCGTACAAAAATCACATTTTCTAATGGGTAAGTGTTTGTGTGTAATAATTTTTTTATGTTTTTTATGGTTTTGTTGATTATGAACTGAATATTGTTTTTAAGGTTATTTGGGACGCTGAATTTTGGATAAATGATTTGCTCTAAATTATAAAGGGTGATTTGTTAAG
This sequence comes from Haematobia irritans, assembly GCF_050003625.1. Lineage (NCBI taxonomy): Eukaryota > Metazoa > Arthropoda > Insecta > Diptera > Muscidae > Haematobia > Haematobia irritans. Next base: position 62,426,369 of record NC_134397.1, read on the forward strand.
AGCTTGATAACTTTTTTTTTTAAAAAAAACGCATAAAATTTGCAAAATCTCATCGGTTCTTTATTTGAAACGTTAGATTGGTCCATGACATTTACTTTTTGAAGATAATTTCATTTAAATGTTGACCGCGGCTGCGTCTTAGGTGGTCCATTCGGAAAGTCCAATTTTGGGCAACTTTTTCGAGCATTTCGGCCGGAATAGCCCGAATTTCTTCGGAAATGTTGTCTTCCAAAGCTGGAATAGTTGCTGGCTTATTTCTGTAGACTTTAGACTTGACGTAGCCCCACAAAAAATAGTCTAAAGGCGTCAAATCGCATGATCTTGGTGGCCAACTTACCGGTCCATTTCTTGAGATGAATTGTTCTCCGAAGTTTTCCCTCAAAATGGCCATAGAATCGCGAGCTGTGTGGCATGTAGCGCCATCTTGTTGAAACCACATGTCAACCAAGTTCAGTTCTTCCATTTTTGGCAACAAAAAGTTTGTTAGCATCGAACGATAGCGATCGCCATTCACCGTAACGTTGCGTCCAACAGCATCTTTGAAAAAATACGGTCCAATGATTCCACCAGCGTACAAACCACACCAAACAGTGCATTTTTCGGGATGCATGGGCAGTTCTTGAACGGCTTCTGGTTGCTCTTCACTCCAAATGCGGCAATTTTGCTTATTTACGTAGCCATTCAACCAGAAATGAGCCTCATCGCTGAACAAAATTTGTCGATAAAAAAGCGGATTTTCTGCCAACTTTTCTAGGGCCCATTCACTGAAAATTCGACGTTGTGGCAGATCGTAAGTCTATTCATGATGAAATGTCAAAGCATACTGAGCATCTTTCTCTTTGACACCATGTCTGAAATCCCACGTGATCTGTCAAATACTAATGCATGAAAATCCTAACCTCAAAAGAATCACCCTTTAGTTATGAACATTTCTATAAATATTCAACTTTTTCATTCTCTGAGTGTCTTGGACTATTCTGACTACCAATTGTAGAGGAGGTTAGGACAAATTCATTATAACCCTATTCAAATCGATGCTAGTTCGCTTTTATTAGGCTATGTCTGAAAGAAATAAATTTCATTTCATTTCCGTGACTACGGACAATTTAATTTCCGTTTCCTACGACTTGGATAACCAATCGCCTTCCGTTCGGCATTCCTTTCGCACTATGCAAACAGAAATATCAAACATCTGCATATGTAGAAATGGTAAAATTTCAAATCAATGTTCAATAAAGCAGTCATGTCCACATATCCTGTTCATTGACATTTGCTTGTATGGGTTTCTATGGCACATGAGCGTGTATGTACACTATTTGAGCTAGTGGGTGTGTGCAGATAGTACTCATGTGCCCCATACCACTAGCAGTTCCACATCTTTTCACAGAGTTTCACTCTCTCTCTCCACCCATATTCAGTCCTTAAAAACGAGACTTATCTGTCGGAATCATTATCTGCATACAATGTCGAAAACATTCCTTAAGGCCATCATGATGTACTTGCAATCACACATCAAACAGGACATATCATCACTCTTTGAACAATGCCATTTATTCATTGATTTTAAATTAAAATTTGAAAATTAACTATATATTCATGTGTATGAGGAAATACTCAAACATCAGTTTAGGGCAAATAAAGTCTAATGAATATTGGGTTTTACAGTTATGTTATATAAAAAAAAAAAACTTTTCTATTTGTTAATAAAGAAAAAATATTGAAAGAAATTTGAGATTTTTGCCAACTTCACTTTTTGTAAAAAGAAAGAAAGAAAAGGACAGTTTTTTTAATTTTTAAATAATCTGAAGTTTTCAGGCAAAGTTTGTATTCTATAGAAAATTTTGGCCATGTGCTGAACTTTATATCGAACTGGCGAAAATTTTTTTTCTATTTAAAGAAAATTTTGAGGTAGCAATAATTTTTTTTATCCACCACCATAGAATGGTGACGGGGGTATAATAAGTTTGTCATTCCGCTTGTAACACATCGACATATTCATTTCCGACTATATAAAGTATATATATATTCTTGATCAGGGAGAAATTCTAAGATGATATAACCATGCCCGTCTGTCCGCCTCTCTGTCTGGCTATTTGGCTGTCTGTTCTAATCACGCTACAGCCTGCAATAATGAAGCAATCGTGCTGAAATTTTGCACAAACTCGTCTTTTGTCTGCACACGCAGAGAAGGAATATGATCACCTCAAACATATTTCAAGAGCAAAATGTTATTTTTGTATGGTGACCATGTAACATGTTTGTCACTAAAATGTTATTTTCTCGTCAAATATAATCTGCTTTCCGAAACCAGAAACATGATTTCCTAGGAAATAACATGATTGCGAAAACCATGTTACATGGTCACCACCCAAAAATGACATTTTGCTCTTAAAACAAGTTTGAGGTGATCATATTCCTTCTCTGGGTGCAGGCAGGTCAAGTTCGAAGATGGGCTATATTGGTCCAGGTTTTGATATAGTCCCCATATAAACCGACCTCCCGATTTGGGGTCTTGGGCTTATAGAAATCGTAGTTTTTATCCAATTTGCCTGAAATTGGAAATCAAGAGGTATTTTCGGACCATAAAGAGGTGTGACAAAAATTGTGAGCATCGGTCCATGTTTTGGTATAACACCCATATAGACCGATCTCCCGATTTTACTTCTTGGGCTTCTAGAATCCGCAGTTTTTATTCAATTTTATTGAAAATTGAATATCTAGAGGTATTTTAGAACCATAAAGAGGTGTGCCAAGTAAGCAGCGGTCCATGTTTTGGTATAGCCCCCATATAGACCTTTCTACCGATTTTACTTCTTGGGCTTAGAGAAACCGTAGTTTTTATTCAATTTACTTTAAATTGGAAATCTAGAGGTATTTTAGGACCATAAAGAGGTGTGCCAAAAATGGTGAGCAGCGGTCCATGTTTTGGTATGATCCCCATATAAACCGACCTCCCGATTTGGGGTCTTGGGCTTATAGAAACCATAGTTTTTACCCAATTTGCCTGAAATTGGAAATCTAGAGGTATTTTAGGACCATAAAGAGATGTGCCAAAAATGGTGAGTATCGGTCCAGGTTTTGGTATAGCCATATAGACCGATTTCCCGATTTTACTTCTTGGGCTTATAGAAACCGTAGTTTTCATCCAATTAGCCTGAAATTGGATATCTAGAGGTATTTTCGGACCATAAAGAAGTGTGAGTATCGGCCCATGTTTTGGTATGGTCGCCATATAAACCGACCTCCCGATTCGGGGCTTATAGAAACCGTAGTTGTCATCCAATTTGTCTGAAAGTGGAAAAGGTATTTTAGGACCATAAAGAGGTGTGCCAAAAATGGTGAGTATCGGTCCATGTTTTGGTATGGTCCCCATATAGACCGATATGCCGATTTATTTCTTGGGCTTATAGAACCCGTAGTTTTTATACAATTTTCCTGAAATTGGAAATCTAGAGGTATTTTAGGACCATAAAGAGGTGTGCTGAAAATGGTGAGTATCGGTCCATGTTTTGCTATAGCCGCCATATAAACCTGAAATTTTAAAAGGAAACTATATTATTTGATTCATGGTGGTGGGTATTTAAGATTCGACCCGGCCGAACTTACTCCTGTATATATTTTTTGTATTTAAAGAATATTTGAGCTGTCGGTAATTTTTTTTTTAATTGGAGAAAGTTTTGAGTTGGAGATAATTTATTTATAATTTTTTTTTGTCCTAGCGTTAACATGTTTAATTTATAACTGGCGATGCAGTTTTAAATTCATAAAAAAAATTTTTGAGCTGACGATAATTTTCTTTATTTTCAGAAAATATTGACTAGGCGATAAATGTTGTATTTATAAAAAATCGTGAGCTGGAAATACAGTTTTCTTTACTTTGAGCTGGTGCTGGTGATAAATTGGTTTATATAAGGAAATTTTGAGCTGAAAATAATAGTTTATAGAAATAGAAAAATTTCTAACAAACTTAAAATTTTCTACGTTTTACTAAATATATCACCAGGTCAATATTTTCCATAGAATATTATTTGTCTTGTATTAAAGAAGTATCGCCAATTGAAATGGCAATTGGAACAATCTCGAAATTCTATCTAAATATATAAATATAGTTTTATAAATATAAACATTCCTCTGCATATCCTTTCCCTACTTTTTGCAAGTATATTGCAAATGGTGCAGAAAATATGAACGATAACATCTGCAATGCATTTAAAAAGCACGAACTTTTTATTCTTGTATGCAAACAATAGTTTCGGGCAATCATGTATTATCGAACATTGTTAATGGGGTCTTCGTTTTGTATGCCTGCATAGTTGAGTTTCTCATAAGCGAGTGGAAGGCATATATATTTACATTCCACTATGGTGTAATAAATTTTATAAACTTTATTATTACTTTATGATTGCATTTTTGTTTTGTATGAGTATAGTCGTTACTATTGCATTGCAGAAGTAGAAAACTGAGGCCCTTGGATTTTTAGGATGGTCATGGATAAAATCAGAAAATATGGGGAAAGATGATAGAATCTTAGGATCTCTACGACTCGAATAAACATTGTTACACAAGTGCATAGAAGATGACTGAATCCATAACATTCACAATTAACAGGTATACCGATATGAAATGATCGTTTTTTAGAGGTGATGTCTAGACAAAGATCCGTTACATTAGTTCTCTATATTTGGTCGGGGAGGGGACCTTCCCATTGCCCAACTTTTTTCAAACGCGGTACCTGATTTAATATTGGGCGGGAAGGGGGAACACTCTTGGTCCGACTGAATCCATAGCATTCACAATTCCCAGATATACCGGTATGAAATGAGCGTTTTTAGGGGTGATGTCTAGACAAACATCTCCTGGTCGGGGAGGGAACCTTCCCACTGCCCCTATATGGTCGGGGAGAAGTACCACCCCTTTGCTCGACTTTATATGGGGTCTATATATGATTATGGACTAATATCGACCACTTTTAGCATGGTTGTTAAATACCACATACTATCACCACGTAACAAATTTCAACCAGATCGTATGAATTTTGCTTCTCCATAAGGCACCGGAGGTCAAATCTGGGAATCGGATTATATGGCAGCTATACATAATTATGGACTGCAATGAACCAATTCCTGTATGGTTGTTGGATACAATATACTAACATCACGTACCAAATTTGAACTGAACCAGATGAATTTTGGTCTTCCAAGAGGCTCCGGAGGTCAAATCTGGTGATCGGTTTATATGGCGGCTATATATAATTATGGACCGATGTTGACCAATTTTTGCCCCGGTCTATCAAAGAAAAACACATTTTTTTGTCAAAATTCGTTGTTATTATTCAACATAGTTCCCTTCAAGAGTGATACAACGACCTTCCAATTTTTTGATACCATTTTGGTAGTACCTTCGGTTTTGCCTCAAAATAGGCCTCAGTTTCGGCGATCACCTCTTCATTGCAGCCAAATTTTTTCCCTGCGAGCATCCTTTTGAGGTCGGAGAACAAGAAAAAGTCGCTGGGGCCAGATTTGGAGAATACGGTGGGTGGGGTAGCAATTCGGCAAGTCACTGTTGATGATTTTTCCCTTCTCAAGGTAATGGATAAAAATTATTCCATGCGTATCCCAAAAAACAGAGGCCATTACTTTGCCAGCGGACTTTTGAGTCTTTCCACGCTTCGGAGACGGTTCACCGGTCGCTGTCCACTCAGCCGACTGTCGATTGGACTCAGGAGTGTAGTGATGGAGCCATGTTTCATCCATTGTCACATATCGACGGAAAAACTCGGGTGTATTACGAGTTAATAGCTGCAAACAACGCTCAGAATCATCAACACGTTGTTGTTTTTGGTCAAATGTGAGCTCGCGCGGCACCCATTTTGCACAGAGCTTCCGCATATCCAAATATTGATGAATGATATGACCTACACGTTCCTTTGATATCTTTAAGGCCTCTGATATCTCGATCAACTTCATTTTACGGTCATTCAAAATCATTTTGTGGATTTTTTTGATGTTTTCGTCGGTAACTGCGTTCACCGTCCTCCGTGGTCATTGCACCACGCTTGAATTTTGCAAACCAATCAATTATTGTTGATTTCCCTGGGGCAGAGTCCGGAAACTCATTATCAAGCCAAGTTTTTGCTTCCATCGTATTTTTTCCCTTCAGAAAACAGTATTTTATCAAAACACAAAATTCCATTTTTTCACAATAACAAAAGTTGCTTCACAAAAGACGCTCTATCTCACAAACTAACTGACTTACAGACGTCAAATTTTGACACGAATCGTTTGAAGGTTGGTACTGTATAAAAATAATATGCATTTATACTAGCGACGTCATCTATGTATCAGACCGGGGACTTATCAGGCAACCTGCTATAAACTTTCTTTTAATTAAAATTTCATTATTTTAAAGAAACTTCTCCTTAAAAGTGTGTAAATTGCGCATCCTAAAAGTTAGGTTGCGTAATCTTTAATATCACGTAAATAATTTTTTCAGTGTGGATACTAAGTATTTTGCAAAAAAAAACAAAATTTCGTTTTCCATTAATATCCATTTTTTTGCGATTTCACCTCTCTGGGATTTGTGTACTTGACTCTACGAAGCAAATTTAAATTTTTCGCTTTTTCAGTTTTTTTTTTTCTTCATATGCTATCAATCCTTTAAAAACGAGTTAACAAGAACTTTATTTTCCAAATTCAGACACGACTTCCAGTAGAAATTATGCTATGTTTCAAGTAAGAAAGCCTTTAAATTAAAGTGTTGGAAAACATGTCCTATTTTTGAACGATTTTTTGCTTTGTAGTCAAGATGCAAAAAGACAACAAATTTAAAGACAACTTCATTAGTTTTAAATAATTTTTCTAAATTATTAAAGTCAAGTTGACCTTAGCCCAAAAAATTTTTCTTTCATGTTATGATACCCATTTTTAAGGACAGCACGACCTCATTGAAAAGTTTATCGACTTTTGGACAAGGAAAAAAACTTTATATTAGAGAAATGCTAATGAAAATTTTTATTCGTATTTTAAAGGCATGAAATCTTTGGCCTCACGACAATATTTTTTTCAGTGAAGATAACGTAAAATGTCCATCCCTCAAATATCGGAAGGGGTCGGGTTACACTAGTCATTATATAGAATTATACGATAACAATTTATAAAAATATGTCATATTAAATTAAATTATAATAAATTCAATGATTTTTCATATATCATTTTAAAGTTTCGCATCCCTATTTCATTTAAAAATGTTCTCATTCTCATTTTTCTCATTTAATTTACTCATACGTTACGCATGAAAGACGAATACGTAGAGTATTTCATTATTACAGTTTCAACTGTCAATGAAATGCAGTGCTAGGCAGTCCTATATAGTCATGACGATGGGAAACACTCAAGCCAGTTGGCAGAATAAAAAAAAAAAAATAATAATAAAAATAATAAATAAAATTGGATTGTAAGAATGATTCTTGCAAACACATATTATGTAGCTCTTCTTTATTTTTTCTATACTACTGCGTATGGGAGTTGGGGAATTGTTTTGCAGAATTTTATGCTTCATTGAATAAATTATGGCAAATGGTGTGAAAATACGAGAAGACTGAAAATGCGTTAAACAGCAAGAATCACAATGAACGCCCTGATAGATATGAAGAAGGGGTCGGTCGACAAAAAAAAAATTAAATCTCAAGAGAATCATCCACGGGGACTTTATTTAATATTAAGAATAATTATTTATAAAATATTAAAAACATAAAAAACACTAAATATTACTTTAAAATTTTTATAAGAAAGCAATTACAGAATACCAATAAAGAATTAAATAAATTTAAAAGAAATTTATAGAGTTTTTTATACGCTCCACCATAGGATGGAGGGTATATTAACTTTGTCATTCCGTTTGTAACAGATCGATATATTGGTCTAAGAAACCATAGGTCGTGATGAAATTTTGAAACCATATAAGCATGTCCGTCCGTCCGTCCGCCTGTTGATATCACGCTAACTTCCGAACGAAAGAAGCTATCGACCTGAAACTTGGCACAAATAGTTGTAATTGATGTAGGTCGGGTGGTATTGCAAATGGGCCATATCGGACCACTTTTACGTATAGCCCCCTTATAAACCGACCCCCAGATTTGGCTTGCGGAGCCTCTTGAAGGAGGAAAATTCATCAGATCCGGTTGAAATTTGGTATGTGGTGTTAGTATATGGTCTGTAACAACCATGCAAAAATAGGTCCATATCGGTCCATAATTATATATAGCCGCCATATAAACCGATCCCCAGATTTGACCTCCCGAGCCTCTTGGAAGAGCACAATTCATCCGATCCGGTTGAAATTTGGTACGAGGTGTAAGTATATGGTCTCTAACAAACATGCAAAAATAGGTCCATATCGGTCCATAATTACATATAGCCCCCATATAAACCGATCCCCAGATTTGACCACCGGGGCCTATTGAAGGGCACAATTCATCTGATCCGGTTGAAATTTGATACGGGGTGTACGTATATGGTCCCTAATAACCATGCAAAAATAGCTCATTATCGGTCCATAATTATATATAGCCCGCATATAAACCGATCCCCAGATGTGACCATCGGAGCCTCTTGGAAGAGCACAATTCATCCGATCCGGTACGTGGTGTACGTATATGGTCCCTAACAAGCATGCAAAAATTGGTCCATACCGGTCCATAATTATATATAGCCCCCATATAAACCGATCCCCAGATTTGACCTCCGGAGCCTCTTGGAAGAGCACAATTCATCCGATCCGTTTGAAATTTGGTACGTGGTGATAGTATATGGTCTCTAACAACCATGCAAAAATTGGTCCATATCGTTCCATAATTATATATAGCCGCCATATAAATCGATCTCCAGATTTGACCTCCGGAGCATCTTGGAGGAGCAAAATTTATTCGATACGGTTGAAATTTGGTACGTCGTGTTAGAATATGGTCTCTAACAACCATGCAAAAATTGGTTCATATCGGTCCATAATTATATATAGCCGCCATATAAACCGATCCCCAGATTTGAACTACGGAGCCTCTTGGAAGAGCAAAACGCATCCGATCTGGTTGAAACTTGGTACGTTGTGTTAGTATATGGTGTCTAACAACCATGCAAAAATTGGTATATATCGGTCCATAATTATATATAGCCCCCATATAAACCGTTCCCCAGATTTGACCTCCGGAGCCCCTTGGTGGAGCAAAATTCATATGATCCGGTTGAAATTTGGAACGTGCTCTTAGTATATGGCTGCTAAAAACCATACCAAAATTGGTCCATATCGATCTATAGTTATATATAGCCGATCCCCAATCACACAAAAATTGGTCCATATCGGTTCATAATCATGGTTGCCATTCGAGCCAAAAATAATTTACCAAAATTTGATGGTTATGTCTACCAAAATGTTATGGTTCCGTTTTTTCCTCTGTTGGTTAAGCTACTCTTGTAGTTTAGTCAACGCAATGGTTTTTAAGCTGAGATCAAAACAACAAATATGATTGAAGTACAAACCAACAATAATAAAACAAAATTTTATTTCTATAGAAAATTTTGTCAAAATTTTATTTCTATAGAAAATTATGTCAAAATTTTATTTCTATAGAAAATTATGTCAAAATTTTCTTTCTATAGAAAGTTTTGTTAAAATTTTATTTCTATAGAAAATTTTGTTAAAATTTTATTTCAATAGAAATTATGTCAAAATTTTATTTCTATAGAAAATGTTGCCAAATTTCATTTCTACAGCTAATTTTGTTAAAATTTTATTTCTATAGAAAATGTTGTCAAAATTTTATTTCTATAGAAGATTTTGTCAAAATTTTATTTCTATAGAAGATTTTGTCAAAAATTTATTTCTATAGAAAATTTTGTTAAAATTTTATTTCTATAGAAAATTATGTCAAAATTTTATTTCTATAGAAAATTTTCTTAAAATTTTATTTCTATAGAAAATGTTGGCAAAATTTAATTCTATAGAAAATTTTGTTAAAATTTTATTTCTATAGAAAATTTTGTTAAAATTTTATTTCTATAGAAAATTTTGTTAAAATTTTATTTCTATAGAAAATTTTGTCAAAATTTTATTTCTATAGAAAATTTTGTCAAAATTTTATTTCTATAGAAGATTTTGTTAAAATTTTATTTCTATAGAAAATTTTGTTAAAATATTATTTCTATAGAAAATTTTGTCAAAATTTTATTTCTATAGAAAATTTTGTCAAACTGAATAATAACGTATTTAATCGGCCTTTTTTAGTTTAATATATACCACGTATGGACTAACTTACAATATAGAAGACGGTGTTAGGATGTTTTAAGATACCTTGCATCGGCAAGTGTTACCCCAACCCAAGTAATTCGATTGTGAATGACAGTCTTTAGTAGAAGTTTCTATGCAATCCATGCTGGAGGGTACATAAGCTTTGGCCTGGCCGAACTAACGGCCGTGTATACTTGTTTACTCCTCCTATTGCCATTTTGGCATTAACCCCAACCCCAAATTACAAATGGTACGAAAAATATTTTATCTTATTCTTCTCAAACAAAAAAACATTTATTGTTTTAGAGGAATCATCAAATAACCATTTGTAATAAAACATCAAGAAGTCAAAACAAATAGACACTAGATATTAAATAATTGTAGACTTCCTCTCTGCAGTATCAAAAGCAAAAATAAAAAAAATAACCATCAAATAAAATGGAAGATTGACTGTATTGTGAACATGTCTTCATGATTCACTTGGCCACTCTGGGAAGAAGACAAACGACATCAATCGAAATAAATTGACACTCGTTTATGACGAATTATGGAAATTAAGTTAATGACCGCTACATAGTTCGGGCTGAGTGTCATGGGAAGTGAATGTCACACCAACCAGTCATGTCATGGCAAAAATTTCACTATTCGATGATATGGGGAAGTTATTTGTGAATTTTAATTACACGCATAAATTTTGGTTTTAAAGTTAACAGATGGAGTATTAAAATGACCCAGATAAATGAATTGACAATTAATTATTCGATACGGGGGTGGGGAGTATATATTCGTGGTGTAATAGGAGACTTCGTTATTTCTATGCACTGAAATGAAAGATTAACGTGATATTAAAGGGTATGCTACCTAAATTTTAATCTACAAAATATTAAAGACAATTTTTTATTTAAAATAATGTCATTTTAATTAAAATAAAGTTTATAATCTTTGCTTAAAAAATTTTTTTTTTGATTAAATTTAGGACACAAATTTTGGAATTTTGGGTCTCTCCTTTAATGCCACCGTGGTGCAATGGTTACCATGCCCGCCTTGCATACACAAGGTCGTGGGTTCGATTCCTGCTTCGACTGAACACCAAAAAGTTTTTCAGCGGTGGATTATCCCACCTCAGTAATGCTGGTGACATTTCTGTGTGTTTGAAAGCTTCTCTACGTGGTTTCACTGAAATGTGGAACGTTCGGACTCGGCTATAAAAAGGAGGTCCCTTGTCATTGAGCTTAACATGGAATCGGGCAGCACTCAGTGAAGTTCACCAATGTGGTATCACAATGGACTGAATAGTCTAAGTGAGCCTGATACATCGGGCTGCCACCTAACCTAACCTAACCTTAATGCCGTATGTCTTTCAAGTAGGGCAAATTTTCTTAAAGTAAAGAAACACATTTTTGATTTAAAGATATCGTTAAGTGAAAGTTTGTAGTTTTCTTTTTGGAATTAAGGAAACAGTTTTTACTTTGAAGTAAGCATTATAGTTATAAGCTGGCATTTGTTTGTTACTTACGTACTTTATTAATATACCTCGAAAAGAAAATGAAAATTCGATGAGATATGTATCATAATTTTAATTTTATAGATCCTATTTTTAAAGCCAGATAGGTTGCTACAAATTTCTTTGGCCCGTCATTCTGCCGATCTATGTGCTTTATATGCGATACATTTTTGTTTTTTCTAGAGTTGTTTAACCCTTTGACTACCGATGTCAATTACAGAGGATATTCCAAAACGACACTAAACTCTGACTCCCCATTTGGTTCTGAATTATTTCTCGATGTTATTTTAAAATCGAGCCGGTAATCAGAATACGATATAAATATTTTTCACATTGGTGGGCACTTAAACGAATTTTTATAAACTTCTATGCCAAAGATTTTGTCTATACACTAAGGACTGTGGTATTGATTACGAGCGTAAAGAAGCGTATAATTGAAGTAGGGCTACCTTCAAGCAGGGTTGCCAGTATTGGGGATTTTCCCCAAATTGGAGATATTTTTCCATGAATGTGGACGAAATTTATGAATTGGGGCCTTGGGGATTTTGTGGGAATTTCCATAAATTTGGGGATTTTTGTGGGGATTTTTCTGAGAAATCGATTTAGTTCTTTTTAAAAAAAATTATTTCTATTGGAAATTTTGCCAAAATTCTATTTCTATAGACAATTTTGTCAAATCTTTATTTCTATAGAAAGTTTTGTCAAAAGTTTATTTCTATCGAAAATTTTGTCAAAATTTTATTTCTATAGAAAATTTTGTCAAAATTTTATTTCTATAGGAAATTTTGTCAACATTTTATTTCTATAACAAATTTCGTTAAAATGTTATTGCTATAAAAAATTTCGTTTTAATTTTATTATTTATTATTTTAATGAAAATTTTGTCAAAATTTTATTTTTATAGAAAATTTTGTCAATTTTTTTTTTCTATAGAAAATTTTGTCAAAATTATATTTCTATATAAAAATTTTGTCAAAATTGTATTTCTGTAAAAAAATTGCCAAATTTTATTTCTATATAAAAAATTTTGTAAAAATTTTATTTCTGTATAGAAAATGTTGTCAAAATTTTATTTCTTTATAGAAAATTTTGTCATTTTTTTTTTCTATAGAATATTTTGTCAAAATTTTATTTCTATAGAAAATTTATGAAGTACCTCTTTGCAAAATCTACCAAAACATCAAAAGTTCTACCAATCTACCAAACAATAAAAACTCTACAATTTCTGGTAGTATTCTACCAACTTTGGCAACGTGTCTACCACCCAATTTTACTACTTGAAGCGTAAATTTTCATTCATAAATACAAGATGACCGAACTCCAATTTTCATATCTCCAACATTTTAAAGACGATAACAAGACTCTTGATGTTGTCGTTCTTTCTTTATCTTAATTTTTAAATTATTTCTGATTTTCTACAGCAAAAATGAATTGGGATTTGTGTGAGAAATTTAAATCTAAATTGAGGATTTTTGGGGACGAAAACATCATAATTTGGGGACAAGAACCAGAAAAAAAAACTGGCAACACTGCCTTCAAGACAAAATTCTCATTTGAATTTAGTTTTGCGCAAGTGATTCTAGGGAACAAATTTAAATTCTTAATTATTTTAGTTTTGTAACTAAGGTCGAGGTCTGCTAAATTTTTATTTTATTCGTTTTTTGAGATTTTTTTCGTCATATTCTATCAAAGTCATTTAAAAGCGTGTTAACGAAAACTTAAATTTCTAAATTCAGACTCGGTTTCAGGTAGAAATTATATGCTATGTTTCAAGTAAAACTCTTTAAAAAATATATCCTTTTTAAAAATAAAGATCCGATTTTTGAACGCTTTCAACAAAAAAGTCAACAAACTTAAAGTTTTAAAAGAATTTTTCAGAACTAATAAAGCCAAGTTGATCTTAGTCAAACAAAATTTTCCTTCATGTAAAGATATCCAGCTTTAAGTCGAATAACCTAACTATAGGGACAAACAGACTTGACTGTATAGTTTATCGACTTTTGGACAAGAACAAAACTTTACATCAGGGAAATGAGCCTTCTATGTAAAGCGTCACATTTTAAGGACATGAAATCTTTGACCTTACGACAATATATTTTTCTTGAAAAATAACAAAAAAAAAAGACAATTTTGAGACCATTTTTCTGCTGTACGTCTCCAGTAAATGGACAGAAACTCTAGCAAAAATTATTTCAATTTTTTATACCCTCCACCATAGGATGGGGGTATATTAACTTTGTCATTCCGTTTGTAACACATCGAAATATTGCTCTAAGACCCCATAAAGTATATATATTCTGGGTCGTGGTGAAATTCTGAGTCGATCTGAGCATGTCCGTCCGTCCGTCCGTCCGAGTGTTTAAATCACGCTAACTTCCAAACGAAATAAGCTATCGACTTGAAACTTGGCACAAGTAGTTGTTGTTGATATAAGTCGGATGGTATTGCAAATGGGCCATATCGGTCCACTTTTACGTATAGCCCCCATATAAACGGACCCCCAAATTTGGTTTGTCGATCCTCTAAGAGAAGCAAATTTCATCCGATCCGGCTGAAATTTTGTACATGGTGTTGGTATATGGTTTCTAACAACTATGCAAAAATTGGTCCACATCGGTCAATAATTATATATAGCGAAACCGATCACCAGATTTGACCTCCGGAGCCTCTTGGAAGACCAAAATTTATCCGATTCTGTTGAAATTTGGTACGTGATGTTAGTATATGGTATCCAACAACCATGCAAGAATTGGATCATATCGGTCCATAATTATATATAGCCCCCATATAAACCGATCCCCAGATTTGCCTTTCGGAGAAGCAAAATTCATCCGATCTGGTTGAAATTTGGTACGTGGTGGTAGTATATGATATTTAACAACCATGCCAAAAGTGGTCCATATCAGTCCATAATCATATATGGCCCCCATATAAACCGATCTCAAGATTTGGTTTTGGAGCCACTTGGAGGAGCAAATTTCATCCGAGTCGGTTGAAATTTGGTTCATTGTGCTAGTATATGGCAAAAGTGGTCCATATCAGTCCATATTCATATATAGCCCTCATATAAACCGTTCCCGAGATTTGGTTTTGGAGCCTCTTGGAGGAGAAAATTTCATCCGAGTGAGTTGAAATTGTGTACATTGTGCTAGTATATGGCCGTTAACAACCATGCCTAACTAGGTCCATATCGGTCTATAGTTATATATTGCCCTCAGATAAATCGATCCCCAATCACACAAAAATTGGTCCATATCAAGTTCATAATTATATATAGCCCACATATAAGCGACCCCAATATTTCAATTCTGGCTCTCTACGTGCCGTGCAAAAGTCCATATCAATTCGTAATTTTTTGTAGACTTACCTATACATACTTTTT